>NW_017728949.1:68066459-68083522 GCF_001723895.1 Crocodylus porosus
CAGGGGAAGGAAAGCCCGGGTCGGGCTGGGCTGGAGCAGAGCAGCCGCTGCAGTGTCCCAGGTGCTGGCATGGTACAGTGCTGTCTGCAGGCTGGGGCCAGGGTGGGCTCTGTAAAAAGTGCCAAATGCCAGAGATATGACTGGGGCAGGGAGGAGTGGGCAGAGATGAGCTGCCTGGCCCAGCTCAGCATGACTCGATCCGTGGTGCCCCGGGGATCTGCGCCCCAGGGACCAGAGCTAGAGCCTGGCGGGGGCCAGGGCAGCACTGGGCTTGCACGGGGCACTTTTACATGTGCTGCAGGGGTTGGGGGGGTGGCAGGGGTGGGAACTGGCTTTTTAATTAGAGCAGCTCCGAGAGTCGCTCTAAAGTGCCACCGTGTTTCTTATGTCAGTGTCCCCACACTTAGAAATGGCATTTGAACTAATGCTTGTTGGACAAGCTGTATTACTAAATATAGGTTATCAGATTGGTATCAGCTGATATGGCTGGTTAATAATTGGCTATCGGTATTTGCTAAGAAAATCTTTATCAGTGCACCCCTAATTCTGTCCCAAGTGCAGGACGTCATAGTTGTCTTTATTGAATCTTAACTGATTGGTTGCAGAGCATTTTTCCAACTTATCCAGGTCATTCTGGATCCTGGCCCTACCCTCCAGAATATTTGAAGCTCCACTCAACTTGATGTCACCAGCAAACTTGCTAGCCATGCACTCAATCTCATGATCCCAAATCATTAATAAAGATATTAGACAATACTGGGCCCAAGGCAGACCTCTGGGGAGCCCCACTTGATTCCTACTCCCAATTAGTCTTTTAGTCATTGATGACTACTTGTTGAATATGATGATCCAACCAGTTATGTATCCTTTACAGTACTTTCATTTAGTTTGTATTTCCTTAGTTTGTCAGTGAGAAAGTCTTTAGAGATGTTGTCAAAAGTCTTGCTAAAGTTAAGGTATATAACTCATTAAGTGAAGCTATTATTCTCTCCCCATCCACAGAGTCTGTCACCTTCTCATAGAAGGAAGTTGTGTTGGTCAGGCATGACGTGCTCTTGGTGGATCCATACTGGCTGTTCCTGGTGACCTTGTTGTCTTCTAAGTGTTTCACAATAGATTCCTTGAGGACATAAGCTGGCTAGTCTGTGATGTCCCAGCTCCTCCTCCTTCCCTTTTTTAAAGATGAGTACTATATTTGCCTTTCCAATCATCCAGGACTGCCCCTTTCTTCGACGAATCCTCAAAAAGGACAGCTAATGGCTCTGAAATTACCTTAGCCAATTCCATCAGTACCCAAAAATACATCCAATTCAGCCCGGGTAATTTGAAAGGATCTAACTTCTCTAAGTAGTCCCTATCTTGTTCTTCTATGATTCTGAGTTGTTTGACTCCTTCCCTATCTCTGTTGCCAACTGTACTTATCTGGTAGCTGTGCCCCTATTTTTGAAGACTGAAGTAAAAAAAAAAAAGCATTAAATATTTCGGCCTTCTCTGCATTGTACGTAGCTAGACTGCTTTTTGCATTCCATCAGGGATCTATGATTTGTTTGGTCTTTCCCTTACTCTTAAAATACTTGTAGGATCCCTTTTTATTGCCTTTTATGTCCTTTGTCAGCTACATCTCAAATTGTGCCTTCACTTTCCTAATTTTCTTCCTGCATGCCCATACAACACTCTTATACTCTTCCCTAGTACTATGACCAATTTTCACTCTTCATAGGATTCTTTTTTGGGTTTCAGTTAATTGAAGACACCTGTCTAGTCAGGCTGGTCTCCTTTTGCACTTTTTGTGACATTGGGACAGTTTGCTCCTGCACCCTTAGGGCACAGGTAGCTCTCCTGGACTCATTTCCCCACCAGAATCGCCTCCCATGGGATCCTGCACACTAGGTCCATGAGTTTGTTAAAGTCTGCTCTTCTAAAGTCTACTGTACTTATTTTGGTGTTCTCCATCCTTCATCCCCTTAACACCTTAAAAACTATTATTTCGTGGTTACTGTCACTCAAGTTACCTTCCACTTTCACGTTCTCAAACTATTCCTTCCCTTGAACAGCAAGTCAAAAAGAGCTTCCCCTTCAGTTGGCCCATCCACCATTTGTATAAAAAACTTATCCCCAACACACTCCAGGAATTTGCTGGACTACTTGTGCACTGTTGTGTTTACATCCCAGCAGATGTCCCAATAGTTAAAGTCCATCATAAAACCAGGTCCTGTTATTTGGAAGCTTCTGTCAGTTGTTTAAAGAAGGCCTTGTCCACCTCCCCTTCCTGTTTTAGAGGCCTGTAGTAGACTCCCACCATTACAATAGCTCTCCCTTCCTACATCGGCTCCCCCCTCTGGCCTTTACATAGAGGCTTTCAACAGGCCTACCTTTGCGCTGTATCTCAGAACACATACCTTATCTTTTTAGATGGACATCTCCTGCTTTTTCCTTCCTGTCTTTCCTGAACAAGCTTTACCCATCCATGACCATATTGTGCTCATGTAAACTATCCCAGCACATCTCCGTAATCCCAATTACATCATAATTCTGTGATTTGTACTAGGACCTCCTCTTCTTTATTTGTTCTCCATACTTCTTGCATTACTATACAGGCAGTCCTCAGACTTATGACACAGTTAGTTGGTTCCTGAAAACCTCATCTTGAGTCAATGTCATAACTCGGAATCAATTTTCCCATAGGAACAATGTTATAAATGGGGGATTGGTTCCTGAACCAAGGCCTATTTTCACCAAAAATAATCCAGAATTTTGTACTCAATCAATTATAGATCAGTAATATAGCTACATTAATATATTTATATTGTAAACAGCAATTTTATTGATTTGGAAGGACTTTTGAGGTGACTTTGCTGGACTTTTTGAAGGGCTCTTGGTTGGGCTTTTTGGAGGGCTCTTGGCTGGAGTCTTCTCAGGAGTCTTGGCTGTTTTCTTAAAGTATCCAAGGAGGTTTGGACAGATGATCTCTAGGGAGATGGACAGCACAGCAAACTTGTTCGCTGGCGTGGCATGGCATCGGATCAAGCATCGTAAAGTCGAAACTGATGTCAGAAAGTTGAAGCAGGTTGTCAATTTATAAACGTTGTAAGTGTGAAATGTAAGTCGAGGACTGCCTGCATGACCATTAAACAATTAGTATCTAATTGACTGTCCTATCCTTCCCCTGAGAACAATGCGAAAGCTTCCACTTGCTTTCTCATACTAAGTTTTTATCCAAGGCCCGGCGCTCTTTACTTACTTCCTGGGCTTTTGCCTGTATCTCTCAGTGTACCTAATTTAAAGCCTCCAACACTAGCTTAGCAAACTTATACACAAAGATACTATTCTGTTTTCATCAGGTGGAACCCATCTCTTCCCAGCAGTCCGTCTTCCCAGAATATGGTGGAAGAAAGCAAAGCCCTGCTGGCAATACCATCTACACAGCCATGTATTAATCTCCAGGATATGTCTCATGCTAGCCAGGCCTTTGTTCTTGATTGGAAAGAATGCCACATGGGCCCCTGTCCCTTTTACCTTTGTGTCCAGAGCCATGTAGTCGCTTTTGATCTGCTCAGGTTTACCTCTGGCAGGTATTCCCATCAGTTCCTGTGTGAATGGGCAGCATGGGATAGTAGTTAGAGGGCCAAATGAGTCGGTTGCCATTCAGAAAAAATTGCCCATGAGGTACTGCCATGTTTAAAAGCTGATCCAGGATTTTACAAAGGGGTTGTGGGAGCAGCAGCTGGCTCTACAGGAGTGGCTGTATCCCCTTCTTTCAGCCTCCTTTCCCCATCCCTCCTTCTTTTTAAGTCCCTAAAGCAGGTAAGAATTGCCTCCCTTCTCCTTTGCTCACAGGCGCATCCTCTCCTCTTCTGCCTCCATTCCTCCCTGATCCCCCACCTACTACTGCAAGTATCCTGTGGGGAAGAAGACCTCCCAAGCTGCTCTATCTGGGCTCCATGGAGGCTGGGGCCAGCTCAGAACAATGGCAGCAAAGGCAGTAGATGGACAAGTTTGCTCTTCCCACACCTGCTCCTGGGCTGGCAGGGAAACCCACAGGGGGACCAGGCAGGGCAGGAGGAATCCCATCTGCCTGCCACTATTGCTCGCCGGGGCTGAGCTCAGCCCCTGTGCAGCCTGGCTGGAGTGGGATGGTAGCTCCCCTTGCCCTCAGGACAGTGGCGGTAGCAGGTAGGGGAAGGGAGAGGGATTCTTACCTTTTTTGGGGATTTGAAGTCCCTGGCTTGTACTGCTGCCAGGTGGTCAGAAAGGAGGATTTCTGGACCCCAACTGGATCTGCCCCCAGTCATGCATCAAAATGTGAAGGGCTGAGCTAGGTGACTGGGCTTGTGAATGGAGCCTATGAAACTGCAAAAGATAGTCAAAAGCAATTTCCATGCATGCATCTAGTCCTAGAAAGAAATCTAGTCACATGGCATAGTTGGGGTCCTTTCTGGTAGGAAAAGCTTTCCCCTCTACAACTGTATGAGCACTAAGATTTTCTGATTTCTTCAAGAAGGAATAGAGAGGTTAAACCTGACAGTTCAGGCATTCACAGGGCAAGTTGCTTTGTCTGGCAAGGAGTACCGGTTTTTGTCTTGTCCAGTGTGTTTTGAAACCAGTATCTCTCTGACATCCAAGTTCTTTCATGGAATCTCAACCTATGACTTTAATACCATTTAGGCTCTTCTTCTGAACCTTTCATCAGTGCCTCGTTACCGTAGAACCCTTCAAGTGGCCTGCTTCATAGAATAACATTTCAGCTTGCAAGATGTCTCGGTTGCAACCTCAGTACTGCCCCTCTCGCACAGGTATAGGGTATGCTCTGAACACCACTACCTTTATATAAAATGTTCATTTGGTTCCCTGGATTGTAGAAAATTGTTCTCTTTTCTGCCTGCTCAGCTTATTTGCACCCCAAAGAGAAATTATTGCATATTTTTGATGTCTGTAGAGCTCCCAAGGTCTATTTACTTCAGAGCTGAGTTCAGAAAGACAAAATATAAACAAATCATTTATTGTGTAACATCAAAGAAAAAGAAGCCTTTGAAATCTGTTTCCAGGTGGCTAAGATATGTGCAAGTCAAAACAAAACAAAACAAAACCAACATACTCCCATCTTCCAAATTCAGAATTTGCTTCCTCAGATTGGCGGCAGGTTCATGGGTAGTTCCTTCCATCTTGTCCTTCCTCCCACTCGGAAGCAGTGTGGCTATGCCAATCCCAGTGTTATGCGTCTGTGAACCTCATTATAACAAAAAATAGAAATAGTTTTACTTCTTATCTGAAAACTTCCTTTATTAGTAATTTTTTTTATTATAGTAACACCCAAAAGTGCTAGTCATGACCCAGCACCCTGTTTTTCTGGGCACTGTGCAGTGTCTGCCTCAAAGTTTACTTTCTAAGACAAGAGACTGAATCCTGTGTCCCACTGTCTAAGACTTAACCCATCCTGAATGTGCTGTTTGGGCAAACATATGGGATTATGAAAGGACATTTTCAGGTAGGGACCATATGTTGCTATTTTAGATGTAATTTCCTGTTTTCTGAGGTAAATGCATTAGGGGAGAAAAAGTCTTAAAACTGCATTGCATTTAAATGTTTTGTTTGCCAGTTTGGATCATCAATAGGGTTTGGCCTTTTATATCTTGTAGCAGAAACCTCTGCTGTTTGAGCTAATGGAGGGAAGGTACTTCAGTGAGTTGAAGGTAGTGATGAGATCTCATCTGGAATACTGTATAATTTTGCATACCCTAGTTCAAGAAAAATGTGTATAAACTAGATCACATTCAGAGAAGAGCTACTAGGATGACTGGGAATAAAGAGCCTGTCTTACAGGAACAGACTAAGACAGTTGGTTTATTCAGTCCAGAAAACAAAGGCTGAGAAGGAGAGACTATTTCTCTCCCTGGTCATAATCCCATCGTGTACTTGGAGAGAACAGAGAGATAGTTAAAAGACAATCTTGGCAGAAGAACAGATAGAAACTGGCCATCAATAAATTTAGTCTGGAAACTAAGATGTTTCTGATCATGAGAGGAACAATTTTACAATGAGGACAGTAGGACAGAAAGCCTAGCCACTTTGAAGGTTGAACTTGATTAGTTTATGAAAGAGAAAGTGATGTGGTTGTGTCTTATAATGGGGAATAGGACCTGATCCAAGAGGTCCTGTATTCCTAAATGGCTCTAGAAGTCTGTGGTTATCCTTCACTACGTAAAAGATGAGAGACTTTGCCAAAGACTTTTCATAGCTATTTGCTAGCAAGAGAGGGACAGAAAAACTTGGGGTTTCTGAATTTAATTCCAGGCTATGCAAGAAGGTGGGGCAGGGTGGCACTCTAGAGAATAACTAATTCAGAAATGTATAAGCTTTTGTAGGCAAATTTGTCATGTGTTCTGGAAGTGAGTGTACTCCAGTGGTTAAAAACCAACCTGTCCCTGCTTTACTTAGGGTTCTGTCCTTGTGACTCTCTTTTACCTGTCCCAAACTTCTTGGTACCTGTCCCTACACTCTCAGTCCCTGGCTCGTGTTTCTTTCCCCCAACTTATGCGTTTTCTATGTGCTTTGGCCTCATTCCCTTCTCTCTATCTGTTCATTCCCTCTCTGTATCTGTTCATGCCATGCATTGGTATCATAGGAAATTAGGGTTGGAAGGGACCTCAGGAGATCATCTAGTCCAACCCCCGACTCAAAGCAGGAGTGTCCACAACTAGATCATTCCAGGCAGGGCTTTGTTGAGCCAGGCCTTAAAAACCTCCAAGGATGGAGATTTCACCACTTCTCTAGGTAACCTGTTCTGTTGCTTCACCACCCTCCTACTAAGAGAGTTTTTCGTAATATCCAACCTAAACTTCCCTTTCTGCAGCTTGAGACCATTACTCCTTGTTCTGTCACCTGCCACCACTGAGAACATTCCCTGGTTGCTGCTCTTTCACCTCTTTTGCTTTCCTCTGTTCCCCGCCTGTTCTGTTTCTCCCTATCCTGTGGCTCCTGCAGTAGTCTCTTACTCCCTCCCAGTGTGGTGGCTTCCTCCTCCTTTATACTTTCCAGGGTGCCAGCACGGTGAAAACTGACAGTCTTCCTGCATTCAGGTCCAGTGTTTAGTGCTACAACTCTTCCTAGCAGACAGAAGAAAGAACTGTAGAGAAGAATCTGCCTAGTGCTTGTATCCTGTGAATAGAGAATGTGCAGTTCAGATGGGAGCTTCAGAATATTTAGCTTCCACATTCTAAAAACAGAACAAAAAACCCTCTTCAGATTACGAGTAGGTTATATGATTTCGAGACCTGTAATTTGGCCACATTTTGGCAATTTTTACTATGATGGTAAACGGTGCCTTTCGAAATGGTAGTGCCAGCATTCTTCCCCCTGTCAAATTTCAAGTCCATGCTTAAAAAGTGCTAGGTGTTAAATCTTTTCATTTGACCTGTTGTAATTTTTTTTTTTTTTTGCATTGGCAGAATAGATTATTTTCCCCAACTGAATTGTTAGTAACACCAGAAGTTAAAACATCTGGGCATGTTCATTTTAGCCTGAAAGGTTACATTTTGGAAACCTTTTTTATAAGCAAAAGAAATAGTCTTCTAAAAAGTCTAATAAGTATCTGTCCATTTTAACTATAGGCTTTGTTGTCTGTATTAGCTAAGAAAAACACACTAACAATTAGTGAAGAGAGCTTTAATTATCAGGGCAAGAGGAGAGTTGAGAGGCATTTAGTTGACATGAGTATTTTTTCTAATAGCTATTTTTCTAATTCTTCGAAGTTTACTTATGTGTTGTGGCAGCTAGAGGCTGTATTCTGGTTCTTTCTTCTTGGGTGCATGATTTTTAATTTTACTGCATGCAATACTTGTCTGGCCCAAACCAAGTTTAATACAAAAAATTTCACCTCTTTACCTCTTCTAATTTCCTTTTATCCTTCTCTCGGTAGTATTGCTGATTAAAAATAAATAATAAAACACTGGTCTGATCTTTGCTGCTTTTTGATGCTTCAGATGTTGTAAAGCTGATGTTAAAAGGGGCAAGTTATTAAGAATTCTAATGAAACACAGCTTCTGCAATGCTGTTGAAAGCTGCTGTCTGCTGTCAGGGGCTAGAGAGATTAATATTTCCAGTAAAAGTTTAGTTCTTAATTGCAAAGTTACATCTGTGAATTAAGGCTTTCAACTCTCTGCTCTTCACAAAGACTAATTTTTTTTTTTTTTTTTATGCTGCCATTCAACTCCTGAATTTCTTTAGACTCTTACATTTCAGTTTCTGTACCTGATGTGGTAGGCTTGGGATGATGATTTAGCTGTGATAGTCTAGAAAAAGATCTGACAAGGGGCACATGGTACTCAAAAAGCTTATTTGTATTCCTCCCAGCTATACAGATAGTCCAATAGTCAGAGATGACCCAGGTAGGGTGCAGGGCCCCGCCCCTGGATGCAAGGAAGCCAGTGGCAGATTTTGGGGGGGAGGGGAGGATGCCGAGTGGCCAGAGATGACGCTGGCAGCAGCATGGAGTCACCGCACTGCTCCATGGGGCCCCACAAAGCATGGGGCCCAGGCTGGTCACCCTGGTTCATGGCCCCTTAGGGATGGCCATGCCAATAGTCCAAAAAAAACTATCACCCACAAAAATCCTATCTCTGTTGTATCACTTCTGTAGTGGTATTCCTGGCTTTGATAATAAGTACTAAGATAAACTACTATATTAAATAAGATACAGTGTTTAAGATCATTTTCTGTTCTCTTCCTTTCTTACTGGTCACCTGCCAGTGATATAACTTGCTCCTTTTTTTGAGGTTTGTGTTGTTGTTTTCTAAGCAGCCCGTTACTGGTCCTTATTATTTCTTTGTTTCTATGTAGTTACCTTTGGAAGTAATTCTTATGATATTGTGGCTGTTCTTTCTACCAGATTCCCAGAAATGACTGCTTGAAGATTGATATTAAGAACCATCCCTCCGTAGCTAATATAAAATACTATATTGCAACATAAAAGAGTTTGGATTCCATTTTTTTAAGTAGTTTCAAACTGCCAAATAGTATCTTTATAAAATACTGGAGGTTTTTCTTGTTACGTAAATAATTCTGTTCAGTATTAATAAGACTATATCCAACACATTGAATAGAGTAAAATGGATAATTGTATTTTTATTTGTGTGTGTGCATACATGCATGTGCACAATGGCTAGGGTCAGCACCTTGAGTTTTAACTGCAATGAAAGTTGAGGAATTTCAACTTCTCATATGCAGTCAGACTGTTGGCAAGTGTAGTAAGTCTGTGAAAGAGGTTTTAATCTGGATTTTAGTGTAACTAATTATGTTACTAGGTAGGTAGATAGGTTTCAGAGCACACCAAACATGCCCCCAAACGTTTCAGTGTCTGCATTTCACCTTTTCTTTCAATAGATTATCTTCAAGTGTTCTGTCTACTGCCAGAAGCTGCTTTCACTGATGCTGCACAGTATTATCCCTCTTCTAAAAATGGGGAAAACTAGGGTGCAGATTGACTAAAGTAAGATCACAGTCATGTAAGTAACTCTTATTTTTCACTCAAGTGATGTAAATGCTGTACTAGGCAATATCCCTTTCACTTATCCTTTTATTAGAGGATAGCATGAGGCAGAATAACATCACTAGTTTTACGCAGTTTTTCAGTTAATGGAATCTAAGAAGAAACATCCTTATTTACTCAAGCCTTCTTTTGACTAGGAAAAGTGTTTGGGTTTAGCTAAGCATCTATGACCAAAGCCCAGCCTAATCAAAACATGGCCTAATTTGGGGAATTAGCTAACCTCTTTATAATGCAGAAAGTAATTTTATACTCAGCAAGATTTGCTTTTCTAAATTCTCTGAGCAGTTATCTAAGGCTTCATGACGTTTTCCCTGCTCTTCCAGGAGAAATCATGAGTGCACAGATGTTCAAGCCTTTTCTGCCAGAGTAAAAATGGCCGCTCCAAGAGAAAAATAATCTGGGAGCAACCAGGTTGAATCACTCCCAGCAGAGCTTCTCCTGGAACAGCAAATGTCTGTATGTAGTATGGCTTCTCCTAGAAGATAGTATAGTCCTCCAGCATTTCGTGCATAGGGTCCTCCCCCAGCTGCATAGTTTACCGCTACAAGCTCTCTGCTCTTCAGGGTCTCGGCATTCAAATATCTGTACGCATGGCTCTGGGAAAGTTTCTCTACCAAGAGAATGAGCTTGGGAGAATTGTCCCAGCTTATTTGGATGCATGTCTGCAGCCTAAGTGAAATAAATTCAGTAATATTATGTAAGATATTATTTTTGTACTAATTTGTCTAAATATGATACTGTAATCATTTTGATACTTGTGACCCAGAGGTCCTATTTCAAGATTATTTGCTTCCCATTACTTAGTATCTCGTTTTAAGTTTATTTTATGAAAGTCCAAGAAAAACATGTCCTTCAAAGACTTAATTGAAAATTTTACACTTAACTGATGGGCTGTACCTTGTCAAAACGTTTTGTTCTTGAGGCCTCCCCGTTCCAATATAAGATATTAAGAAGTATGACTTTCTTGTCTGCATGATATAAAAATGTTTTATCTCTAGAAATCTAGGTCTCTCTCAAAGGTCAGGAAGTTCAGAATTCAGGTTTCCTAGCAACATCAGCTCTTCTTCTTCTCTTCCTGGGTGCAATAAATAAAATATGGTTTATGTAGGTGTCACAGATCAAAATGTGTAGTTTAAACTAAACAATACAGAGCTCCATTTACTAATCCAGGATTAAGAGGAACAGTAGTAAATTCATCTGATTTTTCTAGTAAATTCATCTACTGTTTAACAAACATGATATATCCACTTAAAGTTCTAGAAGGAAATCTTTAGTGCTGAAGAATTGATTACACTCAAGTATCATTTTGTATATTTCTGAAATGGATTAATGTGCACACTTTCAAGTATTGAAGCCTGTAGCTGCTTCTTAGAGGCCTTTGCTTGAACAAGGTCAGACTGATTATGACAAGTAAGACTGTTCTCAAGTATGCATCTGCTACTATTCAGATACTCATTTAATGTTAGTTATAACTTGTTCATCCAAGGATAGGCTGTAGCATCATTGTTTATTTTCTGTACCATTAATATTTATAAAATGATACATGCACAACAGTTTTGCAAAGTCAGGTGAATTATGATAGGAGCAACAATTTTATAAGTTAAAAATTGGCTTTTCTCTTGTTGAAATCAGACCACTGTACATGCTATGTATGACATGAAAAAAACCCCCAAAACAGCCCTTTGAGCTTGGCATGCCTCTACACTGAGTGCAGCACATGCCTAGAAGGGGCATCACCTTAGTTTGACCCAGCTTGTCAAACATCTATGTAGATCATGTGCTTCAGCGGGACTTTTTGGCACTTTTATCTAATAGGTGATTGAATCAGCTTTAGAAAAAAGTGCCAAAAAGCTCCGCTGAAGTGTCTGATCTATACAGACACTGGGGATCCGGCTCAAACTTATGCACTTCCTCTTACGGTAAAGCTCTGTTTTAGGTGGGGGGGAGGGTTTCGTGTCTGTCAGCAGCCTATATGTTTATTTTTTAAATTGCGGAAAGATTTGACAATTCGGACATAGGCACAGCTGAAAATATTTTTTCTACATACTTCTAGGTAGCAGGCAGCTTGTGAATGCTGCGATGCTGGGGCGCATGGAGCATCCCACAGGAGCACAGGGGGCTCCTCTGCATGCTTGGCAGCAGACCCGGAAGTGGACCAGAAGCACTTCTGGTCCTCCAGGTCTGCTGACTGTCCCCCCACCACCCTGGCTTGGTGACTGGTGCCTCCTGAGTCTGTGGGGGGCACCCGGGGTCCCCCTGCAGCTGATTGCAAAGTCGGGCAGGCGTGAAGAGCCCCCCAGCATGCTCCCCAGCGGGTCCAGAAGTGGGCTGGAAGTACTTCCAGTCCACTTCCCTGCTCACCACTGAGCATGTGAAGACCCCCCACACTCCTGTGAGATGCTCCATGCACCCAACCATCGCAGACTTCACAAGCCATGCTGGTACCTCAAGGTATGTAGAAAAACTTTTAAAGATGTGTCTACGGCTGATTCTCTGAATAGGCATCGAATCTTCAGGTTCGGATTCAGCCAAGTCAGATCATGGACAGTTATTTGAAACACTGTCCCTGATTTGGGCTGAATTCAAATCAAATAGGGCCCGCTTCACACACCCCTAATCTTTATCCCTGTCTAATGTCCCCAGTGACTACTGTTTCAATTTTCTTTGCAAGGTTTAACTCAGCTTCACTGTTGACATTCTCACTCTGTCCTTAGATATTCTATCTTCCTAGCATTTTTGCTCATCGGCTCCTTTTTTTTTACTCCTCTGTTTCTTCCTGATATCCTTTTAGAGTTACTTATTTATCTACAGGCAGTCCTTGACTTAAGACATTTCAAGTTGCCATGAACGGCACTTATGGTGTTTATAAATTGACACCCTGTTTCAGCGTTCTGACATCAGTTTTGACTTTACGACGGGGTGATCTGATGCGACCCCACACCAGCGAACAAATTTGCTATGTTACCCATCTCCCTGGAGAACATCTGTCCAAACTGCCTTGGACACTTTCTTTAAGAAAAACCTACAGCCAAGACTCCTGAGAAGACTACAGTCAAGAGCCCTTCAAAAAGTCCAGCAAAGTCTCCTCAAAGCAGTCCTTCCAAATCAATGTTTGCTATTTACAATATAAATACATTGGTGTAGTTATATTACTCATTCATTGGCCACATGTAGGGGGTGCATGCAGGTGCACATGCACCCCCTGAGATTGGCTGCCACTGCCAATGCCAGTAGCGTCAGCGGGCAGTCGCTGTTCACCACTCCCCCTGCCCTCTGCTGCTGACACGGCCGGTGGTGTCTGTGGGTGGTTGCCAATTTCCAGGCGACACTTGCCACCCCCTGCCACCACCACCTCTGTGGCTGCCGCACCCCCGCCACTGACACCACTGCCGACAGGCGGTCACTGTGCCCCCCCCAGCTGTGGGAGCTCCAGGAGTTCACGTAAAACTCATCTATAATTGATTGAGTACAAAATTCTGGATTATTTTTGGTGAAAATAGGGTATCGGGCCTTGGTTCAGGAACCAATCCCCCATTTATAACATTATTCCTATGGGAAAATCGGTTCCGAGTTGCAATGTTTCGACTTAAGACGTGGTTTTCAGGAACCAATTGTGTCGTAAGTCTAGGGACTGCCTGTAGTTTGGTTTGTGTTCCTATTTTGCAGGCAAGGCTTGGTTTTTTCCCCCACCTTGCTTGGCATTCTAAATCCAGATTGTGAAGAAATGGTCCCTGCCTTGACGAGCATATAGTCAATTTTTAATACCTCTGACAGTTTTTTATTTTATGTGATAGGAATGGTGACATAAATGGTGAAGGGTAAGCAGATACCTAAGCACTGCTATTAGCCATCATTTAAAAAATGCAAAACAAAAAACCAGGCTTTACTGAAAGAAGCAGCGTGTTACTTTGCCCCAACTTTGCAGTGTCTCTATAGATCAGGTGCTTCAGTGGGGCTTTTTGGTGCTTTTAGCTAAAGCTGATTCATTCAGCTGTTAGATAAAGCGCCAAAAAATTCCCACTAAAGTGCCTGATATATAGAGACATGGGGCAAACTGGGCCTAACTAAGGCACTGCCTCTTCTGGGCAGGCACTGGGCTCAGCACAGGAAGGCACCAACTTTAAAGTGCCACTTTTTTGTTTTTAAACATCTGCAAGCAGCTAACTAACACTTGTTTGTTTCCAAGGTTTCTAATATATCAGGAAGGAACTGTTAGTTTCAGGGCTGCTAACCCACAGCACTCAAAGTTGTGTCATTAATTGAAGAATGTCTATTAAGTTTGTATTACGTGCATACTCTGGATAAATCCATACCCTTTTTTGTAATGGAAACTGTGCATTTGAAGGGAGCATGTTGCATTCAGAATGTTTGTGTTGCCAATTTTTGTCTGACAAAGTTATAATGTACCCTGTGAACACTGAAAACATGAGATTTCCCTTTAGAAATGTTATTTTCTTTTCTCTTCCACTTCTCTCTGAAAATCTCCTCATTTCCAATGTAATGTGTCTTTGTGTGTGTCTGATTGCGGCTGACCATTTGTTAAGCAAGAGGGCAGTTCGGTTTGGTTTTAGTGGGGGAAGAAGAGGGAAGGAAGGAGTAGAGTTTGCGCAAATGTGAAATAATTTGGTGTCTCTGTGGTAAATGGTTGAGAATAAAAGCAGTGTCCATATCTTAAACTCTTCTAATCCATTTTTTTAACATATTAGGTTTTAATGCCTGGGACCAGTTCTGAAGCAGGAAAAGGTGTGCTTGGGAGATTAATTTATTGGTACATTAGGAACTCGAGCATTGCCATGAAGTTGTCAAATGAATGTAAACTTAAACTTTAAAGGGAAAAATAGCCTCTTTGCAGGGATGCTTGGAATGTAAACTAGTCCTTAGGGTTATTGAGCATGGGTATTTCAGGGATTTATTTAAAAAACAAACCCAAAATGTTAGTATTCAGCTCCCAACAGTGAGAATTGCTTCCTCTCTTGCCTAGCCCTGCTGTTATTTTCTCCCTTCCCCATGAACCCACTTTTGGGACAGCTTTAGTTAGAATCTTAATTCTTGGCAGACTTCCTTCACAGGGTTGCTTGTAATTTCAGTGCTGTGCCATGAAGAGAAAATCTTAGTACGTTCCAAAGTCCCCAAATTAACATTGCATCCTTCCCCTTACCTTTATCCCTCTGCTCCTTGGGGAAAATGAAATACAGCAGAAGAGGCTGAGTCCTAAGCAGTTCCCAAGAATGACCTCTCCTGCTCTGAGTACAAACTTTGGGGAATGAAGAAACATCTTTTTTTTCTGTGTGGTATGCCTGGCAGTGAGGCATCAGGCTGTCTGTCATCCCTGTAATAACCTTATCTTGGTGGTGTCTGTGCAGAGGTAGCAGGATATGGATTTTTGATGTACTTCTCCCTTTTAACTTGACCCTTGTAGGTTCTAATATCCTGTGGAGTTTTGGCTTGTTTTGGTTCCTGCCTTCAATGCTAAATACACAGGGTTAGTGATCCTCTGCAAGATTTGTTGCAAATTTATCACATTTGGGCACATCATTGTTTTGTACCTAAAAAAAATAAATAAATATGCATCATGTAGGCACAAATATTATATTTAAATATTCTATTTGATCTTCGTTCCATGACTAACATAGAATGCACATCATGGAACTCATGATGTTCTGATACCTGCAGCTAAACCTAGGATTGTCTTTAGGAGTTAATGTTTTCATGTCATGAATGTGGAATTTGAGTTGGGGTTGACTGACACTGTCTCGATCAAAATCTCCAGTAGTATTTCCTCCCCTGAAAGCTAATAAACTAATGAAGATCTAATTTGATTGTGGTGATGCAGCTACTGTTAGTTATGAGGACTGTCAGTTGAGGAGTGATTTTTTTTTTTTAGATACCCGGCTATTCTTGGATGATCATCTTACAGCAGTAATGCCAATTACCTTTTACTATCTGTGTCTGAAAGCAACTTTGACTTTTTTTTCTGTTGTGGATTTCAGGTATCCATGCCTTTTGTGACAGAGCTGACTGTTGCAATACATTCTACATGGTACTAATCCTTCAAACCTGTGAAGAGTTGGTGTAGCTTGCAGTAGCTCAGGCTGAGTTCCAGGATGTGCATTGGTTGTCTATTTTTTTTGTGGGCTTTGACCAGTCAAGTCCTAAACGCCCTGGGACTGGTCTGTTCCTCTTTCTCCAAGACATACTGCTATAGTTCCAGTAAACAGAGGCACCTAGGCTGTATGTTCCTCTGTAAAACGAGAATGTTAGCAATCTGTCTGTGTGGGTTCCAAAACTGTGGAATGTATTCCCCTGCCCTTCTCTATGACAACTGTGAATTTGTTAACCTTCAAAGCAAAATGCCAGTGATCTGGTTAGCTGTTGGAGTAAGAGTCTGAAAGGAATGGAAGGATGGAAAGAGTTTTTGTACATGGGTGACTGGCTGAGTTCTTATTACAACTGGTGTTTTAATACTAGCAGGCTTTTTGTTTTTCTGACAAATGCATAACTACTACTTAACAGTTGGCAATCAAACACTACGTTTTTTGCAAATTTAGTGTTGCACTGTCACAATCTGGAGTCTCATCATAGATTCAAGGATTACAAAGAAAGGTGCAGTACCTTTTGTCTTCTAATTTGATCTTGTGTATAACAAGCCACTGGACTTGCCTGAATAAATTCCTTTGTCTATGGAGCACAGCTTTTGGGAAAACATCCTGTTTTGATTTAAAAATTACCAGTGACAAAGAGTCCACAATCTTGAGAGATTATTTCAAAGGTTATTACCTTCACTGGTAAAACGTGTAATTTATTTCTCATCTGAATTTACCTGCCTTCAACTTTCAGTCTCTAGACCTTGATTTCATAGATTTCATAGACATCAGGGCTGGAAGGGACCTTGAAGATCATCAAGTCCAGCCCCCCACCCCAAGGGCAGGAAGTTAGCTGGGGTTTATGACCGTTCAACCTCATCATCCCTTGGGGCGTTCTGGTGAATAAACCTTCCCCCAGATGCTGGTGGTCACCCCTGATAAATTTGTGTACTATTACCTGGTGGACTGAAGGGTGCTTCATATACTTATAAGCATAGGGGTTTATAAACTGACCCAGAAAACTTGTAATCTTCTTGAGTTTGTGAAGTTATCTCTATATAAGGCATGTTTTCCAGTCTTTTAATCATTCTTGAGGTAAGTCCTCTCAAGAGAGTACTTTCAAAAAGTGCAATTTATGGATAAATTGTAATGTTTTCCATAGCTCCACCCTACTGTATATAGTGAAATGTTTATTCTGTATATACATTCTCTTCTGCTAAATTGCCTTAGTCCTGACTTCATAGGAAACTGGGTAACTATAGGAGATGTCCTCTAGAAATTTGCCATTGTAGCCTGCTCTTTGCGTAGTAATATACTCAAAATTAGTGTTACATCCATGAAGGATATTTGCTTTCTCTAACAAAGCTCACTACCCCGCATGGATTTTTGTGCGAAGTATATCTTGGATGGAAACTTCTGGTCTCAATCCATTAGTT
>NW_017728949.1:68084010-68176595 GCF_001723895.1 Crocodylus porosus
TTTTTTTTTTTTTTTTTTTTAGATACCCAGCTATTCTTGGGTGGGTAGTATAACGTGGGATCATTTTGAGGTGGCAGATGATCCCAGGTATGCTACCTGCCAGCACTACCGAAAGCAGATCAGCTGGGGTGAGGACATAAAACACTTCACTGCTGCAGCGGTGCTGGTGCATCTCAGGAGGCGGCACCCCTTTGCCCTTGTTCCTCAGCCTGGCTCAGTGGGAGCATGCCCAAAAAGAAGTCTCCCTCTTGCTCCAAAACTCCTGTCCCCAAGAAACAAAGGCAGCCCACCCTGGACCAGTGTGGGAAAGGTGGAGACAAAGGGGGATGCATTCCAAAGGTAAGCAAGGCCACCCAGAGCATTGGGGAGATGCTTACTCTGGATGACCAGCCCTTGTCCTTTGTTGAGCATCCAGGGTTCAGGCAGCTCATGGCCCCATAGTACCAAATGCCTGCATGCACCACCTTTAGCAGGGTGGTGGTGCCCTCCATATTTGAGGCATACAGGGAGTACTTGAGGGAGGAGCTGCAGAAGGCAGGTCTACAGGTGGCATTGCACTTCACCTTGGACACCTGGAGCAGCCGTGGTGGAGATTTCATAGATTTCATAGACATTTAGGCTGGAAGGGACCTCGGAAGATCATTGAGTCCAGCCCCCTGCCCAAAGGGCAGGAAGTCAGTTGGGGTCATAGGAGATCATGCCTACCTCTCCCTCACAGGGCACTGGTGCGATCAGTCAGGACATCAGTGGCCTCTCCTTCAAGCGAAGGTGATGGATTAGTCCCATACAGCAAGGGAGATCATGGTGGCCATGAACTGCGTGATGCAGGGGTGGCTCGTTGGGCAGGGCAAGCTCATCTGAAGGTTCATGGTCACTGGGGCCAATATGGTGAAGGTGGTGCATGATGCCGCTGTGTGGCACACAAGTTCCACTCCGTAGTCAGGCATGCCTTGGAGGGGGAAAGGGCTCCTGGTGACAGTGCCGTCACTACCAGTCAGCTTATTTTGAAATGCAGGAAGGTGGCAGGCTACTTCCACCGGAGCATCAAGGGGGTCAAGATGCTGCGGGACAAACGGGCAGAGCTGAACATCCTGCAGCATAAAATCATACAGGATGTGGAGACTTGGAACTCCACATACCTGATACTGGAAAGGCTGGTCGAGCAACAGAAAGCCATCCATGAGATGGCCTTGGTCGGGGACTTTGGGATCAGCGGTCCCTTTAACAAAACCTAGTGGGATAGATCGTGGTGGTCCTCAAGCCCTTCCTTGAGGCCACCGAGAGCCTCAGCGCTAGCAATGCCCTCCTTAGCCAGGTGATCCCCATAGTAAAGGAGCTTGCGAATGAAATGGACATGTTCCGGGGGATTGATGTTCCTGGCTGGGACAAGTCGCTTTCACCAGAGGTACAGGCACTGGTGAACCAGCTGAAGGAGGGCATCAAAATTGGCTGGATCCATTGCAGTCCAGTACAGTCCACGTACTAGTGGTCATATGTTACCTGAGGGTGAAGGGGAGTGTCTGCAGTAGTAAAACCTTTGATCACTGGACAGAGATAACTTCATATATAGTTCTTTAAGAGTAGTAACTTTCTGAAAATCATTGGTAAAACAACTTTACAGATCATCTGCAAAAGAGCAAAAAAATAAGCTTGTGCCCCATCTTCTTCCTTTTCCCCCTCACTGTTTCCCTTCCCTTCCCCTCCCCCCCCACCCCAAATAAAAATCCCACACCTACATTTTCTTGCTTTTACATCACACTGAGGTCATGGCTAACCGTAATGACATCAGGGAATTAGTAAAATGCTAATAGAAGCCAGGAGAATGATTGCTGACCAGGACAAGGAAGAGATTCTTGATCAGTCTCTATATATATAAAAACCTGTTTAATACTTGGTTATAATTTCAGAGAAAAAGGCAAAATTCTCTCTCAGCTTTAGCACATGCATCTTTTCAGTTAAGCAGTTATTTAACAAGATCTTCTTAGACATTCACTTGGTTATGCAGCAAAATCAGGGAAAAACATAATTATTTTTCTTGATATTTCTAAAGAAAAAGTAGCTTACAATTGACAAGGATAGCAGGTTATCATTTTTATATGTAATATTGAAAAGAAGCAAGAAAAAGTCACAAGCCTGTTTTTTCAGGTCTTTTTTTTAAGAAATGGCGACACAAAATTCCCTGCCTTTTGGGTCTGTATGTTGGTCTCTTATTTTTCTCTTTTGAAAAATGACTTAAAATGGTGGTTGTTTTTTTTACCTTTCCCAACTTATTTGTGACTGTTCCGGTTATGTCTGATATATGAATATTATTTACAGAATTTTGCCTAAAAATTAACAAGAATATTAAGCTTTTGGTTTTGGGAAAAATGCTTCTCTGGATCCACTTGTATCAGTGTTTGTTTCAGAATGTCTCTGAGTTTCTCCAAAGGGTAAGCGGATCACAATACGCTGTTCTTGAAAGGGATCTGATTTTAAACTAATCTCTAAGGCCTGAGATTCTGATTTGCTAGTTATTTCCTTTTATCTTTGGTGTCTTTTGTGAAGCAAGTTTTCTAAATATGTTTCTACCAACTTAGCTGCACTTTAACTTCTTCTTTTAATCTCTCTCTTTTTTTTTCAGTGCCAGACATCTGTTAGCTAGAGGTAGATATAAAACATGAGGTTGGAGAGGAACACAGTGAGAGAACTAAGGAAGTGAGAGAGGTGAAATTTCTACTCTGTTGCTGTTCCTCTAGTCTGCTTGAAGGATCCATCTTTCATGTCTCCCTTGGGTTTTTGGGTATTGGACATCTGAAACACTGTTTCCATGCTTAAAAAGCAGTTAGCTGATTAAAAAGCAGTTTTGTCTCTCCTACCGCCTTCTTGCTGCTAACCAGTGGTGATGCGTAGGGGGTGCACAGGGGTGCACCTGAGGGCTACACTCACTGTTTAGGCGATGGGTAGGGGGGGCAGGTGGGATTGCCGGTGCCCCCTCTGCAAGTGCCAGCCAGGGCTGCACTCGCTGCAGCCACTTTGGCCAGCCCTTGCTCCCAGAAGCGGCTACAGCCATTCCCGGAAGCGGCTGCAGTGAGTGCAGTGATCGGCCACAGCGGACACCCCCCACCCCCGGGACGGCAGGATTGCCTGCGAAGGGACTCATACCCACTCCCCTCCAGTCAGTGGGACCAGTCACAGGTGGGGCACGTGGCCCCACTCCCTGACTAAGGCGGCACTAGTCGCCCATGCTGCCAACTGAGGGGGAAAGAAATTAGAGGCTCAGCTACATCACCCCTCTTTTCAGCATCCTTTTAATTATTTCTCTTCTTTCATGCCTAGCTTCAGCATCTGCTTCTTGTTAGTTGTCACAGCTTTGACAGTCAACAGTAACATGGAATTGACATGGTGCTTAGCAATTTCAGTACCGTTTTTTACAGGGTTCTGAATAACTGCTGTGAAACTGACCAGAGTCTTATTAACTTCAACCTGTTATAGTTGGGGAAGCTATGAGCACTAGAATTGTTTCTCTGCAGACTGGGTAAGATGAGAACACATTAATTCAAGTCTGGCTCATTTTGGGGAAGCTATCCTTACAAGTATAAGACCTGAGAGATGGGAAAGGGTATGGGGAAAGAGTTATAATGAAAGCTTAGATTTTCTTGAGGCCAACTGTATGGGTCTTCTCATTTACCATGGATGACTGGACATTTGTGCACTTTGACCTAGACCTTGGAGCAAAATTTACCATATTTATTTGAATTCAAGGCATTCTTTTCCCTATTTCATCATGGGGAGAAAGAAGTCCCTCATCTTGGATTCAGGTACAAGTGGGAGGAGGGGTGGTTGTGTGGCTCTGACTTTGGTCCTGGGTTGCAGCTGCAGGCCCTCCTCCCACGCCCTGCAGCCTCTGCTGCCACTGCTTTCATCCCATTGTCACTTCTGCTGTCTTCTTCCCTGCCCTCGCCCCTAATGTTTGCCTTCCTTCCAAGCTCTGGCTCTAGTCATACTCCAGCCCTGAGCACCAAAGCAGTGGCCTCAGCTCTGGGGCCAGGGCCAGGGCTGGAGCTGCTTCCATAACCACTGTTTCCTGGCTAGGCAGGGGCTGGAGCAGGGGTGGGCAAAATGTGACCCATGGGCTGAACCATCCTCTCTGGCCCGTGGGGCCCCTAAAAAATTTAGGAAGTTAATATTTATCTGCCCCTGGCTGCCTGTCATGCAGCCCTCTCCCTGAAATAATTGCCCACCCCTGGGCTGGAGTGACCATGTGCCCTGTGCCTCAGGTTAGAATGGGAGTGGGACAGGGTGGGCAGAGGCAGACAGTGGGCAGGAGCAAGTGGTGGAGGGAGCAGGTGGGGGTGGAAACAGACAGCAGAGGTGGCAGGCACTGTAGGGTCCAGGGCCAGACCTGCTGCCACTATTGCTGATGTCTGGCTGGGCAGACAGCAGAAGAAGGGGGAAGTGGTGAGGAAGATAGGAAGCAAGGGGCAAGGGACAGGCCTCTTATTGCCTGCCGCCCCTATGCTGCTTGCTATATTGCTGTGGTCATGGTAGGGATGCAAATTTAAGATGACTCTCCAATAATTAGATTTTATGTATAGAAAATGATAACAAATTATAAGTTTTCCATATATAGATTCTAATTATTGGCTGAGAAGTTACCTTGCTTCAGGTGAATGACCTCATAATTTTTTTTTTAAACCTGGCCCTATATTTGCTGTTTTCCAGTCATCTAGGCTATGTGAGGAGTTTGTTCTGTAGTAGTGCATAATGTTTACAGTGCAGAATTAGAACTGAAAACTTCTAGGTATTAGGTTTGTAGAGAATGGGAAAATTGTAGTTTATATGACAAAAAGTATGTACTCAAGAGGCTAAGTAAGGGTTTGGAGTGCAGATCCATGGAACAGACCTTTAGAAGCTAGTGAAAGGATATTGTTTTGTGTCTTAGGTTCTTAGTGTAGTCTAGTCCTGCACCTGACCACTGGCCTGAGCCTGTGACAGACTACAGGTCCCAGCGAGCAGTGGGAGGGCACCCCGGGAAGTGGTTACAGGGTGCCATGGTTAGCAACAGCAGGACTGTTACCAGGTCCTGCTGCTACCACTGCGGCCAGGCTGTGTGTGCAGCAGGGGTCTGAGTGGCAGGCCTGCCCTGGAGATGGGCTGTGTGCAGGCGGGATAAGGTGCTGCTCGAGGGATGTTCCGCTCCGCCAGGCACTGGTCACCTTTGCATAAGCAGCTTCTTGCTAGTGGCCACAGGAGCTCAGCTGCACAGGGCCTACCAGTGCTGAGGGAGCAGCGTGCTCTAGGGCTCCAAATGCACCCAGTGCTGCTGTCTGCACAGTCGTCTGTGCCATCCACCCAGGATGGCATCACAGACTGCGTGTGGAGCAGGGCTGCAGGTAAGAGCTGAGGGTGAGGGGGTGATGTGTGTGGAAATGAGGCAACCACCTCCTTCCCCATTAAGGGCAGGAGGCAGCTCCGGATACTTGATACAACGTTTTGAGTTGCTCTGTGGAGCTCTAATAAAAGGCTTATTTATTTCAGTAGTTTAAAATGCCTTGCACTATTACTAAATATTGATTATCAGATTGGCATTGGCTGACATGGTTGGTTAATCATCAGCTATCGTTATCAGCCAAGAAAATCTTTATCAGTGCACCCCTAATTCTCTTTCTCTCCGAGCTTGTATGCAAAATTTAAACCATCAGTGACTGCCACCTATTGGTTACAAATCAGAGTATTCTTGCCATTATCACCATCCCTTTGACACATTCTCTCAGCTATTTACTTGAAATAAATATGGTAATTTTGATCCAAGTTCTAGGTCAAAGTACTAGAACTTGGTCCAGTACTTTTCAACATCTTTATCAGTGATTTGGATATGGGCTGAAGAGCTCACTGGCCAAGTTCACAGACGATACTAGTTATGGGGAAGCATGGTCACGCTTGAAGATAGGCTAAAGGTACAGGTGGGTATAGACATGCTGACAAGTTGGGTGAGTCAGTACCAAATGAAGTTCAACACTGAGAAATGTAAAGTGCTCCATCTGGGGACAAACAACTCCCAACACACCTACAGGCTTGGCGGTACCAAACGGACCAGCACCACAAATGAAAGGGACTTGGGGGTAATAATAGACCACTGTATGAACATGGGTCAGCAGTGCGACACTGTTGCCAGCAGAGCAAATAATACTCTGGCATGCATCCATTGGTGCACCTCCAACAAAACCAAAGAAGTGATTCTTCTGCTTTACTCAACCTTGGTGAAACCCCAAATGGCGTACTGCGTCTAGTTCTGGATGCCACGCTTTACCAAGGATGTGGTAAAGCTTGAGAGAGTCCACAGGAGGGCCACCCGTATGACCAGAGAATTGCATGGCAAACCATACAAGGAAAGGCTGAAGGACCTGGGACCCTTCAGCTTGAAAAAGAGAAGGCTGAGAGAGGACTTGGTAGCAGCTTACTGCTACCTTAGGGGATTACATCAAGGGCTTGCTGAACATCTGTTCACCAGGGCACCCTTGGGGGAAACCAGGAGTAATGGTCACAAACTCCTGGAAGACCATTTCAGGCTCAACATTAGGAAAAACTTCTTCACAGTTAGTGTCCAGACTGTGGAATAAGCTCCCTCCAGAGGTGGTGTAATTGCCTACCCTGGAAATCTTCAAGAGAAGACTGGACAGTCACCTTGCTGGGGTCACCTGACCCCAGTTGTCTTTCCTGCCTGGTGCAGGGGGATGGACCAGATCATCTTCTGAGGTCCCTTCCAGCCCCTTACGATTTCAGTGCACAAATGTTCAGTCATCCATGGTGAATGAGAAGACCCATGTGGTCAGCCTCCAGGAAATCTTAAGTTTTCATTATAACTCTTTTGAGAAAGCAAAAGGAATAAAAGTAGAAGCTAACGTTTTGCACTATAGCCCAAATGCAATCAAATACAGCTCTGTTAAAATACAGAAATGAGTAAGATATGTCTGAGTGAGAGCCTCCCAGATCTTTCTTGAGACGTTGAACTTGATATTGTATTTATAAACAAATTGCTTTGCGTCAGACAGACATCTAGTACCCCAGCTGTATAAGAGAGGTAAGTGTATAGGAGCTGTAGGCTCCTATACAATTCTTAAAAGTAACATTGTGGTATTATGACTGAATATAAATGACAATTGGAGCAGCTAGCTGAAAGCAGTTCACAGTCAACAGAAAAAATTGTTCTAATTTTCTTAGACAATACAGCCTGTGCTTTTCCAGAGTCTCTACCAGCTGCTGTTTCTGAAAATGTCTGGTTTACAGGAATATGGCATTCTTGGTTGCAGGTACCCCCCTGAAAGAAAAACTTAATCTAGGTGCTGTTTGGTGTTGAGAGAGCATTTGGAGAATTGCCTGAGAACCTCTCGCGTATCCTTAGTGTTCACAAAACCAATGGTCATCTCAATTTGTTCTCTGACACAGGCTTCTAGGTCCATTTATTGCTACTGGGATGACCCCTTTCAGAAGAGTTGTTCTTCCTTTTATAAATGGCCTGAATGCATACCGAAGTAATGCTTTCCTAGCTCTTGGAGACCCATCATTACTCCAGGAGAAATTCATTAACATTTCTCAGTATTATATTAGTACCTGCATTAGTAAAAATGGAATACTCTGTTACTCTATTGCCTGTAGATTACCTGAAAAGCAGTGTCTAATAGGGACAGGGTTCGTTGGATTGTGTTATCTTATCCATGTTTCTTGTCCAGCTTCTGATCAGGAGAAGGTGACTTTTGGGTCTATCATACACACTTTTCCTGGTTCTCTCCAGTGAATCAGCAACTAATGGCAAAATTAGATAATTTCAATGAGATGGAGGGAGATGCTCCTTATTCCTTTCCACTTATTCTGTTTCAAAGTAATTGGTTTGAGTCTCACCATTTTTAATACCATCTTTGTAATTGCATCCTGTTATACAATTCGGAATATACATAGTTCATTCACTGTGATAGCATAAAGTGTCATGTCTCAAATAGGCTTACAGTAGGCAAAAGTATGTAATTACTCAGTGCCTGAACATTTATGTAGCTGGTTTACAGGGTAAAATAACAAGGTAGGTCTTTGGGCTACAAAATGCTTTGTTTTAGAAGTTAAACATGTACAAGAATGGATATCAATAGGAATACTTGGGTTAAGAAAGACAAAGTGTTACAGTAACAGCATGAGTTTCTCAGTTTTATGTATTTTGTGTCCAGAACTCTAGTTCGTGATGGATTCTCCCGTTTCTGTAATCTGTTCATTTGCCGTATGACAGTTAATTAGTAAGGCACCTCTGAATCATGTAAAGGTAAAAGGTGTCCTGTTCACAGACTGTTAAGTTCCATTGGGATGGTGAAGGCAGACCTCCACTGTTTCTTGGGGGTTTTTTGGCTTTGTGTTTTTTTTAACCATAGGATGAGGAGGAATTGATGTGGTTAGCACCACTCTCTGGATCTTTACCCCCAGATAGCATCTGGTACCCTTTGGACTGGAGGCTGAGTGGGCGATGCTGGAACTAGAAATAATGAATGGAAATTCACTTCCTTCACCTGGAATAGAACCCAGGTTTTTCCAGTCTGTAGCCAGTCACCCTACCAACTGAACTATGTGGCTCCCCTTGATCATGTATAGAAATTTTTTTTAAAGTTTAACTGTATTTGACTTCTGAGGTCCAGAAAATCTGACTGTTCAGAAAATCAACCAGCATGCAGTTAATCATCAAAAGAAAATAACTGGTTCATGTTCCAGATCAATTGCCATGATGGCTTTAAATAAAACTTCTCTGTGCCAAGAGCAGCTTCTCTTGTGTAACATGTCCCTCTGAAACCA
The DNA here is from genome assembly GCF_001723895.1 of Crocodylus porosus. Taxonomy (NCBI): domain Eukaryota; kingdom Metazoa; phylum Chordata; order Crocodylia; family Crocodylidae; genus Crocodylus; species Crocodylus porosus. Next base: position 68,092,819 of record NW_017728949.1, read on the forward strand.
AGAATGTGTCTTTTTTTAGCTCTGATATCGCTATATTTTTACCAAAATGTAGGTGTCCCGGGTGTTGTGGCAATCAGGTAATCTAATGTTGAACTGGGTGAATGGCTGAATAAATGCAGTTATCACTTCCAAGGACCTTCCATACCATACTTATAACACATTCATTCTAGTTAAGTTTCCTTTGTATTCCACCAGCATGTGACCTTCATTCCTTGTCCAGAACAAAGGGAAACCAGGGTTGGAATGGGAGGAGTGGACACGGTTATTATGTCTTTTCCTGTTCTCACCACCCTTGACTTATGAAAAACGTTCCCTGCACATCCTTGTCTATCTTCTTTCCCCTACTTGCTTCAGTAATGTCAAGACATTTTCCTTTTGAAAAATCTGATCTTTTTAGTGCTAATCTAGTTTCTTGAAAACTGTTGGTAAAATATGTCACAGATGTAGCTCTTGGTGTAGCTAAATGTGTATTAAGTCTGTAGAGTTTACTCATTAGTCTTGTTAGTATGGATTCCCTCTTCCCACCCCCACCATCTCCTTCAGCATAACTGGACTCTGAAAGTATTTTTAAAACTGGTTATGAAGCTGAATATTGTGTCCACTGTGTAACTGTCTCACAGTTTACCGAAAAAGTTTAATCCTTGAGGACAGTTGTCTGCATTGGACAGAGAACCACAACATGGATACTTTTTAGTCTCCACTCCTTAAGACACTTGGAGGTTTCAGTTGCCCTTAGGCCTTATGGCTGCTTCAAGTCATGTCTCTTTTTAATTTATGTAAAAGCCCTAAATTTATGTGGTATTTAGAACTGAATGTAATTAGCAGTCCTAGACCATTAAGTTTTATTAGCATCAGTATTTCTTGCCATACAGTACAGCTTCACTAAAAGCATATAGACCTTCACAGTAATTATCTGCTGACAGTAATGACATATATTTTATTTCATCACTATCTGCATTTGCTAGCATACCCTTGCTGCATTTTCCAGTTCTTATAAATTGGAGAACGCTGTTTTACTTCTGCATAATCCTCAAAAATAATTTAAGAATATTATTGCTCCTAGCAAAAATGAGGCAATAAGGGATGTATGCTTGTTTAGAAGTAAAACAATGGTAATTAGATTATCTGCTTATGGCAGAGAGAAACTGAGTTTGAGAGTGGTTTGGTTTTTGTCCAAAACCATTTGGATTCAGTCACAGTCCTGTTGTGGGTGGGTGGTCTTCTAGTCCAGCCCCTTGCTTAAAGCAGGATTATCCCTGACTAAACCATTCTGGCCAAGTCAAGTGCCTGTCTTTCTATAACAATTGTGGACTATGACATCTGTCTGCATCTCTTTTCCAGTTCACAGAATTCTTGGACAAGTAACGATTAGGATGTTTGTATCCAAAAATGTCTCTACTTTCTAACTGCTTGGAAGATGCATGCCTAAAAGAGTTCAGTTTAAAAAGGTCTGTGTGGATTCTTCTTTGTGCTGCTTAATGGATGTAATTAATGTGAAACAACTAACTCTGGAGCAGTTTGAGCCAGAGTAAACTGCTTCCATTCACAGTGTCTACACATTTGCCCAGGACAGCAGCAATTAGAGCTAGGATGGAGCAAGGACTGGGTGGCAGTGGGGGTCAGTTCTAGGTGGCAGCGGCAGGCAGCGGAGGGGCTGGCTGGTGTACGTGGGTGATGCACGTGCAGACTTTTGTGTGGCTAGGTGGCAGCCAGGAGTCTGGCTGGGCTAACTAGGTGCAATTTGCAACCAGGCTCACTGTCTACATGTACCTTTAGTCACAGCAAAGTACTCCACCATAATATAGTACTTGTCCCCAGCAGTACTAGCTAACTGTGGTGTTAATTACTTTACTGCAGCATAGTACCACCACACGTGTAAACACTGATGCTGTACTGTGGTGCTAATTAATCCAGTCAGTAAAGCGCACATGCAGATGTACCCAGCATGTATAAGTTAAACCATTAGGACTGCTAAGTGTCTCCCTTGAACCATTTTATAGAATTGAGAAAAGTCACTCTTTTTCAGTTCATAAGTGAAGATTTATTTTCTTTGTAGTTCTTTATGAGTTGTCTATTCCATGTGTATGAAGAGGATGTATGCCCCATTCATTTCCTGTTAACCCAATTGTTTGTGTTTGTGTTTTTAGTCTTCCCTGAATACTTCTTATTTCTGGTCCATATGTTCGCTGTATTGTACAATTATTGTCTTTTGAGCTCTTCATGACTACCAGAACTGTTCTCCATTTTCAGCCTCTCCTGTGGTCTGAAAACACAATCAGTTCTCAGTCTGTGATTATTCATATCTAAGCCAATTTAAATTAATTTTTAGGGTAAGATTTCTTTAGAAGTAGTGTCAAATACTTAAATTAAGTAGCTATCTACTGGTCATCCTGTGGCACAGGCAGCCTCTGTGTGCAGCACACAGCAGATCAGGGAGATAGGGCAGGAAGCAAAATAGGAGATTGGTCAGGGAGTATAGAGTAGGGATAAGAAAGCATTAGGAGTCCATAAGGCAAGGAAGAGGATCTGCCTTTTCATTGTCTGCTAGTATGCCAAGTCTCTTTAACGTTTGTGTCTTTTAATCTGGTAAATTCTGCTCTTATAAATCAGAGGTATCAAAAGCATGTGGCCCTGTGGACTGGATGAGTAGTGCAGGACCAGTCGACGTGCCAGTTGAATGGCACAGGGCATGGACACCTTTCTTCTCACCACACAAGGTGGGTCTGGAGCAGGCTTCATGGGCGCTGGATCTGGCATGGAGGACACCTGGATTGGCCCCAGGCAGATGCCATGTACAGTGCAGCTCTTGGTGTGGGTGCCGTGTGCAGTGCAGTGTAGTGCATGTCTTGGGCTCTGCATGCAGGGCTAGTCTGGCATGCATTGTCTGTGGTGTGTATATATATGGGGTCAAGTCGAGACCCAGGGCCAGCACTAGGAGGCAGGTAATGGGGCTCTGTGGGCTGTATCTTTAACCGTGCCTATTATAAATCCATTATGCTTGTTGCTCTGATTTCTTGTATTCTAAAACATAAAGAGACATTTTTTCCTTCTTAATTATTATATAATTTTACTAGGAGCAGAAACTGTGCATATTGATTTGTAAAGTGATTTATGGGATCACTTTATTTCCTAGCTTGAAATAGTTACTATGTTCTTTCATGTCTAGGCTTTCAGCATAGCAGTATATTGGGTTCTTCTGTTAAGAGGTTCTTCTATTAATGGTTGGCAACCTTTTCAGGCCGTGGGTTGGAATAACCCAGCATTGGGTCAAAGGCAGGTGGGCAGGTGCTAGAACACAGCTGCAGCTGCTTTCCATTGCTGCATCACAGGGAAAGTGCCTGCTGCCGCTGCTGTTCCCCGTTGTAGCGTGCGAAGTACCCATTGCTTCTCCCCATCATGGCACTGGGGAAGCCTCCGCCACCACCAAACAAGCTAAAGTCCTATATCCAGATCCAGACCATGGGCCATAGATTGCTGACCCCTGATCGAGAGAATCATTTGGAAGTGACTGGTGGTCTGATTGTATCTCACTCTTTTCTAACAGGTCTACAGTTTCAGGGTATCTGATCACTTGCTATTCAGGAAATAAAGAACAGTCATATTGATTATTCATTTATGTATTTGAAGAGTGTTTATCGCTCCTGAAATGTGAATCAAATCAAAAGTTGTTTTGCTGTTGTTTTGATATCTATTTCTGAGATCAGAATGCCCCACGCTGCTGTTTTTTAAAAATATATTTGTATCCCTAGCTAATGGAGTATCAGTTAGCTTAAGGTAGCTAACATGTTTTTAAAGAATTATGTGGCTACTGCACAATGTGTTCCGATATGAATTTGTCATGCAAGGATACTTCATATTATACCTTCTTTCCTCCTTAAGAGAGAAAGTGTTAGGATAATTATGTTTATTATATTCAAGGTAAGTAAGTTATTATCCTGCCTTGCTTTTTTGGACCTTGTTGAATTATTTTTCTATTCTTTGTACATAGTTCACATTGCATAGTCTCTGCATAAAGCCATTCCTAGCTTTTTAGAGTGTATTACAACATCTAGTGGGGATCTGTTACATTACATGTCTAAGAAGAAAGAAACTAGTTTTGGGTTATGGTTCTCTGTATGATACATACATTGTAATTAAAGACTGATATATCTTCCTAGCGTCTCCTAATATTAGGATCTCTAATCTTAATTTTAAGTATTAAGAATATCATAATTTCTTACCTTTTGCTTAGAAAGGAATTGATTGCTCAATATTCCAATATTTGCTTTAGTTTTATTGCAGTGGAAATAACCAATACCTCCTGCTGACACCAGTGGTTTTGGAATTTGTGGGAATTTTCTGTTGCGCTACAGTAGAGATCTGATGCATATCTGTACCTTCAGTGAACAATTCCATGCTTTTTTAAAATTGTTCAGATCTGTTTTGTTCCCCATTCCCTCTTCCCCATCACCCTCTGGTCTCCCTGGTCCGTAATCACTATGTGCTATAGAATACTTTTTGGTGCTAAATTACATTGACTAAATGTAGCTTTTTTTCAGGTTTTGGAAAGGTAAATTTTATGTTTAATCTTGGGGGGGATGGTTTAATCCTTTCCTACTGTCTGTATCTGTAATGACTAAGGATATATAATATAGACATTATTTAGTTGACTGAAGCTTTTACAAATTGTTTCATAGGATCACTCTAGCTATTAGCTGATCACTGTTAATGTTTAGCTGATAAATGCTTTATGCTGACTCGTGGAGTCTTTGAATTGGCTCCAGATTTTAGAATAAAATTAATATCTTACCGGAGTATAGCATTGTGTGAATTCACTTAAGCGGTATGCAACTACTAGTGTGGGGACATCTTGGTATACATTTTTTCCATTTATATTTTACCATGATCATTTAATTCAAAAAGACGTCTGGTAGTGATACCAGTTGGCAGACTTCTTTTCCATGGCAAGTACCAGTGTCTAATGATGTGTGGCAAGATTTTTTGTGATCCGTTGTTGTGGTTGGAACTGACGTCTTAAGGTGCCCACAGTTTTCTTCTGCCGGTACTGTGAGTACTTATCTTTGGTTTCTTATAGCATAGGGGGCTGCCATTTTCCCCAAGTTGTAGCACAGATTCACTTCTGTTATGAACAGTGAGAGAACAACCATTTTAAAAGAAGACATCATACCTGAAAGAAACTGAGGCCAGGATGTCCTTGAGACTCTTGGGAGATGTTGGCTGTTTTGAAGCAGTTCTTTCTTCATGGAATTCTCTGAAGAATATTTATCTTAGTCCCTCCCGTAAGTGGAACCTCTAGTTATGAAGATAACAGAAAAAGCTATTATTCCTAATTCATTCTCTTCCCACCCCTATGCCAAACTACCTGTTGGGCTAGAGGGCAGGAAGCATGGAGAAAGTGCATTGTGTTTATACACCCGTGTATGTGCTGGTTGGCTTGGTGCTATCAAGTAGTTGAGGTGGGATGGAGAAAGACCTTTCTCGAGATTTTCCAAAAAGGCTTTTTATAAAGAGAGTCTATTTGCTTTTATTTGTCCCATCACACTTGAGCATGGAGAAAAGTTTGTTTTTTTTCTTTTCTTAGTGAAGGAAGATTCTCTATGCAGGAAGAATCTGGTTTTGGGCCAGCTGTACTCAGCAGTATTAATGCTGTGGAGTATAATTGCAGATGATACAAAGCTGACTATGTAGCAGCATATTTCCACTAGTCTGCCCACTCTAGCTTCTGAGAATGATTGGCTGTGATAGTGATGGACAGCATAATACTTGTCTTTTCCAGACATCTTTTTAGTCCCTCCTCTGCCCGTGGATCTGTTGCTCAGATCTTTTTTTGGATGAAGCGACAGTGGAATTGACCTGGTCAGGTTCACAATGGATACAGAGTTCAAACAATAGCAGTTATGATTCATTACTGATGGGGAAGTGAAGTTGTGGCTAGAGCAGGGGCGGGCAGTTATTTCGGGTGGAGGGCCGCTTGCTGAGTTTTGGCAAGCCATCGAGGGCTCCATGACAGGGAGCCCAGGGCAGATAAATATTAATTTTCTAAATTTTTTAGGGGCCCTGCATCCCAGATAGCATGGAGGAAAAATTACAGAGTATCATAATCAGTACACTCTAGTCCAGGGGTAGGCAAAATGTGGCCCACCATGCCATTCTGTTTGACTACAATTTAAAAGGGCAATAGTCAAAGTAATGGCTTCCAGAAGAGGAATTGTGGGAGTCTGCTAGTTGAATCTCCTGTAAGTTGCACTAGGCATCTACAATATGTCATGGGATATGTGCTAAAATGCTTAGTAGAAACAATGATTAATGAAGACTGAGTTCAGCCCACACTGCCTTGTTATTTCGGTTTTATGTATGTTAGTCATGACAGCTTTATTGAGGTGTACTACTTCTGGAATCCTGGTCCTCTGATAGTGCAGTAAATGATAGGTGGAGCTTTTCTCGTGCATTTAAGTGTTGCTAGTTGTCCTGTTCCAGGCCCAAACACATCCCCTGTTCCAGAGGTGCAAGAAGCTCTAGTTTACCATTCTGCCGTGTATCTCAATTCAGGTTTAGGGTATTCTTAATATATTGCTCGGAAAATCTCTGAGTGAGTAGCTTCATCCAGCAAACACCTCGGGGTAGCATGAATGCTGTCATTAGACATTTGTTCTCTTTCTGAGTCTAGCTGCTGGTATACTAAAGTAACTAATTTCTCAAGAGACATGGAGCAACCAAACTGACATATACTCACAGTTTATTTGCCCCTTGCAATTGAAAATGCAATAAAGAAGTGCTCGGCAGTCCAAAAGCTTAGATTCAGCTTCAGACTCCAGTTCAATTCATTGGGTATTAGGCACTTAAATGCCTTTGTGGATCTGGATCTTAATGTTCAGATATTATTGTGATGAGAGCCATATAAGTACTTAAGAGACAAATAGCATTATTATTTTTTGAGTGTTTCTGTGCCAATATTTATGATATAAAATGGAATAAGTAGATTTAGACTGTATTTATATATGGAGTTAGGAGGAAAATGAATACTGCACACAACACTGGTTTCATACAATATTGAATTTTGGGTTAATTAGCAGGAAGAAAAGAGTTGCATAGTATAAACTTTTTCTGGTGGGAGAAGGTCTGATTGCATGCCCCAGAATTTTAATGGGAAGAATGATTAAAATCCCTACAGCCATTTTATAACACATTCACAGCTTCACAAGGTTTTTGCATCACTTGCTACTGAATTGCTAATGAAGAGCTCAATATAGCCTCTGATGCATTTAGTTTTTCTGTGTGGTGACTGGCTAGAGTGTTACTGACATCACAACATACAGCTGTTGATTTTCTATTGTCTCTCAGGCTTCAGCAAGTGCCTTAACAGACTGCTTGAGCAGGTACCTACAAATGCTTGAATTATCCACTAAGTGTATTTGTTCAGTAAGCTCTTAAAAAGGAGCAATATAGAGCCTTGATATGATACTATGGAAAACCTATCTTCAGTAACTCTGCATAATGAAGCTAAATGCCAGTATGATGCAGGTATGTGAATTTTATAATATAATGTTTAAAAATATTTTGAAAAGAAGCTTTAAAAAGCCTCTACAGACTGATTACAGCCAATGATTATATTCAGTTATATTTTTTCTCAAAAGCAGTTTCTAGGCCTAATTCATTAGCATAGAAAATGTAAATAAGCATGTTACAAACAGATAAAAATCCTTATGTATCATTTATTTCAAGGCAGATTAGTTTAAAAAAAAAAAAAAAAAAAAAGCAGTAATTGTATGGCAGACTGGTTTGATAAAAATAATCTAGCGAAAATAGCATTATAAATTAATACAAAACCAGTGCCAGAATCAGAAAATCATTATAAATATATCATTTTTAAGAAAAAGGCACAATGTGCTTATAGGTTGCAAAAATGGGGAGAAAACCTGTTCAGTTAATCAGTTTTTTAAAAAGTATTTTTCTTACATTACTGGCCTCTTGTCATTATAAGTAAGTTTAAGTAAAGTTAAAATATTTTCTTTTATAAAGAAACTAATAGATACATGTTTAAACCAGAAATAGACTCTTTCATCTGTCTTCAGCTTGAGGACAGGCTATACAAGACATGATAGATTTATAAAGCTATGCAAGGCATTAATCTCATTTTTGTATCATGTAAATCCAGTTTAGATGATAGAATCAGGTTTGTTTTTTTTTCAGGGAGCGTGGGGATTAGAAATGAGAACTGATAATTTGTTGAAGACTGTGTCATTTCTGGGTTGTTGTGTTGGGTTTTTTTGTTTGTTTGTTTTTTAAGTTGTAGAACTAACAAACAAAGCCCTGAACTATCATAGCTTTATTATAGCAGAAAGCTGTTTAAGAAAATCTGGTGTTAATCAAAGGACATTAATAGCTTTTAAATTTTTGTTATTCTGCATCTTGGTAATTCCGGCATCTTCATTACCTGTAAATTATATGGGATCAGATAATAGATGGTTACATTTTTTTTAACAAATAGCAAGAGTATGTATGTACAAGCTCTTTTACTGTACTTTTCCATTTTATAAGGCTTCTTGGTAAAATTAATTGATGTTGGCCTATAGAAACTTTGTGACTATGGAACAAAAAATAACAATCTTTCAATAATACAGTAATTTACAGATCACTAAATTGACTTGCTATAAAAATTTTGTGTTAAGACCTATGTTTATCATAATTCCTTTGTTTAAAAATTCCCTGGATATTATCTATGTTGGCTGCTAATATTATGATGCATGATCCCTACAACCCCTGAATAAATGAAAGGTTTTGATTCTACTAGAATTAGAATACTATTAAAATTGCCAATTGTAGGACTTCAAAACTTAGCGTGTATGTATATCTTACAGAATTTTAGGTATGTATCCTAATTTTTCATTCTTAGGGATGGTGGAGAAATGAAGGGCAAAACATGGACTCCTGGGTTTCAGAGTGAAAATGGGATTGTATATAACCATAGCTTCTGTGTCATTTCTTTTTTAACAGAATTGCTATGCTGCCATTTTAACACGTCAGGTGTGGGATTTTTTTTAATTGAAATAAAAATTTGGGCCATTAGACAAAGCAAATAAATGTTTAAGCTATATCCATTCGAAAAAGGTCACAGGTGGTGCCGACACACATTTTTTAAAAGGATGCATTTGTAAAATATGAATGCAAGAATCAATTTCTGAATGTTTTAAGATTTTTAGGTGACATAAATTATAGTCTGAACACAAAGAAGCTTTTTACTTATAATTCCTGCTCATCGGGCATCACCTATTTTCACATAGACTTTGTGAACAATTTAAATTGGATAATAACAGTAATTTTTATTGCATGCAAGGATTAAAAAAAATGAGTTTTTGTTTTCTGTCTAAAGATTTTACTTAATGTTTTTAATTCTGATGCATTTAAAAATAATTGTAACTGAGCTAAAATAACTATTAGAGAAGATGTTTACTAAAATACATAATTTGGTAAATGTTACTATTTTATACAAAAAATAGGAAAACTTTTTAATAGGTTTTTTCCCCCTAAGGGCAGGGTGGTAAGAACTTTGAATAAGCTGTCATGAATATCACTTTAAAACTGACCTGGCTTTACATAGTTACAGTTTAGAATTTTTTCCATCATAAAAATAATACAGATTAGTGGTATAAGTGCTAATACAGATATTTTTATCTAGTTTTTGATCTTCATTTAAGAAAAGCAAGTGGGGGAAGGAAGCATAGGAAAGCGAGAGGGGATGTTTGTTTTAGTAAAATCTAATAAACAAGAATATCCCAAAGGAAGAAGACCTGCAGTATTTGAAAGCACACCTTGGCCCTGTTTGGCTTTTTTCTTCTCTTTTTCCCAATCCCTACTCTTGCACAAGAAATTCGGGTTCAGAAAGTATTGTGGCATGCATTATTTTAGAGCATGTGTTTAAAGATTATTAGTAGTATAGGTGTATAATTATATATGGTAACATGTAACAGCTAAAATCTACTATTTAATTTCGGCCCTGAAGATTACAATCTAAAGGCACAACCAGGTACCCTCTGGCATTGTACCCTGTGCTTGTATTGCACTGTTTGTTTTCTGTTGTTAGTATGTAGCCATATACCATGAAACAGGAGGGTCGTTTAAAGTTTTGGGCCTTTTCGATAATGAGCAAAAAAGTGTGCGTATAAAACAGCCAAAAAAACCCAAAATAGTATTAGGTAAAATAGACAAAAAGAACAGTCATAGAATGAATGGGTAACATGCAATTTTCAAGAAGGATATAGAGGAGCAGAATTATGTATTGGTTAGAACATAACAAATGTCTTGAGCTTTGGAAACATGAAAGTCAGAAATATGGGGCTGTAACAATAGAGGAGCTTGGCAGCATAATTGAGGTGTAGGATAGCTTAAAGTATATAATATTGGGCTGGCAATGCAATTAAGAGAGATTAATGAACTTTCAAAATACTAAATAATACTGTTAAAATACTAAATAATCAAGATGGGTCATGTATATAAGAACATAAGAAATGCCATTTACTGGGTGAGATTACACGTCTATGTAGCCCACTAGCCTTTCTCGAATAGTGGCAGACTGTATGCTGAAGGGGGGTGTGAAAAAGGGATGTCCAGAATTTTCTACCTTCTGCCATTGCAGGGTCTAGCAATTGGGGTTGGGAACTTCCGGTTTGCAGGTTATCTACTATGTTCACTGCCTTGCCAGCCCTGCAAGTGGGGGAGTTCCCACCTCCCGCTGCAGTCCAGCATCGGCTTAGCCCCACCCCCACAGATGCAGGGGAAAAGTCCCTCCAGCCTGGGGCCGGCCCAGGTCTCTGTGCCCCGTCCCAAACAGAGTCCCGTGAGCCAACTTGGGCCCAGGCTGGAGGGACCATTCCCCTTCCTGTACCTGTCAGGGTGAGGCTAAGCTAGCACTGGACCATGCAGAGGGCTGAGAGCAGAGATTTCTCCCTCTGCACCAGCAGCAGGGCTCAGGGGACCCTGCCCACTGGGATCCCCACCCCATGTGGGCTGATGCAGGGCACTGGCATGGCCTTGGGTTGGATGGACTGTCCCCCTACACCAGCGGCTGGGGGCCAGGTGGCAGGGCAGAGGAACCCCCACTAAGGCACCAGGATCCAAACTGGCCCTGAGCTGGAGGGACTGCTCCCCCCTCCTTCCACCTGAGCATCAGTGACTGCGGGGTGCACATCTGAGGGGAAACACTCCTATCCAGGGATTGGGAAGGGAGCTCTGTTGCCCCTTTTCCCCCACCCCACGGAGCTGACAGGTACAGGCAAGACCAGGGCTGCAGAACAGAGGCTTTGCTGCCTCATCTCTGTGATGGCCTGGGAGTGGGGCTGGCCCTGCTCAGCTGGAGCAGGCAGCACGGGCAAAGGCTAGCCTGCCCACCTTGCCAGGGGGAGGGGAGGTTGCAGAGGAGATGCAAACCATCCTGGGATGCTGGGAGACTAGGAGTTAACTTGAGTTGGGAGGGGATCTGGGACAGAAGTGTGATAGACTGGTTTAATCTAAATCAGTTAAATATGATACTGCATTCATCCAGATCTATCTTAACTGGTTTTGGCCATTTTGAAACCTGTTTATATGAGCTGAACTTCTGTTCTGTTACAGGTTTAAACTGGTTTCTGACCACTTAAACCAGTTTGTTTAATGACTGTCCCTAGCCCAAGGGATAAACCTTCCTCTTTTAAACCAGGTGTCTAGTAGTTTCATTTTGTATCCACTTATTCCTTACAGTTTTGAGGGATCATAAATAATAAATCCCTTTCTCTGTGCTGTTTAATGTTTTGTAGGCTTCTATCATGTCCCTCTTCAAATCTCTCTTTTTCTAAGATGAAAGTCCTAATCTCCATGCCTCTCTGTGATCACCACTACTGTCTTGCTCTGTACTTTTCTAGTTCTTCTGTATCCTTTTGTAGGGTGTGGGGAACAAAGCTGTATATCATTCAAGGTGTGGAAGCCCCACAGATTTATAAAAGGGCATGGTGACTCATTTTGTTTTATGTACAGTTCCCCTTCTAACATTTTATTTGCCTTTTTGACTGCTGCTGAACACTGAGCTGATGTTTTTAACAAGCTGTGTGCAATGACACCAAGATCTCTTTTCTGTGCGATATTAGTCAGAACCCTTTTTTCCTCTATATTTTTTTTTTTTTCCCATCTCAAGATTGAATTTAACAGTTTGAGAAATGTTTAATCATCACTCAGCTGGCTATTTCTGTGACTCCATGGCTGAATGCATGTTCACATTTCAGATTTTTTTTGAGTGAATTTGAAATAGTTTTCAAGGTAGGTAAGTGGAAATAATTGAAGGCAGGGCTGTCAGCTCAGGTGTCGGATACAGCCCATAGAGCCCTATCTTTTGGCCCGGGTCGCTGCCCATGGGTTTTGAACTAAATTTGTGCCTTACTGTGGCACGTGCCGAACCAGTCCCACTCAGCCATTGCAGGTAGTACTTGCAGTTGGTCCGTGCTGCTGGCTACACTCCAGACTGGTTCTGGGAACATGCTGGATCCAGTGCATGGGGCTGCTCTGCAGGCTTGATCTGGCATGAGGATTGGTTCAGGGCTACTCATTTGGCCACAAGGGTTAATGCCACTGCTATTTGCCATCCTGCTGCTGGCTGTGCCTGCACAACAACTCTAGGAGCCATTCTGACAAGCCCCATGGGCAGGATCTGGCTGATGGACTGGATGTTTGACACCACTGCTTTAAACAAAAGAGAAAAATGCACCCCGAGTGCATGTGACAAAGAGAGAAAATGTCTTTCCTAGGTAGGATGATGATTTCATATCCCGCTTGTTAGTCAAGATCCTTTATCTTGGGTGCATTGGAGCCCATTTCCTCAAAGTGGCTCTTGTGGGCTCAGATCAAGTATAGTCTGTGCTTACTTGGCAAGGGAAACATCGTGACCATGGAGGCAGTCTTCCTAGTTGCACCGGGGGAAACTGTTCTCCTGGCACGGGGACAATATCTGCCACGGTAATGTATAGTAAATCTCCCACTTAGCTGCTGGAGTGGGAAGGTCTTGCTTTTAAGCCCACTTTATGGAAAGACAAGACTTCTCCCTGGCTTGCCCCTGGGGCCTTACGAATGAGGGCAAGTAAAACTCAGTCGCATCTGAACCCCAGCCCTCTGGGCTTGGACCTGCAAGTAGGATGCCTGCCAAAAGTTTTGGAAACATCTGAAGCCCCAGATGGGGGTGGAGATTGTTTGCCAGCAGTTAGGGCCACTTATGGTTCTGGACTGACTCTCAGATTTGCTATTTGTTTGGAATGCGGAAATTAAAAAAAATATATCCTCAGAGCGGCTGTTTCTCTGATCAAACGGGAGGGGTAATCTCGCATATGGAGAAATATAGAACAGCCATATAATCATTTCTGCAAAACACTCCAGGCTTGATTAAATTCCCTTTTCATAGTAGCCTTTAGCAGACTCATCCAGGGCAAGCTCATTTGTAAACGTTTGGAATTAGTAGCCCAAGAGGACCCTTTCTGTGACCTGAAAACACTTCTCTGTGTTTATTTGCTTGCTTAGGCCACATAAGGGTTACTAGACAAAACTGTTGTTTAAAAATTAGTGTCTAGGAATGGAGAAATACGAACACATTTATCTGCTTGTTGATATTCTTTATTACCAGATAAAGAATCTAAATGAGCCACCCAGCCCACAAGCAGTTTATATCCTAATCCTCCAAAATAATGCATTATCTCTTCATTGACCTCACTGTCTGTTCTCACTGATAGTTTTCAGACAGAAGAGGTATGCGTTTGCATTGTAAATGAAATCAAAATAACTAAATCATCTATTTCATACCTTGGATTATTTTGGTTCCAGTCTGTGTGAACAGTCTTGTTTTTGTTTCATACAAGTATCCACACACTGATTAGGACCTAAATAATGAAAGGTATGAATGGCAAATAACTTGGTTATTTTTGCCTTCATTTATCACATAGACAAGCTCTAAGCTGCAGCAATATTTGTGGTTCCCTTCTAATAGATCAGAAGACTTTCATTCCTTTTGCTGTCCAGTGACACTGTTTGTGAAGAGTTATTTAAACTATATAATAATATAGTAGAACCCAGACGGTTCATATTTGGATAGCTTGCAACCCACTCGGTTTGCAGTGGGCTGCCAAGTTGAGGATGAGCCATGCAGCTATTTAAATGCAACTTCAGCAACTAAGGATGCTCCTTTTCCCCTCAGTTCTAGCACCTCGGTAGTCCCATCCAGTAGTTTGATATGCTGGTTCACACATCCTCACCTTCACAAGAGCTAAGGAACCAAACCCAAAGAATGATCTAGGCTGTACTGTATGTTACCTTTAAGCTGAATGTATCAAAGTGATTTACAAACTTTCTCACATAAACCAAATATTGTGAGTAAACATTCTTCACTTTGCTAGGTCCGGAGATTCCCTACAATGCCTCAGTCTGCAGCGTGGGGGCAGAACCGGTCCCGTCAGTCACGTCTCTGCTCTGGATTTTTCCCGTGAGGAGCTCCAAACTTGACGTTTCATTTCAGGCCAGCAGTCTGGCACAAAATGTGTCAGCTGTGTCCTAGGGCTGCAGTTTGCTGTTAGGAGAGATTGTCCACTCAGTTCTGCTTCACCCCGTGATGTGTACTCAGTGACTGGCGCTCCTGCTTCTCTGCTTTCATTGCATGTTTCACCAGGGAGTTTGCCTGGCTTTGGACTGAGTTCATGTATCTCACGCAACCAAGTCTGGTGGTGGTTGCATCACCATCTCCTCCTCTTCCTCAGGTAGGGAGGCAGGTAAAATTGGAAAAAAAAAAAGGCTCAATGAGCAAGCAGCTCTTCCAGTTTTACAAAGATCCGGGGGGGGACAACACTGTCAGCAGACAGGAAAAATCAGGGCTAAATCCAAAGAGACTGCACCAGTCAATCAGCTATGCTTCTGAGAACAGATCTCAGCTGTCTCCTCCCCTTTGGCTGTCAATCGAGAACACTAACCAACACTGCTAGTACTGCCAGTTCTGTAAGGAGCAGTAAAAGCTTTTGAGCTCAACTCCCTCTCCTTGCTACTGCATCTGTAATGGGCCTCCATGGAACATTATGTCCAAAACAGCAACCTTACAAGTTAAGAAGATGCGTTCAGCCTGAGAAGATTAAAGAAATTGCCCAGAACAGGACTGCTTGGCAAAAACTGACTTCTGCCTTTTGCACCTTTATGGTTTAAGAAATGGATTGGATTGGAAAAAAAGTCAACTGAATTTTGTCAGTTTATAAATGTTGAAGCAGGATGCCAGTTCTGTGCAGTATTGTTCTGCTCCTTACTAATACTACCTAGATTTGAAACCTTGCAACAGGTGTGATTTATATTTTATCTTCTGTAGCTACAATCTCTAATCAGATGTTAAAATTAGGAAGCCTTTTCTAATAGGAACTTGTATTGTGCGTTTTAAACAGGTAGTCTTCAGAAGTCTCCTGGTATTCATTCTCAATACGAACTCAAGAAGTATTTTTCCTTCTGCTAACCAGCAAAGTCTGTTTTTTGGTTTTTTTTGAAACACCAGATCAATTCAGGACAGAAATGTTGTGTTTCTTGTACACAAGATTAAGATTAAGATCTTGTACACAGTCACATCACTATCCTGTCTTTTTAGCCAATATCATTTCCTTAAGAGAATTCTTCTTCACCTTTTCCTGCCTAGAATGTGGTTCTCAACCTTTTTAGGTTCAAGGCATCCCTTGGAAAATGCTAGATCTTCGTTTTCACTCCTTTTGACTATAGAAAAATACTAGAGCAATTCTTCTATCGCAAGGAACTCAGAAGGACCACAGCAAGTCAGAATGTTTTTAACACTATGAATTCCTATTTGAAATGGTCTAGGTTTATCTTTTGAATTATGTTTGCACACCTAACATTGTGTAGCACCCCATGGTAACTTTGAAAGGATCTTAAGGCACCGCAGGGTGCCAAGGCATCCTGGTTGATAATCACTGGCCTGGAAGAAAAAGGAAGCTTTTTATATAATACTTTGTCTGCATTTAAAGGGTGATCCCATTTTCTATTTCTTAATCAAAGTGCAGTGAAAATTCCATTGTAATGAATCAATGGGCCTTAGCACATTGCAAAATTGGAAAACATATCTGTTATTACCTGAAAATGTCCTTCTTTCAAATAAGGTCAACAGATCTGGAAACAAAGTAGAAGTAGCATTTGACATCCAAAGATGTTGGTTTCTTTCACTGGGGGAATTTCCCATGCTGTAGAATGAGAAAAATGTGCTTTTTCTTCCAATGTATTCCACCTGTGTAAATTAGGAAAGTAAGACTGAATTATCTTGATTGTAAGGTATTTCAGATATAAGGATTTAAGGGCAATGAGGTTTGAAGTGGGCATTTCTTTTCTCCTAGCAACTAACTGGTCTGGTTCTAACCCCAAGCTGGGTTAAGTACTCTTTTGAAATGGGTTTGTGGACGTGAGTACTGAACGGAAGGAAATTTTCAGGTAAACATGTATATGTTTCCTGTTTATGTTCATTCTACTGATATTTAAACCAAGTAAAGCGTAAAATGTGTGCTTTAGGCTAGGTGTATACATGAAATATGCATTAAGATATCGGTTGATTTTTTATTTTTTTTTTTAAACTAAGTTGTGGAGAGAGCAAGGAACTATATATTATTCCTCAGGTGCTTCAAATATAATGAAGATTATATAGAGTAGAATCTGCATGTTTTAAATCAGACTACAGGACCGCTTGTACACGTGAGGGTGGGTTTAGTCTCAGTGCGGGGGAAAAGCAGCCCCTCCCGCTACCGGCACTCCCTTGTGTGGCCGCTTGGAGCCTGTGCAGGGCTGCCCTATGTCTGCCCTGTGCTGCCCAATGGGGCAGGTCAAAAGCGGTGGTGATGTGGTGGAGATGGGGGTGGGGGGGGAAGAGAGGCTGCTTTCTCCCCACACTGAGCAGCAGTTTGTCCCCTGCCACCTCTGCTCAGCCCACATGGGTGAGCGCGGGGCACACGGGGTCAGGGCTGCATGTGCCGGTCCTAGCCTGTACCAGGGGTTGGGGTGGGGGGGACTGGGAATGAGATTCCCAAAGTTGTTACAGCCTCTATGAACAGAAACGTTGTGTTTAGATCCTGATTCTCCCAGGTTTGCTCTCCACCTTAAAAAGGTGATGTTCTTGCAGCACTGGCAAGAATGGATCTCTTTGTATGTTTTCATTTTGCTTTACCCTTCAGGCAGAATTGTTGCTCCTCAGTTCCTGATGTAAATGGAACAGTGCTGTATGGGAAAGTTGGTACAGGGAGGCAAGAGGAGAAGCAAGGTTTAGTTTTCTGCTTTTTTTTTTTTTTAAAACTTTGGTGTATTTAAATCCTAACCAATGTACTTTAGTGGCCATTTCTCAGAAACAAAAATGGCCTGCCCTAAAAGTAGGTAGGAGCATTTATTGCTAGTATAAACCTATTATAGAAATTACCAATACATATCACCTCTCGGCTACACAGCACATCAAATCTCATAGACCAAGCATAGTCATACTTGGTCAGAGGCTCCAGGTTCTATCGAATCAACCTGTTGTACTTCTCCAGTATCACTACAGAGGAATGGCTTCAGTGTAACATCAAGAGACAGTTTGTTGCTGAGCTGCTTCCTTTCAGGTGGTCTGTGTAAAATCAACTCCCCAACCACTTGTGATAATTAAAAGATCCTTTAGCATTTGGGGGAGGGAAGGGATACTCATTCCAGTGTACTAGACTACAGTCCAGTTTGGAAATGTTACAGTCTCTGAACCAAAACTCTTTTTGGAGTTTCTGTTGGATACACTATTACACTTCTTCTGAGCTGTTGTGAAGTTTGGCTGTGTACAGTTTTAATGGCTGTTCCCTTCCAGCATGGAGCATGGGTGCACCCCAGTGATGGGTGAAGAGATTTCAGTGGATGTAGGTGTATACCTTACTGTGTATGCTGTCATAGTATTTATGTAATGATGTGAATCAAAAAGGACATATCTCTATGTGTGGAACAAGTTTCTTTTTCCTCATGATATAAGGCATTCAGCCAGAATTTGTTGATTTAAATGTTTCTTTTCCATTGTTATATTGACTGTTGTAGTCACCTTGTACTAAGGAAGTAGTACTACTAAATCCACACAGGTGATGCTGTACCATTAAAATTAATTTTCACAATAGGTTGTGTGTCCAGGTTTGTCATATATATCTTTATTCCCAATATCCCTAATGGCTTGATATTTCAAAGTGCTAAAATCCTACTGAGTTAAGGACACTTAGTGTTTCACAAGAGAGGAATTCTGCAATTTCTAGGCTTTGGCCCTATATATTAAGTGAATCTTCAATCACTTGGTTCTAGCGGGGACTTTGCTCTAGAAAATATTCTTTGTGTTGAAATACAATTCTGGATCTGCATGTTTTTGTGTCACTTTGTCCCTTGGTTGATTCCCGAGAATTCTCTGCTTTTTAGGGAATCCAGTACAGCACTCATCTTCAAATGTTGTGTTTCAGGATGCCTTACTTAAGTTTAGAGGACAACATTACTTTTTCATGACTTAAGTACTTTTTGCTCTCTGATTCCACCATGTTCACAGATTGTATTTGGTTTAGTGCTCACTTCCTTCTCATATCTAGCACTTCTAATTTCAGCTGTGAGTGGTGTTATTTCTTGATGAGATGACTCTTGGAAAAAAGGGGTGATGGGAAACATTCACTTTTTTAGGATTTGTAAATCTTGACCGAAGGGTAATCATGAAAATGTCCTTTGTAGCAGAAGTTTTTGGCCTTTGAATATGGATGCATATGCTACTATTACACAGTTAACCGGGGTGGGGGGGAAAGAACAGTGCTACAAAATGAGTGCTAATACTAACTCGTTTCATGAATTCCAACAATCAAGAACTACTTCTTTTTTCCCAAGTCTTCCTTATAAAACAATCCTTTATTGTACATTCCATTCCAGAAAGAATGCCATGGGTGAATTATTTTCATCACTGTATAACTAGTAGTACTGTTAAAATGATTCTCTAGTTTGTGTTAATTTGCGTATTGAAATTGGTAAAAATCTTGTGGGGGGGGAAATTGCAAATTTAAAAAGTAAAGTAAATAAGACAAGCACATTGAATCAAAATGAAAAACGCTGAGTTGTTGTATTTTTTGTTTTAAAAATAGACCTCTCCTTTTCCACTAATGAAGGTTATCAATATTTTTTGTTACTTTAGGCATCTAAAAGGGATGGTATTCTTGAGTCAAGAGAGTATAGTTCAGTCCAGGACTCTACATTGGTGACAAGGACATGGGACTCCTCCTGCCAGATTGCAGATGGTTCATTACAGCTGACATCTTGGTTGACTACTGTGAAAAGGAATTTTGGATTATTTTATTTTATTTTTGTAGAAGAACACACTCCCAAATCTGTAAAATACATCAGGTAACAAGGTCTATGTTTTGTATTTGACAGACTACTCTTAAGACATTTTTCTGATGGTGTGCTTAAAATCCCTTTGTATGTATTCAGTGGTATAACTTTTAGTCTTATCTATTTGTTTCTTTCATAAAATGAAACCTGAAGCACCAGTTGTTAGGAAGTAGTGAATTAGCAAGATAATATCTCCAATAATTTGTTTGGTCATTGAGATATTTCTGTGTCTTCCATTGTTACAGGGTGTTATTTTTCCACCACCCTAATTTCCACTGATGTTTCTCTTCCCTTTCTTCTCTTGCTAGAGAGTATTTAATAATTTTGCAGGGGCTAGCTTTATTACCGTTGACATGTAACGTCATAACTGTAATTTTTCATCTGGAAATAGAATTAGGCAAAATGAATCTTCATTAAATTGATGAATTTTGTACACCAGTGGATTATGTTGGCTGCTGATCCACCATATATAATAAAGCATTACTATAAGTAAACGTATAAATAAGGTCTTTCCCCCTTTCAATTAGAAAAAATTAACTTTGCATATTGAAACTGGAGTCAGCTGCTGTATCTGAAATGTCCAATTTATTAGATATTGAGAGAGGGTATAAAGGATCTGCAGGCATCTACTAGCAGAAACGTGTGTGAGAGAGAGGGAATCTTTTTTAATCGGTCTAAAATGTAAAGTCTTCTTGGTAATACATATTTCTGTATCTATATCTACTTTTTCTCTTCCTGAAGGCTTCATATTTCCTGTAGAATTTTAAAGTAAGCTTCTCTAATGAGGATGTCTGATACTGTTCCTGTAAAAGATGAAACTGATGGAATGAAGGGTTCAGAAGCAGAATTTGAAGACATAACCCCTGTTGAAAACCTTATAAAATCAGAAAGCCATGAGCAAACTCAAGGAGAAAAGGATGAAAGTTATTCTGACAACAGAAATGATTTGCCGGTAAGAGATTTTTCTTTATTTTTTTTTTTTTACTAGTATATCATGTTAAATATGGACCTATTTCTTGCTCTGCGGTCTTATAATTCGTATTCAAAGGCCAAGGAAGCTTAACCTATTTTTTACAAAACCAGAGGATGGGAGATGTTTTTTCCATTGTTTTACCAGATGCACATTTAATACATTGTCAGTTGTTTTTTAATAAGTTGAAGTCATATGGCCATTTTTCAGTGGAGTAAAAATGTTGCAGTATATCCTTTGAGTACATGTTTGAACTTTGTGGAAAGCTGTGTTTTCCTGGGCATAATGCAAGAGCTCACTTTCTTTCATTGTTTTCTTTATTTTCCCATTGTAGAATCCAGACTAACATTGTTAAATTCAGCAGTTTATAGTGAAACTATTTATTTTGTTTGGCTTTTTTTTTTTTGTTAGGTTTTCTAAGGCTTCATGATTGTCAGTTGTAGAAATAAGGGATGTGACTAGGTTCCATCCTATTCTGTTTAGTATCAGAAGACAACATGATTTTAAAATGAGCACATCTATTATATAGCAGGGGTGACAGCTTGAGAGCCACAAATATCATGGGAAGCTTCTGTGTGTAGCATGGGTCACATCAGGAAAGACAGGGAGCACAGCAGTATATTGGGCAGGGAGCAGAAAGCAGAGCAGCAAACTGAGCAGGGAGCACAAAGGAGGGAACAGAAAGCAGTGCATCAGCTTGAGCAGAGAAAGGAGATCCACGTGACACTTGAGCAGGGTGTGAAGCTAATATACATGACAAAAAGGTGGCCTTCCTGTTATACAGAATGGCTGTATAACAGGCGAGTTTGGTTTAGAGCGCAATACGGGACTATGAATTGTTTGTCTGGTCCAGGGTCAGTATTGCACAGTCCAGCTATAAATTTGGCTTCCGTCTCCCCAGACGCCTGGGTCTGCCAGGCACATGCTGCTGTGACTGCCAGTGGGTGGCAGTTGCAGAGCAGGAAAGTGCTTTCAGAGATGACAGCAGCAATTTTTGAGTGAAAAGAAGAAATGAATTTGCAGACCTGTCTGTCAGATGAGACCAAAGAATGGATAGGGGCTTGTAATGTTGGCAGTGGAATGAATGCCTCTCTAATACTTTAACACAGCGGTTGCTTCTGCCTAACTGCTTTGTAGAGAGAGTTCACCAGGTTCTTATTTGTGACCAAGCAGCTGTCCTCCAGCTGCATTTGATTGAGCAAGCTGATCCTTTGGCAAGGAGACCTCCAGGAAGCAGATATTGGAATAGTGGAGAGAGGCTGCTGGGCCACATTGGTTTGCCTTAGTCAGTTTGGTAGCTACAGGTCTGTTTTATTAGTTGCTACTAATATTAAAGTAATACCAGAGACTGCTGTCAAGATCAAGATTTAGCTATGGTAGATGCTCAGCAGCATCTACCATATACATTCTAATATGATGGGAAGGCGATAGATGGATGCATAGATAGATATGTACACATACACACATATAATCTATATCTTCTTACT
Source organism: Crocodylus porosus (assembly GCF_001723895.1). NCBI lineage: Eukaryota > Metazoa > Chordata > Crocodylia > Crocodylidae > Crocodylus > Crocodylus porosus. The sequence goes on from NW_017728949.1 coordinate 68,114,668, forward strand.
GTAACTCAAGTGCAGATGAGGAATAAAACTAGACAAACTAGTAAGAGAAATGCTCCAAGAGTGTCACAGAATGTCTTATAATCAAAAGATTGTTGGAAAAAAGCTCATTTTTGTTTTTCTGATTTTCTAAATGGAGGTTTAATGAGCTTTCTGTAGCTATAATACTCCTAAGAGAATGTCTCCTAACTCTTCATTGTACACGTTTAAGCCACAGCTTGGCAAAGTAAAATTGCTTTGCTCAGCATTCCAGTATGAGGCACTGCAGACCAGGAGGGTTTCATTTCCAAAGTGGAGATCGAATCTAACTTGGTTGTTTTGTCCCATTGCTGCTGTGCTGGACAGCACAGACCCCAGTCCTCCTGAAGAGTATTTTGCAGTGGAGAGTCAGTCCTCCCCCAGTGTTACCAAAAGCCTTTCTCCTGAAGTCCTGTCTCAGCTGCCTAGTGTGAATGTTCAGACCAGCTGGTGTGCTGCACATCAATTAAAACAGGGTAATTAGCTACAATATTATTGAATGACTATAATTGTTTAAGCTGTGTAGTGTATTCACTGTCCTCACTTTTCTCTTCTACCTTCCAATGTAATTACCAGGTAACAGTCAATTTAACCACTTGGGTCCTGTTCTTGCTACACTTTCGCAGTGCCCCATGACCATTCAACTGCCCAGAACTATCCACGTTGGGCTTTGTGCACTGCAGGGATTTTGTTCCGTTAGCTTTGGCTGTCCCCATCTGGAGTCCAGGGGAGACATTTTGAAACCTAAATTATCATGACACCGGAGGCCCAAATACCAGATAATTTTGAGTTGCTGTATGTTTATAATTGATTTGCACCTGTACACATTGGTGTAGGTAGGATTTGAACAAGAAAATGACTCATCAGTCTCCTCAAGAGCACATGAATAGTATTTATAACAGGCTCCTCAAGTAGGGTATGAATAATGTAATCAAATGTAGTGAAAATGATCAGAGAAGATGGCTGATTCTGTGACTGTCATTTATTTTATTATCTCTTAACACACTTCCCCCTCTTATTGCCCCTGCAGCCCTCCCAGAGTTTTCAGGCTGCTTGCTTCCTTTGTATTCTTATTTGACCTTTTGTGCCTGGCGTCCTACTGGCTTCTCTGTTCTGTGTCCCAGTGCATCAGGGATTCCCAAGCCATGCTCATCTGCTCTTAAAACCCTCCTTTAATTTTCCAGTAAAGTAACATTATTGTATTTATTTGTTGTAAATCAAATTAAGAGTAATTTACTTCATGGTTTGGTTAATGCTGTTTTCTGCCTCATCTATTTAGATAATGGCAGGGACCATCCTGTTCTGCATAATACAGATCAAATTGTCTGTTCCAGATATTATGTTTTATGTATGCTGCATAAGAAATCCACTCACTGTTTTAAAGAAGTTACATGGTATGGCCTTGAATTTGTGATTTAGGAAAGCAGTTGCTTTCTGAATTGCCCATCTCTTCCCTAGTGACTATCAAGTTGTATTTCAGCAGGTTTGGAAATGAGAGGCACTCCTGTGAGGAACGTGGTTATAGAACACTATCGTGATATTCTGACTTGTGACCAAACAATTTAAGTGAACTAGTAGCACACAAGATTACACAGTAAAAGTATTCTCTGTGCCAAATTCTTCCTGTAATTACTCTTCTAGTAATTCTGTCAAAGCATGCTAGGAGCAAACTCTGAGCAGTAGGAAAAATTAATTATTCATTTCTCCTTCATATTGTAGCAAACCTCCAATCTACAATCATAATATTATTTAGTAATTATGTATTTATTAATGGTGAAAAATGTTCTGTATGGATTAACAGAGAGAGATGGATACGGTCTCAGTCCTAAGGAACACGTGTGATAAGCGGTACTTTGCCTGGTACTGCCTGTGCTAGTATCCCATCTTTCAGACTGTGTGGCATTATTAGGTATGTTTTGAAAAGCTGTTTCTATGACTTTTCATATTAGCAAATATAATTTTTTAATGCATTAGTTATTATTAAAGGAGGGACCTGCCTTTTTTGTATTTAAGGAGTCTCACATAGTGCAATGTTTGTCATCTTAAATATATTGCTATCTTTATATTAAAAATAATTACTAATTTGTGGATGCGCTTTCTTGTTACTATCCAATTACTGAAACAGGGCTGAAAACTCATTGTCTGACAAGCAGAGAGAAATGTAGAGGAAAGACTGTTGCTGGAAACTGGGGAAAGAGTACAGGGTCATTAGGCGGTTGGAGTAGTAACAGGCAGTGCAACAAGTGATAGAGGTAACCCGCACAGGTAGGGATCTGTGACACTACATAATAAAACAAGACAGATGATATAATACACATGTGCATAATGTGCGCACATCCACATAATATGCATAATGTTTATTATGCAGCATACAATAGTATATAACATAGACAAGATAATTGGGTTTGTAGGTCCATTTGGGGTTTATACCGATGATGCAACTCCCACAATCCTTTGACAGTTAGATGACCTCTTTTTTAACAAATGGCACACTCTCTGTCCTCCCTTCTCTCAAATATAAATGCTATACCTTGCATTGCTATGCGTCAGTCAGATGCTCTTGACATCAACTGCTCTTATCTCCTATTGCTCATTTTTTGTTAAGATTCCTGTTTAGGTTTTTTTATTCATCCACAGAATATTTTTTTTTTTATGAAGGCTGACATCAAGGCTCCCATTTCATGCTGTTTAATGCCTATCAGTGTGTTTTTAGTATAAATATTCTGAAATCACAGCCATTTTCTCTGATTAACTGAATTGGACAAAAAGACCAGTGCATGCATTCTTAACAGTTTTGTTCTATGTGCCAAATTAAGAGCCCACTTTTTTTGGCTAGCGCTGTACAGCATTGTGCACTGTTACTTTGTATATTCTATTTTGTACACCGCCTTTGTCCAACCTGACTTAATGATACAGCGATGACTGCTATAAAAATGTTTGTACATTACATTCACATAATGTTTTTGCGTGCAGGCATGACCCTTACACTCCTGACTGTCTTAGTCTTGGTGTCTTATAGTTAGGCTAGAATTCACATTTATGCGTAGTCATGCATAACAGTCCCATCTATTACTATTTGCTCTTATCCCTTGATTCACGTGCTTGTTAACATGGCATCTGAGTTATCTACCTTCCCTATCCCCATTCTTAAAAGTTAGTCTGTCTTAGAATTACTCTGTTCATTTTTATTGCCTTTCTAGCAATCTAGGGTATTTAGTTAAATTCTGTGTGAGCAGAGAGAAGCAGACTAGATGAGCAGCTGTTCAGTAACTCATATTTATACCTTGTGTTTGGATTCCAAAGCCTTGCTGTATGCACCTGAAACATAATGGAAATGTTAGCTCCCATGCAGAACATACTTTTGTAGTACTGCTACGATGAAAGAGGAAAGGAAAGCATGCTTTACTTAAAACTATGCCAAAAGGGAGCTTGAACAAGATACTCAAGAAGCTGTCTCCCCTCCCATTTTTCCTTCTTTTTTCTCGGTTTATTGTAATTCATTGCTGTTGCTAGCTTAATTGAATACGGAACGTAATCAGTTGTGAGGGTAGCATTTCCAGAGTGGACTATTCAGTTCTTTGTTGTGATCAGTGTCTTTGAAAATGCAGGTTGACCAACTACTAACTTCATGGGATATGGTTTTATTTTGCCAGAACTTGTTTATAGTTTTCATAAGTGTTGTCCTGCCTGAGAGGGTTAAATTTGGAATACATATGGGTAACTGGGAAAGAATTTATCTGAGAGAATCCTCAACAAATGAAGCGTGAATAAAAATAGAAAGATCTATTTTAAAATGTATAACTTCAAAAGCTTATTGACCAAATGGTTGGAAAACATTTCTAGTTTGCCTAAGCGTAAGAGTTTTTAAACGCTTCTTGTTGTGTATGTGGCTATATATGGCCATGTCATCAATACATATGTTGCCTAGGTAGTCTTAAAGTTCTGTAGCTTTTGTAAAATGTCGTTTTATCCTCCTGTTCAAAAGCTATTTTTGAACTTTGTACATCAGCAATTTACTCATGAATCTCAAGAAGGATTGCTGTGACAACCAGAATAACAATGCTCTGTAGAAGGTCACCATTCACTCCTATATTTCTCCCCCTTCTTTCATCAAACGCTACACTAATTATGGCACTAGTCCTTCTGCAAACTTGAAACAAGTTGAATTTGTTTGAGGAGAAATTAAATACTGATAAATGGATGTTATCTAAGCCCGTCTTGTCTACATTTTTCACTGTCCAAGAGATGCTACAGAAATATGTAAGGTGGACATGAAAGGTTTCATGCCTGCTCAGTTTTCAATGAGATATCCAGCTTGCTACATTACAGCTTTCTGAAGATTTATGCTGAAGGTGGGGCATACACAAATAAAACTCCAGTGGGTTCTCAGCATTTTCAGAGTTATGGCACCCCTCCACCATGTTTTTTGAAAGACCTGTGGTGCGTAGAGCATAAGTACTTGCTAAGGTTCACATTGGAAGACTGCAGTAGAACAGGGTTTTGAATCCCAGGTCTTTCAAATACTGAACTAGTGCCCTAACCATATGACCACCATTCCTCTCGTGATCGTTGGTGCTATAGGTAGGGCACTGATCTAGTATTTGAAAGACCTGGGGATTCCAGACCCTGTTCTACTGCAGTCTTCCAGCATGAACCTGAGAAACTACTTAGGTTCTCTGCACCACTGTTCTCACCTGCAACATAATGATAAATAGCATTCCCTACCTTTCGGGGGAGTTGTGAAAATAAATATTTTAAAGAGTGTGAGACCCTCCATCACCATAGCATGTATGTGTCTCTAGATAGTTCATGGTCCTAGATTGCTCTGGAATAGCTTTTTAGACTGTTGTTCAACAGGATATTGAGCCACCTTTCTAGGGCTGGGAGTTTAACTGGAATGTAGCATAATAGACTGACCTTGTCAAGATCAGGCTAGATTTTCAATACCGAGTACAAAATTATAGTCAGCATGCAAAATGGAAAATAGGATATAAAATAGAGGTCATAATTTGATACAGATATATCCCACCCTGTGACAGGAGGTATTTGAAAAATGAGTCCCACGTTGGGGAAGGTCTTTACCTTGAATGCACCAGACAACTTACAGGAGCATGTCAGAAAAAAATCCTTGTACATGTGTTAGATTAATAGAGAATTAAAGTTGTCCATCATATTTTAAACATTAAAACTATAGTGGTTTAAAGCATCCTTATAAAGAATATAGTTTAAATGCTATATCCATTAGCAAAAAATCTTCATAAGCATCTGGTATAATAAAGAATCCATTTGAATCTGAGGTTCTGACTTCACTTTGTTTGCCATGAACAATACGTGTAGTGACAATGACATTTCAATTTCAGCTGCAGTAGGTTTATAGAAACAAACAGGCAAGGAGGAGCTGTGTGTCTGTACACAGGCCTCCCCTCTTCTAATCATAGCGTGTTTCAGCAGCAATATGTTTTTATCTCTCTCTTTTTTTGTAACTACTTAAAAAAATATTTGAGGTGTTGGTTATTACCTCCCTTTCTGTCTTACTGGCCACTGATAATTAATGTGTAAATTAAAGGAGTGATTAATAATGCAACATTAGAAATATATCAACTATATACCACCCCTCTTTTTAACTATGACTACACTGGTGAGCTGTTTGTTGTTTTGTTGGGGGGTTTTTTCCTTCTGCTGCTTATGTACCTGTTGCTGTCAATCTGTAAGGGATCAAAAATTGCTCCATCAGATTTCTGCCTACATTTCTGAGGGAAGGCACAGTGACTTCTGTGATGACTTAAGATTGTACTGCTTAATTCAGACTCATGTTAAATGCTTGAGTAACTGACTGAGTGGACTACATGGGGAATCTTCACCTTGTTTTGAAATGTGTGTTTTGGGCACATTTATTGTAATGAAGAATTCTTTCCAAATGCCTTGGTAATGCAACTCCACCATGTTTCTGCTTCCATAAACATGCAGAAAGTTCAAGTGTCTCTGCTTTTATTCATGGTTCTCTTAAGCAGCCCATGAAAACCGACAGAAGTTCTCATAACCTGTTTGATTGCTGGAGTCCAAAGCTCTTGGGTAGTGAAGTTGACAAGAATCATCTCAATCATGCAGTTGGTTTGATAAAAGGTATCACCCACAAAAATCCTTGCCCCTCATTTATTTCTGGAGCATCACAGCTACATCTCTCCAATACTACTAGGTATTAAGTTAGCTCCATTTTACACTGTGTGGTATAGTCTGAGCACCACCCTAAGCAGGCACCAGAGAATTAGCTGCAAAGGAGGACCATAAAAGAGAGGGCTGGGAAGGGAATAGGTAAGTGGTGGATGCTTCTGCACAGCATTGGCTCAGGAGGAAGGCAGAATGTACCTGCTCTCTGGCTGGTAGAAGTGAGGTTGGGAGGTGAAAAGATTTCTCTGACTCCTGTTGGATGTGGACTCCAAAAAAAGAGTTCTGGGGTAGTGCTGAATAACCAGCACTGCTAATGGAATAATAGCTACACCCTCAAATGCTCAGAAATGATTGGTAAAAAGCCTGACACTTTCCATAGTCCTGCTGTTGAGTTAGGAGCACCACTTTTGTTTAGCCTTTGGTTACAGAGCACCTCACCAAAGGCTACAGTTCTCATTTGAGGGGAACACCTCATCTTAGTTTAGCCATCTTATTTAGAGAGTTAGTATCCGTCTTAAACTTCTTAAGATGCATGGAGGATGCTCTAGGTAAGAATAAGTGCACTGAAATGAATGGAAAGAATGCATGCAGGTGGATAGAGACATGAGAGTTTTGAAGGTGGAAAAGCTGAACAATGTGGAGAAGAATATGTAAAGGTGAACTATAAGATATAAGAACAGAGAAGGTAAAAGGAGGAAGAAGAATTAAAAATACAATAGAAAAAGCTCAGCCCATGGCATATAAAGTACCTGAGTAATTTGCAAGTTACAGTTGACTTTTTCAACAGGACTTCTGTATCTTGAAATTCCTTTATGGTCTTCCATTGCAGTGATTTCCCGAACTCTGATTCCTCTTTTGCAATCCAAAACATGTGGCAGGCATCTGCTAAAAATGAACTATTGCATGGTGCTGGCTTTTCTCATTATTTTTGATTGACATGAAGAATACTCTGGTTGACTGACTTCTTTCAAAAGGAAGAAAAATCTGAATCATAAATCGTCAGCAATCCCTCAATTTGAGGTTTATCTCTACTACAGCTCATTGGTGGATTTTGAAGTGGCTTAAGAGTCCAATCCTTGAGTCACAAATCCAGCTATAGAAGTTGCAGGCCTTTCCACAGGGGTGAGTGGGCTGTAAGCCAGGATTTTTCTCCTTTTTCTTCCTCCACTCTCTCCTTTCCATTTTGATGCTTTGCCTCAAAATGGACTGCCACTTGTTTGAGGTTGTGGCACCATTGGAGTTGGTTGGCAGCCAGCTCCTCCTGGTTTTTGATGTTGGCATCCATTTTCTTGAGATATGCCTTCAGTATGTCCTTGTAGCATTTCCTGTGGCCACCGTGAGAGCTCAGGCCATTACAAAGTTGGGAATAGAGTGCTTGTTTTGGGAGTTACGAGTCAGACATTGCACGTAACATCTGGTCCAGCGACGCTGGTGCCTCTCCACGGACCGAGTGAAGAGGTCTGTGTCCCCCAATGATCCTCAGTGCTATGTTACTCATACTCCTGTTGGAGACGCCCAAGGCAAACAGGCCTGAGGGAAGGTTCCAGACAAACCATGGTTCAGCCCCAAGTCCTCAACAGTGGATCAGGAAGAAGATGAGATCAGGATCTCAGTGGCTGTAAAGATAGAAGAAGGTTGCAGCAAAATGGAGGCCTCCTGTTATCCCCGGGTTTCTCCTTTGCCACTGGGCCCAGACCTCCACCGTGTCAAGATAGCGTTTCCACGCACCAGTTTCCTCATATTAAAAAGTCATGCTCAGATTTCTACCACAGGAAACAAAAATCTTAATATAACATTAAAGATTAGCTATGTAATATTTTCTCAATGGTACTTTTTACAAACACAGTTGGGGGTGTGGGCACAAGTGGCGGGCTTAAACAACCCATCTTGAGTCCAAAATGGATCAGCACGTCAACACTTCCAACCTGCCTGCTTTTACCACAGCTATTGCTCACAGTCTTAGTGCAGGAAGTCCATATTTTCCAGAACATCTCCATACCTTCCTGACTTGACAGGCTATATCTGGCTCTGGGCTAGAAGTTGCTGACTCTTGCATTAGAAGGTTGGACTGATTTTTAACTATTTAGTTTAGAAAGTGACATAGTTAAACTAGTACAAAAACTAAGTGTAGACTAACTGTAGTTAAGTGTCTTCAACATGGTAGAAAACAATGGTAAAGCTCCTGTATCGCAAGGAAGAATAATTAAGTTAATCCAGGTGTAATAAAAGCCAGAGATGCATGGCAGGTTACTACTATTTTTTTTTTTTTTTTTAATTAAAAAAATGGGAAATGGGCAGTTGATATGACATGTTCCACCTAACTCTCTTCAGGTGTCAGGCTTTGTGATTCTTGCAGAGGACGGGATTGGTAGAGATGTTTCTGTTCTGGTTAGTAGTCATAGCCACTCCATTTATCAAAGCACCGCTTCTTAAATAATCAGTTCTACAGGTAGAACTGTCTTAGGAAATGGGAGCAAGAAAGATAAAGCCTGGTTTCATGTTATGTTGTCACAGAAATCATATAATGAGAACTGCAGGCATAGGAATGCCCTGAGACAGTTAACTGTCAAGATTTATTGGGCAAAACAATTGCATAGAAGTGGTAATGGGTTTTTCCCCCGTGTCTATATATTGTAACATGATAAATGAAGAAGAAAAAAATAAGATCTCTCTCACTGAAAATGGGACAGTTTATAGTCCTTAGGCCAAAGATACTTAAATGTATTAAATGTAAATGATGATAACTGTGCAACTGCTTTCTCTCTGCCATGCAGACTTTTGTAATAAAAAATGGCTCTTACAGTCTGAAGTTTAATATGAACCTTTTTTGTTGTGCTTACCGTTCAGCGGCCAGTGCAGTCTTTTGGACAGACAGGAAAAAGGTCAAAGGTACAGTAGATGTGTGTGCTGGCATGCTAAGGAAGCCTTGCAATTTTGTGAATAGTGCCTTGAATTTACTTTTATCCTTTATTTTTGGCAATAAAGTTCTGGGTTTTTTTGGATTTTTGTCTTGCCTAGTTGTCTGCTTTTGTGATTTGCCTTTATATTTTTGGTGGCTGCTTATTGCTGTAGAGAGGGAAAGCTTTCAGTGCTTCTCATTTACTTTTTTATTAATTGGAATTGCTCTGTTGTGCTGGATGCTATGACTACTACAAACCTGTGACTGCTTATTTTCCCCCTTCAAAAAATAATTGATGATATTTTAAAATATTATACATAAACATTTCTGCCATTTCTATATCAACTTAGCAGTAAATTGAATGGAATAGACCCAGCTTGTGAGGTTCTGAAATATATATATTTGGGGGGGTGTTTTAACCGTAGTTTTTAATTGTAAATATTTTCTTTAGTCAAGTACAAAGTTAAAACTAGTTCGGAGCCTTGCTGTGTGTGAAGAATCTCCACCACCTCCCACAGCTGAAATAACACAGGACATCCAGGTAACAATTATGTGACTAAAGTTTGTGAAACCTAGCTAAAGTTTTTCTTCTTAAAGAATGTTTTAAAGCAAGACTTAATTGTACTCTAGTAGACTTCTATAAATATTCGAAGTAATTTACATTTTTCATACTCCTTTCACAGGGGGCAATCCTATGTATTTAGCAAAGAAATCTTTTTTCCCTCTTATAAATGTCAAATAAAAAGATCAGAATGTCCATTGGCTTAGGTAGTGATTAATCCATAAGTATGACTTAGAAAAACGATGTAGACTTGAAGACTTTTTTTTTTTTAATTTCCTATTGCCTTACCAAGGTTTTGAGGCAGCTTTAAACTTTCCAAGCACAAGTATTGTTGGTCTTAATTACTAATAATTGCATTCTTCTATGCCCAAAATGTCTATAGTTAGTCTATAGAAATTAAGGTTAATTGTTACTTTATTCAGGGCTTTTTTTTTTTTTTAAGAGAGGCTTACAAATGCTGTCTGGGTGAAATTATTATTTTTTTAACTTAGCTTTTTCTCTTTATTGTGTAATTTTTCCTGACTTCCTGTAGGTATGGGCATCCATACAGTTTGAGTCCTTTCAGAAGGGAAACAGTTCAAAACAGTAGCACTTGTTAGGTTCCAATTGCTACTGCGAACTAGTCAAGAACTATACAAATGTAGCAAAAACTGATCCAACTTTCACACTGCTTCAGCCAGGGTTCAAGTTGGAAAAGTTTTTTGGTGGATTTGCATCATTCTCAGCTCCGAATATATAGTGGCCCTGTGGAATTGCCAGACGTAGCAGTAGATCTGCTGTGTTTATGCCCATAGGAAGAGCATCTGCTATTTCTCATGGCTGGTCCACATTCTTTGCTGCCTCTTCTTCTGGCAGGTCTCCTCATTCTAGGAGGAACGCTAGGTCTCTGCTGCCTGTTCACCATTCTGTTATGGCCCATGCCTACACACCAGCTGGTTGCAGAATCAGTTTTATCCACGTCACTGTGTAGATACTCAATCCTGTTCCAGATGCCTGAGCTATATGCTCCCTCTGGGGTCCCAGGCCGAGTTTTGAAATTGTCACCTTGGTGCAGGATGCAGTGGTAACATGTAAACACCGTTCTTTGATTTCCCTTTGTTTGACTTTTATTTTCAGCCATCCTGTAGTGTAGATAATTGATAAACGAAGTTAAAAGGCATTAATAAAAAATTACTTGTGACAATATATAGAAGAGTTTTAATAGCTTGATTTTTCGTAACTACAGGCTGGCTAGCTTTATACTAGTCCTAAGCAAATTTTTGGAAAGGTTGCTAAGTGAAGCTAACAGTAAAAAAATTTAAAAATGGCAGCATCAGAATTAAAAGGTGCTAGACAACTTGGCTTTGGGGAAAATAGAGCCTGCCATGCAAACTTGATATATTTTCTTATGAGTTCACAAGTTTAGTTGATGAAGGTAGCTCTGACGCAATACATTTTCATAAGGCATTTGACTTTATACCATGTCATATTCTGATTTAGAAAAAAAACACTATACAAACACATTCAGTAGATTGAAACAAACTAAAGAACGTCATAAAATTGTCTGTGAACAACCACTATCTAATGAGGGTATTTCTGTTGGTGTTTCCCCTGAATTTGCGGCCTAAATATCTTAATCGTTGACTTGAATAAGTCCTAAAATCATGGGTAGTTCAAGTTTTCAGTTGACACAAGTTGGAAAAGTACTAAGTAACTGGGGGGAAATTGCAGTTTTGTAGAGCAATCTGATACTTATACATATATGAGGGGAATTAGCATGAGGAATTGTTTTGCAACCATCTGTGATATCAGTGGAACAGTAGCTGAAATAAGTTTTCTAGTTTTGGTATACATTTTTAGAATGGATTGTGTTAATTTTGAAAAGGTTCAAAAAAACTATTAAAATTAATTGAAAAATAAAAAAGAACCTTCTTTCTGCTTATAAGTACTTTATAATCTCAAAGCTGTAGCATTTATATTCTCAGGTTTAATAAACTTAATCTCTGTCTCTAACTATGTAAAGCAGGGATCTCAAACTCATCTGGCCCCACAAGCCAGAGGAGGGGCACAGGTCTGGTTTGCAGGCTGGATCAGACCCACAGACCAGCCTCTTGCACTGTAGCCAGTGCGCAGAGCCAGTCTGGCATGGGCAGCCCATGTAGCATGTTCCCCAGACCAGCCCTGCACACCGCACATGCCAAAACCAATCCAGGGCTTATATACAGAGCCAGCACAGGTCTTGCACTGCATAAGGTGCCATACTGGACTATTCTGTAGGCCTGATTTGGACTGGCTGTGTAACCAGCGTGCAGGGCCAGTTTGGCAGGGCACTGCATGCAGCGCACATCCTGGATTGGCCTGTGCCACATGCAGCTGGTCCAGCCCCATGCGCCACGTGTAGCTTGCCCCAGCCCTGGTCTAGGGCTCATGCTGAATGCAGTGTGTAGGACCCAGCATAGAACATTTGCAACACGTGATGCCTGTGTCCTGTCTGTGCACAGAGATGGTCTGTGGGCCAAAACCACAAAAACAGATTCCTCCCAGGTTAGCTGTGGCCATGACAAACTGTATAGTGTTTAAAAATATCCATGTTATCCTGAAGAATAGACATGAAAAGAAAGGTGCCTTCATGATACTAGAGCAATTTTAGAGGATACTGTTCCAAAAGTTTTCTTTATCAAAGCCTTTCCAAACGTCCTGTGAAGAGTAGAATCGGTGGTATGCCTGGTAGTCTAGGTTGTTACTTGATCTGCATATAGACTTTGTTTTTAAAGGTTAATTGTCTAAGAACAGCTACTCTGAGGGCAGCAATAGACTGTCCAAGGAGGTTAAAGTGTTCTGCCACAGGCCTATGCGTCTTCCTGGAGCTGATGTCAGATCAGTTCAGCTGCTTGCAAACATTAAAATAAAAAACAAAAACCCATGCTTTACCAGAAGAAGTGGCATGTTACTTCGACTTGGCTCTGCAGTGTCTGTATAGATCGGGGGCCTCACCAGGCCTTTTTGGCACTTTTAGCTAAAGCTGATTCAGCTAGCTATTAGCTAAAAGCCCCACTAAAGCGCCCGATTTATACAGACATTGCAGAGCCAGGTCCAGCTAAGGCACTGCCTCTTCTGGGCATGTGTTAGACTTGGTGTGAGAATGTGCCAAGTTTAAAGTAAAGTGCCTTTTTGATTTTGTTTTGTTTTTTTTAAGCATGTGTAAGCAGCCTTCATTCTTGCATGTAGGGGTCAGCCAGTCTGTCCAATGTAGACAATGGGCACTGTAAGCAGAGGATGGCATATATAATGATGGTAGAGGTGCTGCTGAATGAACCCTGGATGTTGTCATTCTTGTTGTTTGGTCCAGTGTTCAGTATTGATGAGGGGGCACAGATTGCGTGTCTGTTGCAAGGCCTAGTGCACCACCTGGTTTTCACCATGCTGACGTGTGGGGAGTTCATCAGCTGGTCCAAGTTGCTGGGTCCCATGGGAGCTGCTGAACAAGGCATGTTGAGGACTCAGGTTGCAGTAAGCCCTTCAGCTCACCACAGGCTGGCATGTTGCTTGCCTTTTCCTGCGTATCCCTTGGGCACTGTGGAGCGAGGCATGTTGAGGTGTAGTGTCCCAGTGAACAGTGGCCTGGTACTTGAAAGATCCTTGCCCCTCAGCTCCCAAGGGAGCTTTGAGAGAAAGCAGCCAACCAGCTGGACTTGTCTGTGCCTGGCGGGGCTGCTGGGCATGGGGAGACGGTTCAACTCCCCAGAAGTCTCTTGGCTCCTCTAGACAGGAATCTTGCTAACTCTCATTGGGTTGCAAAGTTAAAATAATGGCACAGTTGGGTTCGGTTCCTGATCCCAACAGTTGCACATCCTGCCACGTACATTTGGCATGACAGGATGCGCAATTGTTGGGCTTGGGGATCAGATCCCATTGCACCCTTATTTTAATGTCTGCCGCAGTCAAAAAGGTTTGAGCTTTCCTAAGCAACAACCTACTGTGTGAAAGCATAGAGGCCATCGCCTACAAAAGCTTATGCCTTTCTACATGAGGTAGTTCCTAAGGGGCCACCATGTCCTGCCTTCTGGGCGTTAGGAACTATATTTAGTACAACTTATCTTCCAAAATATTTATAGAGATATCTTATCTTATTTAGACAAATGATAACCATTAAAGAGCTGCTTTTTGTCCAGACTATATACCCTGAGATACTGTGCAAATGCTAGGAGATATAAATCCACATCAACTACATAGAGGAGGAAGGAGCCTTTCTTCTATTATTTATTTGCTTATGATCCATAAAAGTCTGTCTTTTCTCTAGATCAAGGCTGTCCAACCAGCAACATGTGAGCCATGTGCAGTCAGCAAGGGTTGGTTAATATGCAGCCCCCAAGCTCCTATCCAGCCACTGCTCCCCCTATTGCTTCTAGGTTCTCCCTTTCTTCCTCATGTTTTGCTACCTGCTCTGACCCCTGGGGGTGGTGCAGCACAGCCTGTGGTGCTGGGCAAGCCCACAGTGTAGTGCAGGAAAGGAGCTGTGCAGGGTAGGGTGCTGTGGAGTGCAGTGGGAGGTGTGCTTCAGCCACAGGGCAACCCCTGGCTCCCAGTAGTGCAGCCCCCACTAGTGCAGCTTGTGTCGCATGCATCCCCCACCACCTAGAAGTTGGACAGCCTTGTTCTAGAGCAGGGGCTGTCAGTACCCCCGGGGGTACTTGGGAAGGCCCTAGGGGGTACTCATAGGCAGGTGGGGACCGAGCACTGCCACCCACTACCCTGTGCTGCTGCCTCCCAGGAGCAGGGGGCAGGGGGAGAGGGGGAGGGCAGCAGCACCCCTCTTTGGGCCACACAGGCACTGTCTGGCTGGCTGGACACGAGTTGGGAGGGAAGCTTGCACACAGCAGCCACTGTCGCTGCCCACCACCCCATGCTGCCGCCTCTCCACGTCCGGCTATGTGCCATCTCCCCCTCACTCCCCCCATCTGCTCTGCATCCAGCCACTGGAGGTACACTTATTAAAAAAGGCTGAAGACCCCTGTTCTAGAGCAACAAACCAACCCAAAGAGAAAATGAGTGCAGGACAGAACTGTTTTGTTTGTTGGCCTCTTTGGTAATGCTAGAGATGGTTAATGAATGCAGAAACCAGGCCATGGATCTTTTTTTAAATCACATTCTGTAATACCTCAAACCTCCAAGTCCGTTTCCCAAGCTGGAGTAATTTATTTACAAGCAGTCTAATCAGAAATCTGGCTTCGGTGATAATTGCTTCCACTGCTATCCTACAATTGTTAGTATGTCTAAGAACAATAGTATTGGAAAGGTGTTGAAGCCCAAAGCCAAGTTAGCAGCAAGTGGTAGGTGCATTGCAAATTGGAATGACTTTTTAGACTCTTTTACTTACTGAGAGCTGTTAATAACGAATGTGAATAATATCTTGTTGACATTTTTATGTGAACAGACCAGAGAATTGAAAGTCCTGATGGCAAAGTTGGATCTGAGTTGCAGTGAGGATTCTATTAAGGCAGCATGCCTACCGTAGAATTGGCTGACCTAACAGTGTGTAAGGCTGAACCTAGGCAATGAAAGCTAAAACCAGATTTTTCTGCAACTTTCCAGGGAAGTGCAGTATTTCATTAGGTGCAACAGTTCTTACACCAAACAAAGCAGAAAGCATGGGAAGCTGTATATTTAGTAATAATGCATGATCTCAGAAAATTGATGTTGGTGGAAAAAATGTGTTTTTCCAAATGGGATGTTCCCTTTTGATCAGTCTGCATTGTTACAGGTTATATTTGGGAAAGAACTTAAAGTTTAATTATTTTCTTAGGTGTTTAACCTAAACAAATTTTGCATATTTTGCATGTTGAGAGAATTCAGACTAAGCAATTGCTAGATGAAACGTGATTAAGGTGAAAAAGCATGATTGGCATTGATGTTTTATGAATATTTTCCTGCTTCCTAAAACATACAAGTTTTGACTTGTAAAGAGGAGTGGCATCTTATTAGTGAACAAAAGTCATACAAACACAATCTCCTAGTAAGAAATTAGCTTGCTTTTATACACTTCCTTGAAAATGACTGTGTAGGTAACTAGAGAGCAGCCAAAGTCCAGCTTATTTGGTAGGGGGGAATGGATTGCATATGATATGTGCATTTGGGTTTATGATGAGCTGAGAAAAAACAAAAGTTTGTGTCAGGAACTAAAAGTCTTCCCTTTGACTGGAAAATAAATATGTAGAGAAATAATATGGTTGTGTTTAGTAGCATCTTTAGTACTAACTTAAAGATAGAGAGAGGAAAAAACCCAGCATATATAGTAGCTAAGTAGACCAATTCAATATTATTCTCCCCTGCTGTTTTGGATACAATCTAGAAAGTAAGCAACCTCATTAGAAATATAAATTTTAAAAAATCAGTGATTGTGCATAGAATTGTTATCTATTTATTGAAATGAAAGAATAGAAGTTACTTGCTAGTATGCAAGTGCTGCAATCCTCCAAACGCTTTTTTGGAACTTTGTGCTTACTGTTATCCTTGTTGGCTATCTCAGAAGATTAAATAGGCATAAAAGCAAAATTATCCATTTTACTCATTGTTATAAGTCAGTCTAATTTAAAAAGCAAAATTACCGTATTTATTCAATTCCAAGACAAGTTTTTTTCCCCCAGTTGGCATGGGCAAAAAGGCCTTCGTCTTATAATCAAATACAAGGAAACCTCATTAAATAGCAGTCTATCATTAAACTGCTGCCAGAAGCATCGTGTGCTCAACAATAAAAACCAGCTATGGAGTTGATTAAATGCAGCCAACACTGAGCATAACTATAAAACAAATGGCCCACATTGGGCAAGTATTGCAACCCATCTGAATAAGCCCTAAGATTTTGCTCTTTAATTGCAGTTTTCCTCACTGCTGAGACTTTTTCAAGTCATGGTGAGCTACTACATTGCATACCCAGAATCCCTCTGTTGGCCCCTCTTAGTCTGGTGCATGTGATTAATGTGGCCCCACCCATCACAAGCTAAAGCTGGACCAGGTTGCCCTGTGCCTCATCTGCACATAAGTTTTTGGAGAATCCCAGGACTTGTGACAAGAACACCCGGTTGCAGTCATGAGTGAGGACTAATGAGCACATGGATCTTTCGTAGCGGGTATCTGGAGCATATATACACACTGAGCAGTGCTGAGCTGTGGGGTCACTGGGGAGTGGAGAGCCATACTAATTGTGTGCGCCAGGGTGAGAGGGGTTGAAAGAGAGATTCTGGGTATACAATGTCATGGCTCTCCATGACTTCAAATGCTGTTGACTCTGGTGGCGCCCAGCCCAATGAACTACATGGTAAATCATGAGCCTTTTGGCTTTGGATTAATACTGTGCATAGTTCATGATCATGAAAGTAGTTTTCCTAGGATGAGGCCTGTCTCTTGCATTCCAGGCAGGCTGACCTTTGTGAGTTTCCCCAAATGTGGAAAACTTAGCTGCACAATTTTATGGTGATGGAGCTTACACCTAGATACCTGTAGTGAATTTGAGGAGTATCTAAAGCCCCAGACAGATGGGTCTGGGAAGGAGAATATTTGCCCAGTGGTACAGCCACACAGATTTAAACAATTGAGCTCTGCTCAGTGACATTTTAGAACTTGATTCAAAGTGAATTTGGAACTGATTTGGCCATTGAAAAGAAACTTGAAAAAAAAAAATTTATACTAGATGTAAAAAAATAGGTGCCAAAGTGCTGCTCAAAAGTGTGTTTATGAAATACCTGTGCTAAAACTTGCAGCAGTTTTTTTAAAAAGGTAACACGCATCAATTGTGGATGAATTAAGTTTGTAAGTACTGTATGCAAATTGCTACAGCCATGTTTAATTTCAAGGTTATTGTTTTCAAATTTGCTTCTCATTTCCATTTGCTCAGGGAGAGCAGGGTGTGACAATAAGGGGTGGGGGAAGGGGCTGCCAGGGAAAAAGGCGGGGAAGTAGAGAGCAAAGAACTACCTGATCCTCTAAATTTATTTTCCCCGCTGTAACAGTGAAAGGGGGACAAATTCCAGGCAGACTGCCAATAATTAGATTCTATACCTGGGAAATTATAACAAATTTTCCATATATGGAATATAATTATTTGGAGTGTCTTATAATCAGGGCCACTTTCTATTTAAGTAAATACAGTATTTGTCTTTGTGAAATTAAATCTAGTTTGTATCTATTTGTATTTAAACATTTGGATTTTGGGATGGATTATGTAGGATTATACTTTTCCAGGAAAATATATATTAATGTTTAAGGTAAGAATTCTAGGCTTGGATAACGGTTGTAAAATCTGCTGTTAATACATGAAAGTATGTACTGTAAAAGAACTGTAAGTTGGAGTTTCACTGTGATAGCTTATTTTAAGAGTTCAGACTCTAGTTCCTTAGTTGGGGAGATATGTGATCATTTGAAATAAAAAACCTAATTGGTGATTGAATGAGCAGTTCACTATTTAAAAATTAAGCCTGCACTATGTTTACTTAGGCATACAACATATATTCACACAATCTTGATTGATCTTTTTAAAATTTATTTTAAAATAGCAAACATGTTTTGAAGTGTATGTGGATTATAAAACATTAAAATGTATCATGTTCTATAGCCTAATTTTAATATTTTTTTAAACACTTGGATGCTGAAAGGATAAGAAGATAATTATTTATGGTTCCTTTTCTATTATACAACTAACATGTTACAAAGCAGTTTTAGGGTACAGCTATGGAGCAGTTGAAAATAGTTTACAGTATGACTGATTTTACTTTTCAACAGGAGAAAATTCAGATCCAGTTATTGCAGTCTTTTGAAAGAGAAGAGAAGCCCACAAAAGATGAAACGGAAAAGGAAAAATCCTGTGATAAATTATCCAGAAAAATGTTATCAAGAGGTTTGCTATCTATCAGTCTGTTTTATTTAATTGTATGTTTAGTTTATCTAGAAGTCCTTAATAACCTAGAGTGACTTTGGTGGTAAAGTAACTACTGTGACTGTTTCCATGGTGTTGAATGTCAAATTCATATTGACTTTTTACCCAAGACTAAAGGCTTAATTCTTCATAAGAACCACAGTCTGTGCTTGTGTACATGCTAATTTTGTGTGTATGCATACAATTTTTGATGCACTAACATAAGTGCACTTAAGTGATAGAAGTTATACATGTAAAATCCATTTTTGCAAATAATCTTGCTGTTAACAGGATTTAGTGTATCAATATTATTCATGCTGATGGAGATTATTTGCTGAAAATCAGGTCCCTTTTATCTCTTTTCCATGACTGCTCTTGAAAAGAGAGAGGAATTTATTTTATGTATTTTAGTGTCAGGACTGAAAAGCCCAAATGTGACTTGTCTGCAAGTGTTTTGGGTTTGTTTGTGTGCCCAGTATTACTATTTGTATTTGGTTAAAAAAATGTTTTAAGGTTATTGATTGCCAGAATCCCAGTATTAGCAAGGTAATATGCATGCACCACGCATAGAGAATAGGGCAATTCATTACCTAAATTATTTAATTTTAACCTCCCAACATGCTAGCACAGTATAGACTGAAATAATTTATATGAAATGAATGAAGAATATCAGAGATGGGCTTTTTGGAGGGAAGAATCCATTTTGGGAGGTGCAGTTTCTTTGAGGAGCTTTCTGATCTTCAGGATTGTTTTATACGGCTTCTCTTCTAATACGCAGGTTGACGTGGGGGTTTATGAAGCCAGTGTCTCGGTTCCCTGAACCCTCTACTTGACTTTACCCTTTTGGATAGTTGGCTGAACTAGGACAATATAAAAGAGTCACCCTTGAGCTCCCATGAGCTTGGGCTGAGATTATGTCCTACTTTGTGTGGAAAATACTGATGGGTAATGCTTTGTTTTGGTAGTACCAAAGATGAAAAAGAAGTCTAGGGTCTGTGGACTGAAGGTGGAGGAGATGGAATAGCAGGAGTAAAAATAATCTCAGCGTTAAATTATTTTTTTTTTCAGTTTGCCAAAACCCAGTAGTCTTATAACTAGAGAAGACATGACAAAAAAATAATAGACATTTTTCCTTGTTGATGGCTTGGGCACTTTTTTAAGTAGCAAAACTTTGTATATATGCATTAGCTCATGAGTGAATCCGAGAAGCTAAAAAACAGGTTTTGTTTCAATAAATTGCACAGAAATATTAATCCAAACACTTTGAATTAACTACACTGTGTTTAGGAATTTCTTAAACAAAAAGAAAAAGGGGGGGAGGGTTCTTCCTTTAAACTACCCCAGTTCACTCACCCATTATTATGAGAATATTCCCAAAACAGATCATAAAATGATTCTCTCGTTAATGCGGATCTGAAGGAAGAGAGTACTGAAATAGTGGAGATGGACAGCTGTTTTAGGTCCAGCTCAAGATCTGTCCTGTGATAGCTAAACATTCTCCAAACTGAGGGTGCTGAAAATGACAAGGTGTCTAATTTTAGGGACCAGTTTCCCGGTAATGATCATGGTTATGATATTGTTACTCACTTAAACTACTAATTATGCATACATGGCAAAGGAATAAAAATTAAGCATATTGCATTTTTCAACTTCTGATAAATGTTTTGTCATAAGTGCCCCTTGCAGCCTGCCTTCTGGTTTTCAGATTTAAGAACCAGACTGGACTAAGTGCCCTGAGCACTTCTGACTGTCCTTGGTTCCATTGTTACCCTACCAGTGTGTGTTGGGAGTGTGGAGAGGGGCAACAAATCACACAGATTGCCCACATAAACAGTCTCCTATGCTGGTGAAAGTGCTGTTACTCACATGGCTTCAGAGGGTCTGGAGTCCTTCCAGGAAAACTCAGGTTTCAGCTCTTACCTGGATGAGCACAGAACTCTTTCATATGCCAAATCTTCACCACCAAAGAGATGATGGTCCTGACCTCTACTACTACTTCAAACAGAAGGGCTGGTATTGGACCCATTTTCCATGAACTTTTGTCTGTTAGGCTTTATGATTGGAACAGAATATAATGGGTGTCTGCACAAACCCTCGGAGCATTAGAATTGCTTTGTGTGGCAACTACTGAATCACAAAGACTACCCCATGGTCTAACAGAGCAGGGATGTCAAACTTAAAGCCTGCAGGTTGGATCTGGTGCACAGAACTAGGTCATTTGGCCAGTGGGGCTTGCAGAGGTGCCAGGAATTTGGCAGTGATGCAAGTAGGGATGAGGTCTGCTGCTGAAATACGGGGCACAGAGCCTTCCATTGACAATGTGTGTTGGCAGTGGGGGTGAGCAACAACTGTGTTAACCCCTGTGCCACCACTTGCTTTGCCACTGCCATCACTCACTTGCCTGCTGCTGCCACCACATCCAGATTCAGCCCACAAGAAGCCCAGTGGTCCAGTCCCGCCTGAAGGGGGGGATGAGTTTGACAGCATAGCCAGAAAGTGGGCTAGGTAATCTCAAACATCCTATTCCTTGAGGTGATGCTTCGAACTTCTTGAAGAAGCTCTCTTCTTAATGTGTAGTTCCATTGAAGGAGAGGCATGGAGAATGAAAGTTTCTAACAATACAAATCATGAATCTTTTTAAGGGTAAATTGTTACTGGCTAGCATCTGCAGCAATTGTGTAATGCTGGAAAGTTTGTTAACTGATAATATTTAGTTTTAACTACAATTTGAACCTGAGGACTGAAACTTTAGTTGTGTCTTATTTGGCTCTTGGAAGATATATTTGGGGATGATGTCGTGATCAGTTAATGAAGGGGATAATTATGGATCTATTCCATTTATCTGATTCCTAATTTTAATTATTATTTTGTATGTACTTTTACAGAGTGAGAGCAATATGTGTGAAAGAATCAATATTTATTTTGTTTAACAGTGTTGTATTATATATTTCTTTTAGATTCCAGTCAAGAATATACAGATTCAACTGGCATAGATCTACATGAATTTTTAGTAAATACATTAAAAAATAATCCCAGGTAAATTGAATGAAATATTTTGGATTGATTTAATGTTGACAATTCTTTAGTTGAGAACAAAGTTCTATAGTTTAAAAAATAGTGAAGATATTCAAAAGTCACATTTTACTAAATCTAATATATAATCATGCTTTAAATGCCTTCATGTTGCACTGTTCATCTTCGAGGAGAGGTCAGTCTGACAGGGTCACTGATCTTGTGCAGGGCTCTACCTCCCCTTCACCCTGCCCCTGTCCTCTCAGGTTGATGGTAGATGCTCCGTGTTGGTTTAGAGTGGGGGATGCCCAGGAAAGTCTCTTCTCAGGTTCTGCCAAAGTTTATTTTACAGCTCCTTGACATCTGCTTCCTCTAGCTGAATCTCTCCTTAGCTTAGCCAGTTGTGCTATTGCTGGGCTGCGCTGCACTTCACTTCGCTTCTCTCTCTTATTGTCTCTGTGCCTTCCTTCACAAACTCAAAATTTCTATAATTATCCTTGTATCAACTTATTTAACTCTTCCCTGTCTCTTCTTGACCTTACTTCAGGCCCTACAGACTTAATCTCCTTGAAGACCCTAGGTGGAGGATATAGAGCTCTGTTTAACTATAAATCAAATCCTTTGGGAATCCTTCTCCTCAGCTGTTCTTCATTTACATGGGGAAAGTAAATTCAAAAGGAATTTCTTATTCCCAGCCCCCAATGCTTCCAATTCCTTCACACACAAAAAAATCCCTCTTGTTTCTTGTTTTGATGGCTCAGGCTGTCACCATCTGGCTCATGCCCTGCTTTTCTTAACTCAGGTGCACTGTGCAAATAAATCCCTTCTTTGCTCTGGCCACCTCAGTTTCCCTCGACTCCATTCCTTTCAGCAGCTCCATACTCTCCCTCTTCCCAGCCAGTCCCTGCCAGCCATTCCATGGGGGATATCTCCTGTTTGGTCCCGGCTCTAAGGATTTGCTGGGAGAACCCACACTACCCCGCCATCTGCTTTTACTTATCTCTTTGGGGAGGTGTGGGTAATCCTCACTTGTGGCTCATCAGGGTCTTAATGGTTCATGAGGGTTTGGCTGGCTGGGATCTCTTCTCCTTTAGTCTTCACAGCTCCTGGTCTCACTGGGTTGTTCCCACTCTGGGGGACACCAAACACCAGGTCTTTCTTCAGCGTCCTCTTTTAAACTACTTGGTTCTCTCTCTGGACCAGTCGGTGCAGGCTTCTTGGGGCATATGTTCTCATGCCCTCGGGGCCTGCCTATTTCCTGGGTTTTCCCTGGACCCTCTTCCCCAGCACACTGGAAACATGCTGCTCCCCCAGACCCATCATGGTAAGTTTCACGCCAGTGCAGCTGGCTCCCTGGGGATATAGCAGGCTATAGCACCATTCACGAATCAAGATCTGGAACCATTTGAGAGTCCTTCTGGAGCAGAGCAACTACCATGATAGTAGTTTCCTTTCACCTGGGAGCACCATCTCATCCACCATAATTTCTTCTGACCCTGGTGGTTAATGACATTGAAAAGGATGTTTGTCTTCTGCTTCCTTCACGACAAGAGAACACATTGTCACTTAGTTGGTCCAGTAGAATATAGCTCAACAGAAGACAGTAAACATTTGGCTTCTGAAAATACCTGTTCCAAAATGCTTACAAATGCAGAGATGTTTTGTGATCCTGCTGCTAATTTGCCATTGTTACCTGGTCCTTATTTGAACAAACCTATGGGGGGTTTTTTGCCTTTCATACATTTGTTGAAGAATCTTATTTATGAGATGTGTTGTATGTTTTTATTTTCAGGGACAGAATGATGCTGCTGAAATTAGAACAGGAAATTTTAGATTTCATTGGTAATAATGAGTAAGTGCTGCATTCTTTTAAAGAAAAAATATTCAAAATCATTCTTGTTGTTTTGTAAAACCAATATTTCTTTTCTTTCAGAATTCCACGAAAGAAATTCCCTCCAATGACCTCTTACCATAGGATGCTATTGCACAGAGTAGCTGCTTACTTTGGATTGGAGCACAACGTGGACCAGAGTGGGAAGTCAGTCATAATAAATAAAACTAGCAGTACAAGAATGTAAGTACAGTTGTTTTTGAAAAAAATTCTTCCATTTTAATACATGGGTTTGACAGGCAATGGAGTTCAGACAATGATAACAACCTCCATCAGTTCAACTCTTGGGGCTTGCTCAAGCAAGTGGTGGTGCCAAATAGATCTTCATACTCCAGATGTAATGTGGAATATGAACTGCTTCACTTAGAGAGCTTTGTATAAAACCCTAACCCCTTGTGACATGAGAGTATTGATTGCAGTCCTGGCTGAGTCCCACCATGGGGTAATTCTTTGCATTTCAATATGAATTTATATCAGTTATTTCTCTTACACTCTAAATATATGCACGCTAATTTTGGATGCATTCCCAAAGGAAACGGGCACCAGATGTATGCACACGTATGTTCTAGATAGTCTCAAAAAAATGAGCACCAGATCTTGATTGGTGGCACGCTGGCTTGAACCTTCCCTGTTTACTTTGTTACTACTTGTATTTCTGTCTCTTGTATGAATTTTATCTTGGCTGTTTAAAGACAGAAACTAGAGATGAATTGTATTAAAATATAGTTTCCTGATTGCCGTCAGAATTTAAGAATCCAAGTATAAAGAACAGTTGGACAATTTTGAAAAAACTTTCAATCTTACTTTAATACAGTACCTTTCAACCTAAAGATTGGTGTTTAGTAATTAACAGGATTGTCTTCCCCAAAGAGTCAGGACCTAACGTGCTCTACAAAAGAGGTATGCATGTGACATAAAAGCGAGCATCGTTTGGGTAGACAGTAGCGAGCATTGTTTGGGTAGACAGTAGCAACCAGATTGACAACCAACTACGGTCTGCATCATGGTGGATAGGACATGGGTAACATGGGAACACGCGATCTCTACAATTCACCCAGCTGCTTAATTCAGATAACTCACCTGTTTTCACACGTACTTGTCTATATTCACATGCTTTCTCTCTCTCTGTCTTTTTCTCAGAAATATGAAGGACTAAATTTTTCCTTAGAGCATAGCTGTAGGAAGCCTGTATCTCTTTCCATATTATTGTTCATTACTTTAATTATCCAATACATTTTAGTGAAACTTGATTGTTGAGCAAGGGACACTAGGAAACTGGATGTCCTGAATTTTAATCCCATGGAGTACCTCTGATTTGCTCCTCAATTTTGTAATCTGGAAAACAACAAATGAAGGCATTTGGTTTTATTATTAGTCGGTGTTTTTAAAGCACTGTAAAAATGAAAAGTAAATAAATGTCAAGATGTGCCAATTTTTTTGGTGGCTGTTCAGTATTTTCAGAGCATCTATTTGAAGCCTTTTGCTTTAGCTTTGAATTCTAAGTTGGTGTATCTCATCTATATACCCACCAATTCTGATACCTTAGACTAAAGAGTGTGATAATTTCAGGTAGGGAATAAGTAGCATTCACAGATTAACTCTTTTTATTCATTTTTATTTCAAATATTTTTATTCTTTCCAACCCCCCTTCCTCCTCCCAAAACAACAGCAATAAACCTACCCAAACATGAAACAACCCCCCCAAAAATATACCCCGTCTTACAAATGGCCTCTAGAAGCCCTCATAAACATAATTACTAATTAGCAGGCATTTCATTTAACCTATAGACAATAGAATGATTCTTTAATGTTTTCAGTATTCTTATTTTAAATCACATGGGATATAAAATAAGAATTTAGAAAGGCAGCCTTGGAGGAGATCTGCTCCATATTGAATAAAACCAAACTTGCCTTTTCCTCATAGGCAGATTCCCCGCTCCAGCGCCGATCAGTGATGTTACTGACATCAACAACCCAGTGCACACTGGGACGTCTCAGTGGAGTGGGAAGTTGGTGATGGCAGGGCAATAAATTCAGGGACCTTTAAAAGAAAGAGGTAAGACAGTCTAAAGGTTCTCGGAAATGCCTGCTAATTAAGTTTGGGCATCCAGTAATCGTTAGTTAGGTTTCGTTAAAAGTACCACAGTTAACTTCTTACAGAAAAAAATAGATCCAGATTTTATACAAATGCCCCAAATAATAAATGAAGCAAGAAATACAGATTATACAAATATATAATGTTTATACCCTTGGATAGTTGCATTATTTTCAGTTGTCTGAGAACAGATTAGGGCTGTAAATTGTAAAAATTGTCCTTATAGGTAGACAGTGGTTTTGGAAACAACAGTTTGGAGAAAGTCCCATGATCTTTTCATGAAACTGATTTATATATATATTTTTATTTTACTCTAATTCTGACTTCTGGTTACGTTCTTGTGAAATCCTGGCTGTCTCAGTGACTTTATAATTTAGTTTCCTTCTGCTTTTGTTTTAAAGGTTTGTGTGTGTTCCATCACTCCCATCTCCTATCCTCTGGTACACCTCAAAATGAGTTTGCAGGTGTTTTTGTCTAACTGATTTACCTTCAGTCTCATGAATGCCTGAGGTCCCTTGTATGGCTACTGCTGTGGATTCATGGGGGAACTTCTGAGTCCTCAGTGGTATCTGTTTGCTTGACTCCTTTCTTTGGAAATTGAATATGTGCTTTGAAGGAGGAGCTGATTTGGTATGCTGCATGGCAGCAAGTGTATGGAAGGATTTAGGTAACTTTTTGAATTAACAGGACAATAAACTTTTACTGAAACCTATCATTTCAGTCGGGATAATATACTTGATATAAGCCATACTGTTTTTGACACGTCTGTTTCCTTTGGTATCAGTGTATCCTCTTTAAATGTGTAAGTGCATATACTGTATATGAATGTATGAATTACTTGCAATCTGTCTCAAAGACAACTTTTTCTTTCTAAATACTGTTCTAGACCTGATCAGAAGTTTTGTGAGCATATAAAGGATGAGAAAAGTGAAGATTTTCAGAAACGGTACATCCTTAAGAGAGATAACTCTAGTTTAGACAAAGATGATAACCAGGTAAATATAAGAAATTTTAATTTGTTTTAAATAGATGCCTTGATTACAAATTCATACTACTCTCCTGTAGAAATTGGTACTTAATCGCTTATTTAATTTAGATGCGAATACGATTAAAAGATGACAGAAGAAGCAAATCCATAGAAGAACGAGAAGAAGAGTACCAGAGAGCTAGAGAACGAATATTTGCACAAGATGTAGGTATTAAATGAAGAGGAAAGCTCAATGGCCTACTTATCCAAGGAACCTTTTATTTCAGCCTAACCACTTCAAAAATACATGTATACACAGTTCAGAATTTGTGTATAAATATTTTTTCTAATGGTATTGCTTTCCTTCTTTGTGCAAGGGGCACAGTTTTGCCAAAAGTATTGTTTGGTAGTGTACAAAAGGCATAATCTAAAGGTAATTTGAATTATGGGGAACTTAGTTTACTTTAACAGGATCTGGAACAGGCTCACAGTACTTGCTTCCAATTTTCTCCTGTTTCTGTGTAGTCTCTTCCCTCCTCCTGATACAATATCTGTGGAATTTGGACAAGCAGTGCATTAAAGGTTTTAATCTGACAAGTAACTGTATGAAGTAGATTACCAGGTTTCACTATCGTGTCTTAATTCCATATCAAATTTGCCTATTTTTCAAGTTGCAATATGATATTTTTATTCCTGGTGCTATGGATTCTGTCATAGATCTAAAAATCAGTTGGTCTGTGTCTCATTTGCACATTATCAAACAATGAAGATTCTGCAACTATGATTTAGTTAATAGTTCTCGATGACGTTTGAGGAACATTATGAAGATGCAGGGGACAGAAAAGTATCTTAGGCTCTTCTAGAGTGGCATTAATTCCACATTACTAACTTTAGGAGATGAATTTTACTGCATCCAGATATTTTGAAATGCATTTATATTCACACATATTATCTATCAACATACAAACAGCCTACTGCTTTTAGCTCTATATTTGTCTCTCTTAGCTTTTATATATTCACTTTCTCTGTCGTGTCTCATTAGAAAGTGTTTACCTGAATATAAGAAACAATAGTTAAACTAAAAATACTCAGAAGAGTTCTTTGAGTACATGTCTCTGTATATCCAGTGTTGGTATGTTTGCAGCCCATATACTCCAGTTTGGATTTTTTTAGGCCTGCAGTGTCTATTAGGGCCATGCCCATGCCATGTCAAAAAGTCTGTACTGCTTCCATTGTACTCTCAAGAAGGAAACCTTGACAGGTGGTGGAGTGGCTGCTCCAAGGGGGCATTTCTTGAGCTGCTCTCAGGCTTGCTGGAGGTCTTGGAAGTGCCCACATGAGTATGTATTAATGGATGAGAGATGCTTGAGTGTCCTATCCTTAGAGCACCACAGAAGGGTGCAGACATACCATGAGTGTCCTTGTGCCTCCCACTTGAGGTCATAAATGAGAGATTGACCCCAAACATCCTTAAGTTCTTTCTTACTGCTATGGCTACATGTCAGAGTGGTATCCTTTTCTTCATTATGTAGATCACTTTCTGTTGTTTTAAGCATCTTTAAATACTTGTTCAGATTAGGGTTTTTTAAAATTCTGAAATGCAAGTCTAATCTTCATGACAGAGCAGAAGTTGTGGAGAAAGGAGTACCACTCCCTCATGGGCATAGAGCTAATTTCACCTTCTTGAGTATCATAGTGCTTAGGGTTGGAAGGGACCTAAACAGATCATCAGGTCTGACCCCCTGCCCCGGGCAGGAACAGGTGCCAGGGTCATATCACCCCAGCCAAATATCTGTCCAGCCTCTTGAGGACCCCCAAAGTAGGAGAGAATACCACCTCACTTGGGAGCCCATTCCAGAGTCTTAGCATTAAAAAGCAGAAATCCTGTTATAATGCTTTTAAGCTAATTCGGAGCCCCAGAAGTGTTCAGTTAGTATATACACAAGTGCTCATCACTGTGCCTTGAGTACTGCTCCTTTGAGAAGTCATGTATCATGTGGTTCCAACTTTTTCCAATTCCAATATCATCACCTAAAGCAGTCTTTGAGTCTGTGTCATTGATTCATATGCTGCCTGTATCTAGTTACTAAGCTTTTTGTACTAACTGAAATCTTCAACATTCTTTTGGCACCAGAGTCGCTGCTATCGTCAGCGGTCAAAAATTTTTCGTTTTGTACTTTCCACTTGGAACTTGGTCCGTTGACTTCAGCAGAAGCCAGATTTTACTCAACATGTTTTCTGGACAAGTTGTATTCTTCTGACATTCAGTAGTACTGGTTAAATAAATGTACTGAGGGTTTACCTGCCACTCCCTCTCACATGGCTCATGCCTAGAAGAGGAGCACTCTTTCTGCTTCTCGAGTTTAGATAACAGGGAGGTGACACCATCTCATGCTCAATAAGATAGATGTGCTAGGTATGGCCAGGCCACTTAATCCCCATACCTCATAAATACTAAGCCTTACTACAATTATCCAAGAGCAGGAATTTTGAAAACTCCCTTAGTACTTTCTTCATCGGTCATACCATCATACTTACACCAGCTTCCTTGGCTTTTTTGGGCATCGTGGGGCTCACAACCAGCCAGGAAGTCAGCCAACAACTAGATTTTCCTCTCTGCCAAGAAACAGGGAGCACTGTAAGCAGCTTAGACACTCTGACAAGATGCTACAAACTGCCAATCTCACAATTTCATCCTTTAGCATCAAGTACATTATTACATAGGATTGGTGGGGGGGGGGACACATCCTGCAGATTCCAAAAGAAGTTGTCCCAGAAAAACTGCATGATTTCCTGTACATGTTCATATTAAGAAACTTCGTAATGCCCATAAATGAGGCCATTTTGGAGCCAGTTGGGCTTGATTCCACTCCATTTCCAGCCGTTTTCTGGAACCCACTCCCATGAGAACTTGTTGTTTTAGTTGAATTTCTTTTTCCATGGATTCAGTTTCAAGACAGTAACTCTGGCCTCCGTAAGTCCATCTCTAGGTTCATAGGACTTGTACACAGCTCTCAGCATTATCTATGTTTTATTTTCGTATAGCAAACATAGGAGGTACTTAAAATTCTGGATTAGCAATCCAGAGTTCTGCCATTTGATCTGTCATTTCCAAAGACTTATCTGTACCTAAGCAACTAGCTCACTTGCAAAAAGTCCCTATCACAGGTAACAGGCTCCATACAGACTCCATTTGCTTAATTCCTTAAGAATTAGAACCAGATAAGGAAACTCCATATGAATTTCAAAAGGATAAATTTTTGTAGCAGCAGTTCCAGGATGTTCGATGGCAAAGGTATTTCTGTCCCAGGACAGATTCTGCTTCATAGCTGGTCTTATTAGTGATTTATATACCTGTTTTGTGAACGTAGCATGCAGCTCAGCACCGTTCCTGGGCTCAAAACAGAGGCCATGCAGAAAAACTTTGAGTGTATAGCTATTTGTTTCTTTTTTTTATTTGTCCATTAAGACAGTCTTTGTTGTAACAAAATTATTGTCTTAATGGTGGAAATCATTCAAGTTTCAGGGCAAGAACTCTATGCTTTATTTCTTAGGGACAGGGACAACTTTAGGTTGCCCCTAATTTTTTTGCTGAATATAATCTATGGCCATCTCAACTCAGTTTTATTTTACAAGCTGCATTCCAATGAAGGACAAGTTAAACTTCCCCCTAACCTGCACTTCTGGTGCTATCCTTCTGAGGTAATACCAAGCTGTTCAAGATATCCCTCAAGTTTTTTGGGTTTTTTTTAGCTTATGCATATATAATGCAAGTCTGACAGTCATATCTGCCTGAAGTTATGTTCAGGAATGGCTTAGGTCCTTCATTGAGGATTATTCCCATGTCCCAGTGCCTCAGCCAGCTGCTGTGGCTTCCATGAAAAGTGTTTCACTAATGGAAATGTGTAGGGTAGAAGTTTGAAGTTCAGTGCATACACTAATTCTGAAATTAGCTCTGAGCAGAAGCACTGAAGTTTTATGGTTATATTGGACATTTCTCTTCCATTTGCTGTTTGCATAGACTCTTGTGGTTTAAGGAACTGATCATGCATCTCCAACAATGGAATATATATTGGTTCTTCCCCTACAGTCACTGTAAGTCACGTGTGCTGGCAAGATGTGCTATCCATGTCTATTCCATGACCTATCCTCCTTCCTCACTGCTATTAATGTTTTAGAACACCTGGATTCTGCACTGGCAAAGAAACTGAGGGATGGTTGCGGCCTTGCCTCACTCATTATGCCTTTGTATGGGAGACACTAGGACACTTGGGTTGCAGGTGTAGTCCTAATGAATACTGCTGGCAAAAAGAATCCAAACCTGAGTGTATAGGATATAAAGTTTACCAATAGCAGAATATATATTGACAGCAGATATTAAAGAACCACAATTGTTGTAAGGTAAGTACATGTTTGTTATACCTGCTTTTATATATGACCAAAATAAAATCAAAAGATACCCTGCCATGAAAACAGAATATTCCTGTTTTGTGAATTACTGTTCAGTACAAAAGAACAGAACTTAGATAATTTTGACTTTATCTTGGCATTTGTTTTTTGGCATAATCTTAATATTTCAAAATATATATTTGAACTGAATAGTCATCAAAATGTTTCCATATTGATTAAATAGATATCTGAAGTTTTGATTTTCTCTTAATAGTCCATAAGTCTTTCACACTATTAATAATTGATTTCTGTGGGGAGATGGAAAAGATGTTATTTAACTTTTCAGATAAATAGCACATTTTTTAGCAGCCTGACTGTAGTGATTCTTATTGATTAAATCTTACTCTTCTACACTCATAAGATTTAAAAATAACTAATTGGTTAGTAACAGTTTGAGTCAAGGAGAGGTTGTTCTTTTATTTAAAAAAACATACAAACAAACAAAAACACCTTTCTGTTGCTACATTGGTTGGATACTAAGTCTCAAGCTTCTAGTATGAGATGCAGACAAATTTCCCTAATGTTGTGGGATATTTGTAGAGGCATAACGGGCCAGTACTGAGCCCTGGGTGGTAGCTGTTTGTGGGAAGCAGCTAAAGGTTTGCTGCCATGGGAGGAAGTCTTATCATTTTTTTTTTGCCATCAGCACCTGTGTTAAGTAACTATTTAAACAATGACTTTTGGCAGCAAAAAAAGAGAAGCTGTATCTCCTCTCCACTGCTCCTGCATCATGCATCACCAGTGCTGCTGTGCTGCCGTCATTGCTACCAGAACCAGAGCCATGGCAGGGAATGGCATGGCATGGGGAATGGGATGATGAGGCACTCACTTAGCTCCGTTCTGGTGCCCCTGCCTCCCACTGTTAGGCCCATTTGCCTACCCATTGTTACACTATGGGTATTTGTTGTTTTGTGGCACTGGTCAGCTTGTCTATCTAATTCCCTTTGGTTTCCATCCAGAACCACCTAAAAAGCTCCATACTGGAACAGTGGCTGTGTATACATATTCATAGACACCTCTTCTAGATTTTTTTTTCCTGCAAGAAAAACTGACCTGTACAGAAGTTCAGACAGAGAAGTAAAGAGCCTACAGTGTGAATGCTGGGCTCCCTAGAGCACACAGCCCAGAGAACTTTGCAGGCATTTTATTAAGTTGATGAGGGCAGGGATCCCCAGGGCCAGCGAAGGTGGGTGGCATGGTCTGTGCTGTGCACAGAGGAGTTCTCCAACTTTTCCCTTCCTTCATGCTGTGCTCCAGCTCAGCTGTGGCTGGACAGGGAGTATGCTTGTATGTGTCCTGGCCCCCAAATGCGGCAGTAAGGTTCAGGCAGGGAACAAGCCAGGAGTAGAACACTACCCCTAAGTGCTTCAGCACTGGGCTTTTCCAGCTGGAGGCACCAAAGCATGTTCTGCTCCCAGCTTGGCTGGGACTCATGAATGCTCTCACTCCCACTGTGGAATGGGGAGGAAAAAGCAGCAAAGCACACTGGCTACCTGTACAGAATTTCCGTCTCCTACTTTGGGGAGCCACTTCATTCTGCTTCTGAGTTATTTTTATTCTAGATGTCCGCTTTTGCTCTGGGAGAAAAAATATGAACTTCTGTACACTCATTGTTTCTCCTGAAAGATTAGGGACTCTCCCTGGATAAATTAAATGTCTCAGAGCTAGTGCGATTTCTAGGAGGTGGGTGGAAATATGAAGGAAAAAAAACTGTATTAAAATCATTTTAATCTAACCAGGGACCCAAAAAACCTCACTGAAATGAACTGATCATTATTATAATTGCAATTACAGAACAGAACTAAAATGGCATAATTGTGAGTTTCCATACCTTAATGTGTTTGGTTTTCTTTTGCATTGAACTGTAATGGTAAAATTCTGTTTAATTTTTTAATATTTTTGTGGGAATAATTAATGCATATTTTTGAATAATTAAAGCATATTTTTATCCTTAAATTGTTATTTGTACTTTACACCCTTCCATTTTTCAGTAATTTTCCATTGAGAAATTAAATTTGGGTATTGTCAAATTTGATTTTTCCAGAAAGACTTTGTGGATGATCCAAAAACTAGTGAGTTTGGCAAATATGAGAGATGAAGCAGATGATACAGATTTCTGACTCTTCAAAACTGTTTTACATTAAGACATTTATCCTATGCGTCACATAAAACAGTTGGATAAAATGACCATTTTTAACTCCTAGTTATTGGGGGGAAAAAAAGGACTGGTCTGATTTTAAAAAGAAAACCAGCAGGACTAATATTTTGCTGGTATGAAAAACATTCTTTTAGATCTGCTTTATATCTAGAAGAAGCAAAAAACCAAAACAAAAAGCCCCCTGAAACCTGTATAGTATTTCTCAAGAATTAGTAACGCTTTGGGACCTTGTCTGCCTAAAGCTTTGGAATGAACTTCTGTGACTTGATGATCTGCTCAGGTCCCTTCCGACCCCACCAACTGTGACTTGAATCATTGTTTTTGCGGTTATTTGCTGTTATTAATCTAGTTCACCTGATATGT
Organism: Crocodylus porosus; assembly: GCF_001723895.1. Taxonomy (NCBI): domain Eukaryota; kingdom Metazoa; phylum Chordata; order Crocodylia; family Crocodylidae; genus Crocodylus; species Crocodylus porosus. The sequence goes on from NW_017728949.1 coordinate 68,148,134, forward strand.
TTGGATTCATTAAATCTTTAGTTACATTTTACTGCAACTGACAAGTCTTTTGAACTTTGCATGCAGAAATATTTCTAAAGCTGCAAAAAGCAGAAATCCTTTAAAGAAAAAATGTATGGGTCACCATTAATTGCTTGCCCTTGTCCCTGGTAGGTTTTTCAGTTTTGCTGTACAAGTTTACAGATAACCGATGTCTTTGCTCCTGTAGCTTTGGTGTACTTTGAATCATCTATATCTCTGAAGAGATTGGTGTTTATGGACCTTTCATTTGTGTTGAGATAAGTCCTAGGGTTTATCTGATGCAGAGTGAGGCTGTGATCTCAATACTTCTGTTAAACGAGACTCTTCAAAGCAGTGTGATAAACTTGGCAGTGTGTCAGAAGGCCTTTGGAGATAGCAGACTATTATTTATCAGTTTAAGGCCAGAAATCCAGTCAGATAGTATTTTCAGAGAAACAGTATTGCAGGTAAGCCAGTTCAGGTGTACACTGCACAATTTTGGAAATAAAGTTAGGTTGGTGTGGGCCCCCACCTATGAAGAGGTGTAACTTGTGACCAACACAGTAGTGTCAGCTGAAGGTCCTTGTGTAGATGTAACTTATGGTGATAGAAGCAAAGTTTTTTTCCAATATAGCTGATTCTGGTTAAGGGATTGGAGGCCAAACTAAACAGTATTCAGCTGAAGCAGTTTTGCAGGCAGGGAAGCTGTAGCTATACTTGGAGTGATTTGCTCTAGTTACAAGGATAGCTGTGCCAAGCGAACATTGGTCTTACCCTCTTATAGAGTGTCATGATTATATCTTAGAGTCAACCCCCTTAACTTTCTTTCATAATCTTTGAGGAACAATCACAAAAAGGAATTGAAGGCAAAATAGTACAGGGAAAATGGAATTGACTTTGCTGCAGTTTTCCAGGTCTTTTTTCCATTATGTTTAATGTGCAGTAGATAAGATTCTCACACCCAGCCATCCCAATGGGAAATGTTTTGCATAGACAACAGCTCAACTTCTGAGACAGTTTTGTAGTGGACAGTGAGAGTCATCCCAAAACCTATGTAGAAAAAAAATAGACTGAGAATTGGGACATGTTTTTTTAGACTGTGAGTTTAGTAGAGCAGGGGCTAGCACTATATACATAAACCATGCGTAGAACAATAGCACCTCATCTTGACTAGGACCTCTAGGAATCATTAATACTAATTTTTATTCTGTACTTTTTTCCTTAGTCCCTATGTTCCCAAGAGAATTATCTTATTGAAAAAAGGTAAGAACTTTCACAATTAAAATTTAATTCCTATGTAAATTTTACTAATAAATATTAAGCTATTTTATTAAAAATGTCAACAGAATCCTGGAGGAGGAAACTAATAGTACACAGCAAAGACGGCAGATATTTAGGTATTTATTGCATTATTTTAAATCCCCAACTGTTCTGCATGCATTTCACCTTCATATTTATATCTTATCTTGCAATGGGGATGTGTGTTTAAAGCTTAGTTTATAAATTACAGAGTCAATAAGGAAGCATCAGGAAGATCAGCTAACAGCCATCAAAGCAGTACTGAGAATGAGCTGAAGTACTCTGAACCCCGTCCCTGGAGCAGCACGGACTCTGATAGTTCCATCCGCAATCTGAAGCCAGCTGTAACCAAAGCCAGCAGCTTCAGTGGGATTTCGGTTTTGACAAGAGGAGATAGCTCTGGAAGCAGCAAAAGCACAGGCAGGCTGTCTAAGACAGGTATAATAAACTGTACAAGTAAACGGTTGTGTAACAGTAAAGTAATAGTTTATCTATACTTAATGCATATTGCATATGAGTGCATAGACAGTTTTATAGCTGCTGCATTCCCAGAAATCCCATTGACTTCTTCAATGGGTGTTGCATATAGAGGTTGACTACAGGATTAGGCCTACTGTACAGTACGTTCATAGAGTGAGAGAATTCAGATAGGCAGTGAAAAAGACCTCTGAACTCCTGTTATGTAGGCAGTAGTGGTGAGTTATAGGATGTCTTTGCTAGCTCATGATGTTTATTCTGTATTCTGCAAAAAGGACTTGAAAGCATTTGTCAGCATAAAACAACAGGCTGGTCTGTTATAAATAAAAATAGAATTAAACTCTGTATTGTTTCAATCTGAATTCATTTCTTCAGTTTAAGTGTGGCAAACCTGAATTGTAGAATAATGGGAAGCTGCCTGTTGCTATGCCACTATTTACTACAAATTCAGTAGCAAAGTCTGTGACTCATTTTTTATATTTGTTGTGACCTTTTAATTACTAGTACTAAGAAATTATTTAGATGTGGGTAAAGTTTCCATTTAATTTAGACTACATCCCAGTAATTTAAGTGTTCAGCATAGCAAAATGTTTTACTGGGGGACTCAGAAAATTTGGGAGGATGTACCCTTCCTGTAAGAGAGCATGGTTCAAAGGTTTGCTAACTGGCAATTATTTAATGTGAAAGAGAATTTCAGAAGACATGTTCAAGTCTTGTTGGAACCAAAACTGATATAAATTGGTAGCCTCTTTAGTGGGTTGGACATGTTACCTATATTCCAAAATGAGCCAACGATTTGGCATTCTTTACTATGGAGAGCTTCAGGGTTTGAATTAGGTAGGCAGATATAATGATCAGATCAGATTTATAAGACAATAAAAGAAAGATGAGGGTTTTTTTGTATTCATCCTTGTCTTTAGTCAGTGTATTAGAGTATTGTTTTTAGTGAGGCTCTGTTAAATATTCACCTCCCTTTAAACCACCACTACCCCATAAGGTAATTGATGCTTTACACGTAATGTATTAAAATTAGTATTTTATGAAAAAATAATTGATACAGTTGTGTTGGTGAAATGTTTAGTAATCTTGTATACTTTTCAAAATTTGTAGCATGAATTTGGTTTATATAGTTTAGTAATTAAATAGCCTTCTTTGGTAACTTTTGAAAAGTTAATTACAGCTGCACCACAACATACATGGGGTAAGTTTTAGAAAGATTTTTACTATGCCACATTAAAATAAAATAAAATACAAACAATATTTTTCATTGAAAAACTTTCATATTGGTTTAACTTCAGAATATCTGTGCTGGAGGTTATTGCTTTGCTGCATGTATTGGTTGTGGTGTTTTTTTAAAAAAAAAAGGGGCTGAATGTATGTAATTTAGCTTTAATTATGTTGATTTCAGTCAGTCTGATTTCTCTGCATAATCTAGAAGTTGATATAATCAAACTGTGAAAACAAAAAAGCAAGTAAGTGAAAACTGATTACAGTACTGAGATGCAGTAATTGTGGAATGGGCAAATTACTTAATTTTGTTGTGTCTCAGTTATTCTACCTGTAAAATAATACCCATCTGTAAGTGCTTGGAGATGTATGAAACTTTTCACCAATATAAGAGTGAATAATTAAATTTCACATGGCTGCAAAGGCAGTTACAAGTAATTTAAAAATAGTTCCATTGATTTTAAATGATTGCTAGATTTCACCCTAGCATTGTTTTCAGTCTTATTGTCTCTTCTAGATTATATAGAGGCCACTGATCAAGAATACTTATGCTTAAATGTTTATATTTTCTGCCTTAAATGTTATACTGCTAGCATAGCAGAAGTAGACAATGATGAACTGTGGATTTATAGAAATCTTTAAGAAAAGACAAGTTCTGTTAATTTACTAGTTAAATAATTGTGGAGGCAAGTGCAAGGAGCTTCCTAGGGCCTTGATTTATTAGAAGTTTGCTTTTAGCTGCATGTGTTGCCTGCCAACAACTCAGGGCCTGACTCTACTGCCTTGCACCTTATGTTAGTCGTGCTTATGCAGAGAGGTGTGATGCACTACCATTTTATTTGGTTGTGTTTCATATTCACTTTGCACTGTTGCAAACGATATCTCAAAGTGCAAAGCTGTATAGGTTTGACCCTCAGTTTACAATGGATCATAATTGCACTGGGAGGGAGGGAGGGGAAACTTCATTGAAAAGGCCGTTGTTTAATACTGTAGCCACATGCTGTGTTTTGTATGCAGGGTAAGCATTTAAAATTATATATTTAAATGAGCATGCTGTTTATGTCTGTAGGTAAAAACAATTTCTCATTACTCCTTTCCTAGGTTCAGAGTCTTCTAGTAGTGTAGGGTCATCCACGGGTTCTCTTTCTCACACCCAGCAGCCTCTTCCAGTCACAGCTCTAAGCCAGCCTTCTCATGGCACACCTGCCGTCTATCCAACTGTCAGCACTAGTAATTCTCTTTCCTTTGATGGTGGCATAAGTGGGCAAGTGGCACCTACTAGCACTAGCTTCTTTTTGCTTCCCTTGGAAGCAGCAGGCATACCACCTGGCAGTATTCTGATCAACCCTCAAACAGGTTGGTATTCAGTTGTGGATGTTTTAATTGCAGTTTAGAGCTCAGGAATAACCTGTAAATCGTTTCACTTGTGAGTGTATTTAAGTGTTGTCTTTTCCTTTTATTTTTCTCCTTAATTTTTGCAGTGTCATTTTGTGTTTGCTCAATGCAGAAAACGATTTTGATATGTAAAAATATAAGTTAAAACTGTATTTTCTCTACTTGCTATAAATGTGGTTTGCATGTAGCATTCGAATTGACAATTCTCCTAATGAGTATTAGACTCTCTATGGCTACTGTTAAGAAAATAGCATAACTTTGGTCTGTTTATAATTTTAAAGTCTTTTCTCTCAAAGTCTAATTTTGAAGTCTTTTATAATTTTATTAGTAAAAGTAAATAAACCTGAGATGATTAGTATTTACTCTTTTGATTTCTAAATCTGTTTTAACATGCCAGATTTAGAAAGCACTCAGTTGGTTATGTTTTTGGCAATCTGTTGCCAAAATGTGGAGAATAAAATGTTAGGTTACAGTAAACATTATCACATACAGGTTTTCAAAGTTATGCTTCCAACTTACTAAGTAGAGAGAGTGGTTACTCCACAAAAATGATGAGAAGTGAGGGGGAGGGCAGCCCTATGTTACCTGTTGGTATTTGTCCAGTGGTTACAGAAATAATAATAACAGTGCATGCTTGGGTAACACTATCAGTGAAATTCAACAGCACTTAAACATTTATGATTTAATGTATGTTTAATTGTATAAGGCATGTTTTAAAAATTAGGGAAACTTTTGATATAATTTAAGTGTTATAAACACAAGACTTGAGGTTTTTTCTTTTTTTTAATTCTGGAAAAGGAAGACAGTGGGTGTATTCTTATTTTTTTTTAATCTGTGCCTGTAAGTGGCCACTTATTTATGTGCCATTATTTCACTTTTAAAAGAACCTTTTTACATTTAAATAAGACTGAAAATATTAGATGCTTTTCTAATTTACTTTTTCTTCAAATAAATTGGTGGTTACCAAATTACAGAGAAGGTTTAATATTATTTTGTTTATTATTGTAATAGTTATGAAAAGTTTCTGTCTTTCTTACAAAAGAAATGGCTACAGTAAGCCATGCCTTAAATTGATAAGCTAGTGTTCAGACATAGCATGTAATTCACAATTCCCACATGCTCATTATGATATGAAGATGATAAAGTTGCTATGCGAGGGCTTGGTCCTGGGGATGGTACTATACACTTCCCTGGTATAGTCATAAAGTGACAGCTGCTGGCCCACTAAGTTAATCATTTCTTGTTTCTGTTGACCATGCATCTGTGCTACAGTTAGTCATTAGCAAAGTGAAGCATTTGCGCCAGAAAAATAAGCATTTTCAGGATTTGTGTATACCAGGGTTAAAACAGTTTAGACCGAACCAAGCATAGACAAGTTGCTTCCTAGCAAGTGAATGATGCTTTCTTTGCCCAGGGTTCTAAGCTAGTTTTAACTGTAGCATGGCTATAAGTTCGTGGTGTATATAATTCCTTTCTAAACCTACATTCTTGATATTTAATGCATTAAAGTTATCAGTTAGTTAACTTTCCTGTATTAACTGGGTATAATAGTGCCATGCTGTAAAAGTTTTTTCAGCATCTTCACAAGAATGAGTAAATGTTGCTGCTTTCTAAGGGACACTTCAACTTGAAATCATATTTTGAGCTGAAATGATTGTACATAATATTACAGTTGTTTGAAAAAAAATGTATTTGTTTTTAGAGATTAAAGAAAAGTTAGTTTTCTGAAGGCTTTTTTTCTAGTTTACATACTTTGTGTTTGACAGCATTTTGTATGTGATCACTTTCTGCTTTTTGTTTCCCTGGGTTGTGTTTGTGGGTCTTCTGTGTAGTAATAGATGGGGGGCTCACATTTATTTTTAAAGGAAGATCTACAGCAAAATCTGGTTCACAGTCACTAGAATAACTGTTCACAATGGTCTTGGAGCACAAAATCCTACTAGAGCCTTACTGATTTATAACAGATTAACAAAGCTAATCCTAAATCAGTAGGATTAGCAAAAATCCTACTGATTTCATACCAAAGCATTTTGTGTACATGTTAAAGCAGAACTAGTCATTTCCAAACGTGGATGCTTACTAAATCAGAATGGAATTAATTCCTGATAATTAGTCATTTCAAAAGATACTGGCTGTACCCTGCAAGCCAGCTAAAGTTTGGAAAGCACTTGAGACTCTTCAGCTTTTCATGGCTCAACAAGGCATTAGATGATTATTTGTTCGGTTTTGCAGACTTGTCCTCTATTTTTGGTGATGAGTGCATGTCAAAGTACAAAACAAATATCTTTGACTGATTATTTTAGTCTCTCATAATTATGTGATTCTTATACAGAACGTTCTGGATTTTTGTAGTAAGAAACTGTGCATTAAGTATTACCTGTATACAGTTCTTAGAGCGAGCCAGAGGACACAGTTTGCACTCAGAATATTTGTAGCATTTTTTTTTTCTTTATTACAAGTGTCACAAGCAGGTGTTGGCTACCTTTTGCTACCATGGCCAGAGCTCAGGCCACCTACACTTACCCTACTTGCATATACCCAGCTCCTCTGCAGTGAGGGTAAGCACAGCCATAAGAGAGCGACATGGAGGGCTGCGGAGGAGTGTGTTGTGGAGAGGATGAACTTCATGGCATATTCCTATCCATTTGATTTTCCTCTGTGCTGTCCCAGGCCACATCAGACCTTCCTGGGTTGGATCCAACCTCTTTGGGGAATGGATTCAACTTACAAGCCATAGGTTGTTGACCCTTGTTTAAAAACAGTCCCATTATGTCTTGTTATGGCATGCAAAATATACCTTATACAAAAACTAAAAATGGCTAACTAATGATAACTAGTAAGTGACGAGTAATTAGCCATCATTGGAGCGAATTAACCAGATTTGACTATAAATGTGAACTTTCCCAAATTCACAGAGAACTTAACTGGTTTTAGTAGTACTGTACTCGATACTACTTTTAACTCGCTCTTGAAAATTGACTTGCGTTCAGTTTGTTTCAGGCTGTATCCCTTTTATATATTTTAATTTTTTTTACAGTGTAGGACATCTAGATGATACATATTTCAAGAAAGAACCCTTCAGTTGTAGTGGTTGAATGAGCTTTACACCCTTTCTGAGCAGTGTGAATAACAGCGATATATAGGGTCAGATAAAGTCCTGTTTTGTAACTAATATTTATGGACAGATGAATTATTAAGAAAAATGATGGATTGTTTTTAGCTTTTTGAGAGCTGGAGAGAATAGATAGCATGGATTAATTTCTCACCCTCCTTCACAGTGATTTCTGCACTTAGAATTCCTTTACCCTCCTGCTTGTTCACCATTGGAAAAAGGTGAAAGAACCTTCATTCCTCATCTGGGTAGGGAGGAGGTTGGCCTTAATGAGCCCAGGAGCAGAGAAGAAAATCCTTGACTCCTTACAGATGTGACGATCACTGGAATGCCAATTCCTGAGTTATAAAGAGAAATATTAGGCCAGAGCTGGGTCCAATATGTGACTGAAAATTTGCAAACCACTGGCACAGTGGTGCTTGGAAGTTTGGTTCCCCAGGGACAACCAGCAGCTGCACACCTTGTGCTACTGCTAGTTGTCTCCAGGGAATGCCTGGGCCGAACACCCTCTGGGGGCCTCCCAGGGCTGCAGCAACAGTGATCCTGCTGCTCGGAGCCTGGCCAGCAGCTGCAGTGCAATTCCAGCCAGCCAGACTCTGGTTTTGAGTTGCACGAGCAGCCCCCCACATGCACTGCTCCAATTTTTTTTTTCTGCAGCTTTTTTTGACCCCCAGATATCCAAGGTTCAACCCCCCTGTGCTGCTCCCTTGCAGCACAGAGAACAACTGAACATGCAGTATGTGGCGCTGCAGATGTCTGCGGCACCACGTATCACACAGCCGCACATGTCTGGCCATGGTCACTGGAGTCTGTTTGAGCCATTTTATTTGTTCTTTTCAATCTAAGTTCTAGTGTGTGCCCCTTTTTGAAATATCTGGGCATGTGAGAATTAATTTTTTTTTTGTCTTTGTAAGAATGTGACCCAGTCTATACATAAAACTACAGAAGGTTTCATTAACATAAATCATGTAGCTAATATTTTTATACATTGTTTATGTTCTGTTTCCTTGCTGCATCTTGCTTAGCTTGAACAAAGAAAGGTATTAGTCACATTCACCTTGTTTTTGGCCATCTTTTAAACATGGTCACTTTTTTTTTCTCCATTGCAAGATAATGTAACACGGGCTGCAAATATTGGATAGGAGCATTATATTAAACAATTATTTCAATTGAGATTTAAAACATTCACATTGGCAGGTGACTTTTTCAAAATATCATCATTAGCTGCAAGAAAGTAATTGTAATTACTATTTTATGGGAAGAGAAGTAATTTAACTCCCTTTGTTATTACATTTTGGCTGGTGGATTTACGTCCCAAGATTTGACAACTTGCAGCCCATGGGCTGTATTCAGCCTTTGAAGAGGTCTGATCCAGCATGGGATGGGGGATTAGTGGCACGGAGGTGCACCATGCTAGTCATCCCCTTCCCGGCGCTCCTCTTTGTTGTGAAGTGTGCTGTTCCATCACATCTGCATTTACCCTCACTGCAGAGGGAATGGGGATCAGCAGTAAGGATAAGCAGAGGGAGCTGGCTGCTCTAGGGGCTAATACTTGTGGCCCATGGTGAAGCCCTGCATTAGCAAAAGATTGCTGACCCCTATCCTAGGTGATTGAAATTGATTCCTGGAATTACTTCTACAAGGTTCATAAAACAGATGTCCTTCTCTCATTCTTTTATTTTTCTCCCTACATTTCTTTCAATCCATGTAATTGAAAATTAACTTTGAAGACCAACCCCAGTACATATTCGTCATCCATTTTAGTCTACGTTTAGTCTTTGCTAGCTTATTTTAGGGCATGGTAGTTATTTGCCACAAAAATGCATGTATTTATAGTTAAATACTGTCAAATGAGTTGTGTGGTTATTGCCATTCTAACCGTAACTGCAATCATTAAGAAATTATAACAACAATCTGGCATATAATACAGTAGTTGTGGTTGTTATATACTCAAGTTTTAGTCATTTTTTTTACTTTGTGTTATGTAATACGGTCAGCTCAGCCTGCCTCAAACCTGAATAAAGTTTATCTTTTTTTTTTCTTCCCTCCACCCTCTAGGTCAACCATTCATAAACCCAGATGGCACTCCAGTTGTGTATAACCCTCCTATGCCTCAGCAACCTGTCAGAACCCAAGTGCCTGGACCTCCACAACAGCCACCTCCTCCCCCACCACCCCAGCCGCAACCAGCAGCTAATCACATCCTATCACAGGTGCACACGTCAAATACCTGATGCTCAACTGAGCAGTCTTTCCATCTAACAATAAGGAAATGATAGACTGTTTTGTTATGGAATGTGTTAGCTAGCCATATGCTTGTAACTGGATATGGAGATCTAGGCCTACAAACAACATGGCAGGCCATCATATTTTCTTCCAGCTTATAGAAAGCAGAAATAAGAACTGGAGAACAAAAGTATTTGAACCAGAGCTCAAATGGTAAACTTTTAACAAGAGACCCACTTTCCTTTGCCTTCTGCCTACTCTGTCAGTCAGGCTAGTTTATTTTAAAGTGGAGGGCTGCCTTCCACCTTGTTCTCACTCCCAAATATCTTATAAACCAACTTCATGACATTTTTAAAGGATTAATTTGTATATTTGATAGCAGTTAATAACAGCACTGTAGAACTGGAAGCATTTTAACCTCCTGGTGTTGGGTTACTGGTGAAATAGAAATAGACAAGTTAAAGAAAGAGCCAAATCTGCAAAATAATCCTCTCTTGCTCCTCACTATTCCTTCTTTACAACAGTGATTCCTGGCACCAAAGCTAAAACTGTTGTCTCATGAGCCATAAGCAATGAGATGTAGCATTTTTCAGACTTGCTGGGATGTTATTCAGGGAACCTTTACATTCACTTTTGTCCTGGTTCATTTTCCTTATGTTATATCCTTTGCCCAGTGTGCTCAAGTTGTACCTGCACTGTAGCTTCACCTCTGTTCAGAGTTGACTGTCTTCTGGAAACTAAGGCTTGCCTGTGCACCCTGTTATCTGCATGTGGTATACTAAAGCAGTAAAGCATGCACCTTTTTCTTCCCTCTGAGGTTAATAATTGCCTTCCCCGTAACGGCAGCAGGTTCTGGAGACTTTCTTGTATGATACGATACTCTCACATTAAATATACCGTATTGTGCAAGCGATTGCTATGCCAAAGCTTTTTTCACCTTTACAAAATATATGATTCATATACTGCAAGTCCTTGTTAGTAATGATAATACCTTGGTATACTTAGTGTTCCTACTATACTTAACACTGTAGTAATGATAAATTTCAAGTGCATTTCACAGGATATCTTGGAAGTGCTGTGTTTTGATCTATGTTTAGTACTTGTTTAGTTTGAGTTTAAAAACTATGAGGCATCCTGATTACTTTGTGACTTGAAAACAAAATATTTGTATATAACTATTGAATGTGACATTTTAAAATTAAGCCAACCATTTGCTGCTTTATTTTACAGTAATATATAACAATTATAAGCAAATTCCCACTCATATTAGGAGATGGATGCATGTAAAACCACTTCATTTTTTACTATATGCAGCATTTTGATTTTAAATAATTTCCAGTTGTGTAACTTTTAATATCAGTGTTTTAAATAGTTGTCTTACAACATTGAAAAAGACTAACTGGTTCCTCTTTTTTTTTACTTGTCTTTTTACATTGGTATTAACTGTGTTTATGAAACTGCTACTTCTTCAGCCTATCCGGCCTCTGCAATCCTCTTCACAGCCTGTTCAGTACTCTGCCGTCTCTTATCCACCCCCGCTCCTGCCAGTGTCATCTACCCAGCAATATACTGTGGTACTATATTTTCTATTCATCTCTTCTCTGCAAGGGTGATATTAGTGGATGTTGACCTTTGGTTAGTTTGTGTGGGTGGGTGTATTTAACACAGATGTTGACTGGCTATAGTTTCAGCTGTAGTAAAATATTGCCTAAGCTAGCGAAATAGTGCCTAAGATCCTGGCACTACCTGAAGGTTGAGAATAACTTGCACTATTGAGGAGAGGGGATTTTTTTTTCCTCTCAGGAGGCAGTTCTTCACTCCTCTTGCCTCCATAGCCCGTCATTCTTTATTTTGTTATACCTCTTGATTTTCATCTTGCCCCTTTTCCATTTCTTCCCAGCTATTTCTTTCTATGTCTAGTCCCTCTCCCTGCCTTGTTGTCTTTGTGTAGTGCCATATTTCAGCCAGAACAATAAAGAGCTCTGTTTTCCAGTTAAGTCCCAAAAACATCTTCACGCAATGAAAATTGAAACGGTAAATGTTCCTTCAGCTGTGCTGGCCAGCTCTTCTTAGCAACATTTCCTCCTTAGATGCTAACACTGGCTTTCGTGATGCGTAATCCTAAAATGTTAACTATATGGATGAACAGATCTGGCTGTCTTAATGCCAATTGGCATTGAGGGATGAGATTTACTGGCAAACAGATCTACTGACTAGGGGCTCCTGATGGTGGCATTTAGTATCAGGGGCTCATGTCAGGCAAAAGTTTGCAGGAGATTGTACTGAATAGTTTGATAAAGAATGTAATCTAATAAGGAATATCCCTCTGATTGAAATGACAATTAACCTGCTTAGTTAAAAAATAAATAAAAATTTCAGAGTTGTTAATTATATATACAAAAAGGGTGTGAGAGATGCTAACAAAAACACAGGATGTGGTAAAATTTTGGGGTTTTACCATTTTTGTTTGTTTTTAGTGTTTAGAAACAATTGCAGTATAGGTTCTGGTAATATCCTTTCTCTCTCTCTTTTTTTACTTGCCTTGAAACGGTATATGATAGCAACAAAAATTTCCGCTGTTAATACCTTGTATCATCACAATGCCAGTCACAAGGCAGGATAGTAGGGGTGTGTGAAATGGGCTGTATTTGATTCGGATTCAGATTTAGCCTGAATCAGGAGACAGTGATGCTGTTCAGCCACATCTGAAGATTCAGTGCTGATTTGGAAATCAGTGATTCGGCCATAGACCCAGCTTTAAACGTTTTTTTTTACATATCTCGAGGTACCAGGTGCGGCTCATGAACGCTGAGATGGTGGGGTGGATGGAGCGTCCCACAGGAGTGCAGGGGGGGCCCCACGTGCTCAGTGACGGACCCAGAAGTGGACTGGAAGTACTTCCGGTCCACTTCTGGGTCCACTACCAAGCACATGGGGGAACCCCTCCCCCCCCATCAGACCCAGACCCAGGAGGCATGAGTCACTGGGAAAGGGGGCCCCCCATGTGGTCTACGGTGAACCCGGAAGTGGACTGGAAGTGCTTCTGGTCCACTTCCGGGTCCACCACCAGGCGCACTGGGGACCCCGCCACGCTCCTGTGGGACGCTCCATCCACCCCGGCATCTTGGCATTTGTGGGCTGCCTGATACCTTGAGGTATGCAGAATAAACATTTAAAGCTGTGTCTGTGTCCGAATCATCAAAATCTCTCTGAATCGAATAGGAGAGAGGGTTTCCTGATTTGATTCAGATCTGGATTTTCGGCCCCTGAATTGGGCCGAATCTCTGTTGAATCGAATCAGCAACCAAAGCTTCACACAGACCTATAGGATAGATATGTACCTTTAGACTAACTAAATAAGATGTGTATATGTTCCTATAGAGAGAGTGAGTGAGTGTGCAAGCTTTCACAAACCCAAGTTCTCCTTGTCAGATGCTTTGAAAGGATGTACAGAAAGCATTATAAGGAGGAGAGAGAAAATAGAATACAAAAGACAGGGGTTGAAGGTAGGGGGAAGGGAGCAGTGCTGGGTAACAAGCAGATGAGCAATAAACCCATAGGAACAAAAGGGGTAACAAAAGCTAATCCAGGTAATGAGATAAAAATCCATAGTCCCTGGTAAACTATTAGGCTGCTGACAGACATGAAAAAAACCCAAAACAAAACAGTACTTTACTGGAAGAGGCAGTGCATTAATTTGACCCAGCTCCACAGCATCTATAAAATTGCATGCTTCAGTAGGGCTTTTTTGGTGCTTTTATCTAATAGCTGATTGAATCAAATGGTATTAGATAAAAGCGCCAAAAAAGCCCTGCTGAAGCGCCTGATCTATACAGACATTGTGCAAGCTGGATCAAACTAATGCAGTGCCTCTTCTGGGCATGCGCTGGGCTTGGTGTGGGGACATTCAGAGTTTAAAGTAAAGCACTATTGGGTTTTCTTTTTGTTTTGTTTTGGTTTTTTTACATCTCTAAGCAGCCTTACAGGTTAGCTTCCACATACTGCAGAGTAGAGCAGATGGATTGCTCTTCAATGCAGCTGAATTTCTCTTAGTGTTCTCTCTCTCTCTCTCTCTCTCTCCCCCAAATCAGTATAATTGTTTAATGAATCCAAATGTATTTTGAAGTCCTGCACACCTGAAAAAGTACTCTGAGGGCTCACAACTGACCATACATGTCAGCAATGGATCATTATGCCCTAGTGTTGAAAACAGTATGTATAGGACAAAAACATTTTCAGCACTAAGGCAAGAAGTGTTCTTCAGTTTCCAACTGATGTATCCCCTTCTATTTTAGCAGGTAAACAGTTCCTACCCTAATGGTTGAGGCCCATTATTGATAAGCTTGGCCTTTTAGGATTTGTACTTCTGTGTTTAAAAATGTTTATTGCATTCACTGGGTATGATACCTTCAGAGTGCTCTGCAAACATTAGTACAATAGGGATGTGAGATATGTAGAAGTATAGTTTTGTATTAGGCTAATGTTGTAATGTAGTCCAGAAATACATTCTTTAATAAAGAATGTGCAGATGTGCCTTAGTTCATTGAGCTCCATATAATCAAAAGTACTTAATTAGTTACTATTATATATATTTAAATGTACAGTTTTGAAAGAGAAAAATAACTTCACTATAATTTTATTTTTTAACATAAGATTCTTTGATTTTGTGTTTCAAATTTTTGGGATCTCTACATTGGTCACACTGTAACATTCCCTTTTCAGTATGGTGCTCAGCTGCAATATTCCCCACCTCTTCCACAGACCAAGGACTGCTTGCTCTAGGGAATAGGCTGGGGTCTTTGCCTCCTGTTCCCTCTGCTCCTGAGGAAGCTGTAGGCACCAGCTTTGAAGTGCCATTTGGGGAACTAGCTGCCCCCTGCACAGCACTTGGGTACTGCTCCTACAGCCCTACGTCAGGGCTGTGGTCACCAGCCTTGAAATGGTGCACGACTTTCCCCAGGACTGGGAGATGCGGAGCAACCTCTGCTCCTCACACCTTCCTCATGCTGGAGTAGTGAAGAGGAGGCAGTTGCAGGAAACTTCTCAAAAATTTTCACCACTGGAAATGAACACTTGTTTCTTCTGACTAGGTGTTGTGTTCAGCAGGCTGGTTGGTGGTATTCAGTTTGGTCTGGTAATAGATTCAGAGCATTTCACCTCTGGGTCACCAGTTCAAATGTGAACCAAGCTGGTAATCTTCAAAATGTATTTCTTACAGATGGCTGGTAGTAAAATAAGCTGATGGTCTCTGTCCAGAATATATGTGATAAGTGCCCGTAACCCATAAAAAGACCTGCAGTTTCCTTTTAGTAGTAGTATCAACAGAAAGATATCATGGTGAATGGCCCATAAAAACTGAATTGCTATGTGATCTTTGTCGGGTGAACTCTTCCAGCTTATAGTTTAGTTATACTGATAGTGTGATGTAAATAAGCTTCTGTTTTCTCAGCCTGTACTGTGTTGAAACAGTTGGAAAGGTGTTCATACTCCAATTTCAATCTCTTCAGGAACACTAGCTTCCTTCTAAATTATGCATCTTGAAAAGCAGACCTTGAGTTAAAATGTGTGCATGCTGAGGGCTGAGCTTGAGAGCTGAGTCGACAGGCAAGCAATGAGCTAAAAACAATAGCTAAAATATTACAAATAGTTTTAATTACAATGAAAATCTACCAGTAATTTCATTAGGAATATGCTCAGCTTTAGCATTATTGTATTTTGTGGTGTAAAGTGTGATGTAGTTCTGCAAAATACAGGAGTCACACAAAAATGTAAGGAAAATACTTGTATGTAATTTGGATGATTTTCTCAATCCATTATCTGCTTTGCAGAATGAAGAACTTACATTTCAGCCATTTGATCTTCTTCAGTGCAAACTGAGGAAGGCCTGGTGTCCATAATATAGCTATGGCATGATGTCTGTGTATGCCACTGCCTTTTTTAAAGTCCAAGATTGAGGTGTGAAGTGAAGCTTCCAGGTTAAAAAAAAAAGACATAATATGGAAAGAGTTGGAACTTCACTGAACATTTCCAGTGTCTATAAAATGGACCCCAATCCTTAATTGTAGAATATCAGTGTTATCATGCTACAGATAAAAATAAATGACACACACACTCATTGAAAATTTGAAAATAAAGTCCCTTTGCCATTCAGTAATTTTTTTGTATTTTTTTTTTATTTTGCTCTGTAAAAACCAAAATGCAAAATTAGATTCATCAGCACTTATTCACGATTGATATATATGCTCATTAGTTTTCTTCTGTGGCAATACTGTGTGCATCCTGCTTTTTCTCTGAGAATTAAGTATTTTCACTTGGCCTTTGGTTCAGATCAGAAAATACTGATAAATACAGTAATTGTATAAAATACAACAATTGTGGATCTAATTTATAGCAGCTTGATATTTTACCCTCACAATATGGAGAATGACATACCTAAATAAAACCTGTTCTTTGTTTCAAATATTAAACCTTGAAATGATTCTATATTTGAGCATAATTTCTCCACAAATTACCTTAATAATAATTCCTATGTTCAGTTTCTGTTCTGAAGCTTTACTTGTCATTATTTTTCTTTACGTTGTTAATACCGTATATAACTGGATATTGTCATTTTACGCTTACTGAAGAATTGACATAACAAGTACTCTTCACCTATTTTCAAAGTGGAATTTAATTTTACCATCTTTTTTTTTATCATTATAGCAAGACAACCTAGGGTCACAATTTAGCCATATGAGTCTTGCTCGCCAGCCATCTTCTGATACTGCTGAAGCTCACACCATGTTCCAGTCCACTGTAGTACTTCAGCCCCCACAGCAGTCTGGCTATATCATAGCAGCAGCCCCACCTCCTCCACCACCACCAAGCCAACCAGTTCCTGCTCCTGGCTATTCTGCATCCAGTCATCCTGTTAACCAGCAGGTGCTCCAGCAACAGGGATATATGCAGCAACCGATATCACAGGTATATAAACTGTGTTTTCCCTTACAGCACAACTTAAATGTTGGCCATGGCATCTTTAATGAGCATATTAAGTAAGGGATTAAGCTAATACAGGGGTATTAAACATACAGCCAGCTGAGCTACTGGCAGGCCTAGTAATATGGGGCATAACTAGGGGTGGGCATAGCCTGACACAATGCAGGACTCTGGAGCCCTGTGGACATGACCATCAGCAGCAGATGTGTGAGGAACCACGTGGTCCAGATCCAGCCCAGGGGGCAAGGTGAGCTCCATACCCCTAGGTTAGTGGATCTTTTTTTGCTTGTTTTGCTTATGTGCCTTGAAGTCAAATTACAAAATGAACAGCCATCCAGGTTTCATGCTTGTCTACTCATAACTGATAGAGACTTATGAGTGACAGTGGGCGTGTCTGCATGAGATGCTGTGTCACCATAGCAATGCACTACGGCAACATAGCATCGGTGGGTGCAAACCCTAATGCTGCAGCTACATCACTGTAGCAACACACTCCCTCGCTATAGCATTTTTCTGCAGCGACATAGCAGCTAAAAATGACTGCGGACCACTGGCACAGCACAAGTATGAGCTTTTACTGTGCCATCATTTAGTACCACAGGTAGAAGCACCCAGTAAAAAATAAATCTGTATCATTAGCAGTGAGATTTAATATCTAACATAATATAAAATATGCATATATCTGCTCTGTTTTTAAAATGTTTTAATTTTATTCTTTTAAACAATAAACTTGTTTACAGTGGAAAAACCATTGTCTTTTTAGTACACCCACTCGGGTACGTAAAGATGAAATAACTGCTTATTTTGGCCTCACCCTATTTGTAAAACAACAACAATTAATAGACCTCCACAGAGCCTGTTCCAAAATTTACTGAAAATTATTGATGATGCCAGTATAGGGAATGCAGAAAACAAACGAGTTGCATTCCTTTTTGCCATGCCAGAAATACACCATAATGCGCTTTACTGAATGAAAGATAAAATTGAAACAAAATGAATACTCTGTCTTTAAGCATCTTTTATTGTGGGGCTGTCCAACTTCAAAGTGGCCAGGGCCACCTGCCCAATGGGCTGCACTAGTGGTGGTTGCACACCTCAGGAGGGCACTTGGGGTTGGCCACAGGCACACACCTGTGGGCTCTTTGTCCAGCTGTACCACATGTGAAGGTGGGGACTCCATACTCCATTACATGGGCATGCAAATGCCGCTCCCTGCATGGCGTGGCACCCCTTCAGCTTCTTGTGGGCTCCTCTGTGGCCCTGTGCCACATAAGTACTCTGGGCTGCTGGCTCCCCTAGCACCATGGGACTACACCACTCCATTCTTTCCCATTCCCTGGGGATGGAGCATGCAGCAGAAGCCAGGGAGTTCCCAGTCCCCAGCTACTGCTGTAGCTGAAACAATAGCAGCAGCAGTGACCAAGGGGCTGTTAACCCCACCAGCTGGACAGCCACGTTTTATTTAATTATGCATATTTTGCCTGAATTGCCATTATTATATGCATCTTTTTGCTGCAGCACAGAAACTGCCTCTCTCTTCTTTCAGCATTCATTGTTTTTCTGCTGCCTTTTATAAACTTGAAAATGTGAATTTCCTAAATGTTGATCTTTTTTCAGATGCCAACTTGTTATTGTGCTCCTGGCCAGTATCCACACTCCAGTCAGCAATATCGACAAGTTACTTCTGTCCATTACAACACACAGCAAAGCCAACCACTGCCACAGCCTGCACAACAGACAGGTTTGCTGAGTTTTTTCACTGCTTTTTGTGCTTACAGGCTTTTAAGAATACTGCTGATGCTTTCAGATATTTAATTTCAGCAAAGCAACATCAGCTAGTTATGCAGAAACATTTTTCAGTTCATAAAACTTGAATAGATTGCACATGAAACTTGACATTTGTAGAACTTTGGGGGTCATCTAGCTCAGTCCTAGTCTTCTGCCCAGGTGTAGGATTTGCTCTTTCTGAACCATCCCAAACATACCTACCCAGCATTTTTTTAAAACTTCAAATGAGATAGATTCCACAAATTCCCTATAAGCAGCTTGTTCTATGTCTTAATTTTAGCCCATAAAATTAATATAAATAAGTCCATCCTGTAACTTGAGTTTCATGGTTCCTTATTTCATCAGTTGCTGAATTAAATATTCTTCAAATCTCAGGGGGGAATTTATGTGCAAATAGGTAGCTTTGGGGTTAAGATTCCATTTCTCAAACTGAGGGACATTTGAATGGCATGTCCACTTCTTCAGAAGTTACCTACCTACCCTCCCAAATGGGGTTGGGAGGGTAGGTACCAGCAGCCAGTCCCGGAGCAGTGGTCACATGCAGAGTAGCGGTGTGGAGTGGTGGATGGCAGTGCCAGCCACTGTGTACAAGCTTCCCCCTCCGCTGCTCTGGGACTGGCTGCCACTACTGCACGATGTAGTGTATTTTTAAAAGTGCTGGATTTTCGAGAATTCCGGATTTTTCGTATCCAGATTTATGAGGTTATACTGTAGTATTAATATTAATTCTTCTGCTACTTTTTGTTTGTAAGAGGCTGCAGCTGCAAAAGTATCAACTGATACTTTTTAGTCTATATATCATTTGTGATATAATGAGATCTAGATGTCAAAGAAATTACTATATCTGCTCATGATTTAAGTCCTTTGGCATTACATATCAAGTCAGTCCTGTTTCTGGTAACGGCCGCTCTTCTGTGTTTGTAACATCTCTGGGAAAATCCCACAGGACTAATTTCTGGTCTCTTCTCCTCTATTTTCTCTCCACCTTTCCCTTCCAGATCACCTTTAATTTTAACTACTGCTTTAAATCTTCTGATAATTTTGAATTTTCTGAATTGCTAGGAATGTTTAGATTCCAAAAGTAGATTATTTGCTTTTGGTCAGAGAAATGAATTGAGATATGAGCCAAACTTCATCAGAAGTGACCAGTGATATTAAAAGTGCAGCTTATGGGCATCTATACATGTGCTCCAGGATGGAGTGTGGGGGCTCCCAAGAGCCGCTCTAATTAAAATGCCCACAACGTCTTGTGTATTCAGCATACTTTGTTTAAAAATGGTGATGGGGTGTTTTATCTAAAGTTCATTCAACAAGCTTTAGTTAAAGCACCCCTACCACCATTTAGAAACATGGGACACTGAATACACAAGACACTGCAACACGCTGGAGTATTTTGATTAGAATCAGAATGTGTCAAACCACGTGTAAAAGTGCCTTGCAGGACACAGCCTCTAAATTAAGCCCTTTAACTTGGTAACTTGAAATTCGAGATACATTCTCAACTTACTAGCAATCTGGGTAAGTTAACCCTACAGTCAGAATGCTTAATATTCTACTCATTTATTTCCTTAATTTATGAAGGTCCTATTGAACACACTTAGGACCAGGTATAGTTTATTGTACAGCTTAAAATTTTGACAGCTTCAGAATGTTTGTATTTCCAAAGGGAAGTTGTTCACTCTCTCAGACTGTTCCAGGATGTTTTTTCCTCCACCACAATATACTGCCATGGGCTATGGCTATTAATCTGTAACTCCCAGTAAAGCTGCTGTGCTTGTGGAATCACACAAGAGTTTGCTAACAGAGGATCCAAGTATTACAGTTTGAGGCCACCGCAGAAGCGCTTACAGTGCAGCCTGTCAGATTCAACAAGTCTGCAAATTACACTAAATACCTTGTGATAAAGACATGGAAAAGAAAGGGAAAGGAAGGAAGTGATGCTTTTTACAGAAATGTGCATGAACAGTAATAATTTTTCTGCTTTTACAACTCAAGGTGATGTCTCTTATTTCAAAGACACTTTGCTGCAAGGTATACTGTAGATACTACAAATTCCCTATCTGATGAGAGAGTGCTTTTATTGACTGTGAAAATTCTTTCCTTAAACAGTTACTAATTTTACTATTCTGTAGTAGTTTAACTATGTCTACAATAGTTTAACTTCTTTACAGATTCTGTCCACCTCAGATAAGTTATAGTGGCAAATCTGGAAGTTTCATACACTGTATTTTTAAAATGTTAACTGTGCCTTCTAACCGCCTTTGATGCCTGTATTGACCAGTTTCAGTTGGATAGAAGTGCTGCTTTTGAACATGAGAAAAGTACCTTCAAGCAACCTTCATGAAGGTTGTTTTCTTTCCTGAGTTAACAATGACAATTACTTCCACTATCTAGTTATAAATGTAACCTTTGGCTCTGACCTTTCAACCTTGGCCCAAATGTATTAACATCTACAGATTTACATTCTGAAATCTGCATCAGGCCCCTTTTACAAATCAAAATTGTACCCAAAGTTCACTTATCTACAATTTGTCATATCCACAAAATGTTGTTATAAATGAAGGCGTGTTGTTGGTAAGAACAATGCAGATAAATGCAAGTAGGTTATAAATATGTGTGAAGTGCAAAACCATAGTAGCAGTTAGCACTTCAGTTATATAATTGAATTTCATTTTATGTATGAATTTATGGAAATCATGGGTGTCAGGAAACATAACTTTAGTGTAACTACAGCGTGATTAAATTTCAGTATAAAATGTAACATTTTTAGAATGTATTTTTAAATCTAATCTTTTTGGGATACAGATGCCTTCCCTCCATGTAGCCCAGAATTTACCTGTGTCTAACAGTAAGAGGAAAATTGAATTAGGACTGTGCAAGGGGGAGTTAGAATTTGTTTGCAAGGGTTGGTGAATTTTTTTGACTAAAACTTATGTGTATATGGTGCCAGTAAAATACTGAAGTTTAGAGCCTTTCATTCCTGTCCATATTCTGCATAAGCAAGGTACTTTCATTTTGAAGAATAACTGCAGCTTTTTATTTACTTGAAAAATTAGGAACAATGGGTGCTGATTCTAGTTACTTTGTGATGCCATGTCAAAAATGGTTAGTTGCAAAGCTGTCTGTCTGAACAAAAGTAGGACTGATTTTTAAAAAAAAGAAGGGGGTTTTCTACTTCATATATTACAAAAACATATATATGGCACTAGAGATGACCCAAGCAGGGTGCGGAGCCCGGGGCAAATCAGCCTGTGCGGGGCCCTGCCCCTGGATGCAAGGAAGCTGACGGTGGATTTGGCAGCGGGGGTCAGGGGGTGCTGAGCTGCCAGATGTGCAGCCGGCAGCAGCATGGAGTTACCACGCTGCTCTGCCTGGCTCTGCGGGGCCTGGGGCAGTTGCCCTGATTTTTGCGCTCCACCCCCCACCCCCACCCCCACGGGACTGACCTGTATGGCACCTTCATATAGAGGAACAGTGTGTGTGGCTGGAAGGAGTGTTTGAAGAACTGGCAAAGGTAGCAAGATGCCTATTTTACTCTTAGCTCTCTCTCTGCTGTTACATGACCCTCAGTAACTCATTAAACTGCCCCAATTATCTATGGCAAAATGGGTATTAAGTGGTTGTCTATATATATTCCATCTTTGGATGCATATGCTGATCCTTATAGCTTTGGGCATCCCCCTACCTCAGTGATAAGAAGCATAAAGACAACCACACTTGTGGGTGCACATGCATTGTCCAAGCTGCTTGCTCATGGTCTACCACTTCACTATGAATAGCAGTAAATAGTTACTTCCCAGTTTGTTATTGATTGTATTTTAGGGCAAAAAACATTCTGAAATTGTAGTGTTTCCTCTTCTGGAGGAAGAAAACCTGATGAGTATATTTTTTTCATTTTTGTTGTGTTGTTTTGTTACTTGGGAGTCTGCTTTAGGACTATGACCAATCATTATGATTGAATAACTCCAGGCTTTAAAACTTGCCCTTTATATAAGACTATGAAGTTATCTGTTGATGGACACACCACATGTTTATTGTGTCTACATGTGAGACATAGCAAGTAGATATACATTTTAAATGTATAAGGGAACCTAAAGAGTAGTGCGTCTGGAGATTTAACATCTGGAGAGATTCATGCATCTCTCTTCTGACCCCTTGAGAATCAACGTTTCTGAGCAAACATCCTGAAAAAAATATTAATTGACTCCTTTGCTCGTGGAACTTAATCATAGAAAATTAGGGTTGGAACGGACCTGAGAAGGTCATCTAGTCCAACCCCCTGCTCAAAACAGGACCCTGCCCAACTGTATCATTGCAGCCAAGGCTGTGTCAATCCTCCTTAGTTGCTAAGACTTCAGAACAAGGGATAGAACAGGTCGTGACCCTTAAAGGAAAAAATGTCTAGGCTTCTTTCCCACCACTTCCTTGAGAAGTCAGTCATCTAACCCTTTCCAAGAGTGTAAACAAGCCTTGCATTTCTCTCCAAGTGAGGAAGCCTTTTGTTCCAGGATCCTATAGACATACCAGTCCATTGTCCCACTTCATGTACCTGTGAAATAGGCAAGATAAAATGTACTTAC
Organism: Crocodylus porosus; assembly: GCF_001723895.1. Taxonomy (NCBI): domain Eukaryota; kingdom Metazoa; phylum Chordata; order Crocodylia; family Crocodylidae; genus Crocodylus; species Crocodylus porosus. The sequence continues at coordinate 68,171,216 of NW_017728949.1, forward strand.
ACTTTTTTCCAGAGATAATGCTGTGTGTGTGTCTAAGTTAACAGTGGTTCATTCAAATTGCCAGTTATTCCAGAGACAAACCTGTCAGGCTGTGTGCTCTCTCTGGCCACTGAGCAGCAAGACAGCTTGTAAAGGGCCATGCCACTCCTCTTTTGTCCTGAGTTTTGACTTCATCAGTTGGGACTGCCTCATATGGGACTTTGGTGTATAGCTTAAGAATGGAAGGATGGTTCAGTCTCTAATTCTGTTGCATTACAGGCTTCTTATCTGAGTACGCAACAACAGTAAAACTTACGATGATGGATTTCATGATGTCAAAATCTGTCCAGATAGTACTTGCATTAAGACCATGTTGCCATTTGTTACTGCTGTAGGCAGACTTGGACTGGCATCTAACAGATGAAGGGCTCAATATTCTGGTTTCAGTTCCCTGAGTAAATCATGTTAACGTACCTGGTCTTTTGTGGTGGATCTTTTGAATATTTATTTAAGAAATCTAAAAGGTTGTTATATTACATGACACAAAGCTGAACCTGAAATAGTTGTTGTTCCATTATAGCAGGAGCAGCAGCATTCTCTGTATTCATGGCAGCAATATCCTACCTAAGGAGACGAGTTAATAAATCTTACTTCTCATTGTACTGTTTAATACCTTTTAATTGTGTTTATACTATAATGCATTTAATAGCTATAAAATGATCTGTTTCTCTGGGTTTCTTTAACATTTGTTGTGCATAGTAATGTGATGCATCTTCCTGAGGATATTGTAAATGAAGCCATGTTTGTTTAATATTTAGGAACGGTTTGACCTTATTCATGAGCTGTTGGATTCGGGGCCGTAACACTGTCTGAGAGGGTTACATTTCTCACAGTGAACCGGTCTCTTTTTCAGCTGCTTCCTGGCTTCCTTTTTAAGGAATTTCAGGTGCGTTTGTCTTGTGTTCCATTTCTCAATAAAATTGCTTGTACATATTTCGTGAACCTAAAACATTTAAGAAGATAGTGCTTTTGCTGATCAGAGAAGTGGCTTCTCCTAACGGACCTATGATTTGGATAAGGGGGGAGTTAAACCAGCTTCTGCTTTTCAACCTCCAAGTTCAAATATAAACACTCCTCATCATTTCCCTGGATTTTTCATTTATTTTAGTATGAAGGTTATGTTCCTTTCCCTTGACGTGGTTTTTCACAAAATGCATAAGAAAGCTTTTATTTCTGTTTTACTTATAAAGATTTAAAATCATAGTATTAGTTACCGTATTGTATTAATATTGAGAAGCATGTGTTCTTTGATTGTAGCTGCCATGTCAAACTATTTTTCTAAAAGAAAACAGTGTGTTACAGCAGGTGCAGCCTTTTTTGCTGAGTGCTGCATTTCTAGCATACTTTCTCTGCCGTGGTGAAGTAGTGAGGCTAAAAATAGAACCTTCTTTGGAACCCCGTAGGGAAACATCTTAGCAATCAATTTATATTGTCCCAGTTCTTCTCTCAGCTTGGAAAATTGATTGAGTCTGTCTGAAAGTGCCAAAAGAAGCTGAAAAATATTCAAAGCAACATTGCAGTTGCTTGAAAATGAGAATGTTACGTTGCAGCACTATTGATTGCATCCATCACATACTGGAACTTCAATATTACTGCTGTTACTCATGTTAGACTGCTTTTTAGATGTGATAGATTATATAGTAACTTAGTACATTAAGGTATCTCTTTCGTTAGAAAGTATCTTTTAGAGCAATTGAGGGATGAAAAGTTTATATATAGTTTGAAATTGCAAATGTCTTCATATTAAATGGCATTGCTTTGGTGTCCCTCAGCACCATTGCAAAGTAAAAATTAAAATGAAGTTACAAAGTTGATATTTCTATGCAAAGTACATGGTGAATTTTATTCTGATACGTGTTCTCTTAATTTTGTCTATTTGATAATAAAACTAAGGCTCGCCTTGTATTCAAGACCTGTGTACATTTCAAGAGCACTGACTTCAATGAATGTATAAAGGAAAAAAGTGTGGCTGTCATGTTTCAGCATTATAAATGTTGCTAACTAGGCAAGGAATCTTAAACATCTCTACAAAAAATTTACCTGAAAGAGTCAAACTATATTTTGCCAGCTGCTACTATATTTCACTTCCAAGTAATAAATGTCTGAAAGCAAAAACTTGATTCTTCACCTGAGTTAGTTCCAGGGAGAATGTATTTATATTCTTCATGGTCCTTCCTTTGGCAGTCATAATGTTCTTGTAGCAGTAAGGCTTTACTTTGCACCCTAGGTTTGCCTCCACTCAGATTTGTAACACTACTATAATATATAAATTGAAAAAAAATGGGCACATTGTGCTGAAGTTTATTGCTCTCAACTGCCACGTTTACACGTGCACCCGGGACTGCGGCATGTTGAGCCAGGTCAGTCAGCTTGCCAGCTCGGGCCTGGTCCGACAGCTCCAGATGCTGCAGAAGGGCTGGTTGGGGCACAAGGTGAACCTTAGTTTTATTATTAGTGCTTTTTCCCCCCTTTTTATTAAAGCTGTATTTGTTTTCACACTTAAATTTCAGGTCCTTTTTTTAAAAAAAAGAAGTCTTGGATTTCACTGGAGTTTGGTATAATGTAGCCCACGGTTATTTATTTAGCTGTGCCATTTTAAAAGGTAAAGTACACTTGCTTATGTAAAAAAAACTAACCAAATAAACAGCTAAAGGATAGAGAGGAACATCACAGGTTCTAAACACTTCAGAGTTATTTTTTCTTACTTTTATCTTCAAAGTTTAGGTTATCTAAAGATGCATGGACACATCTACACAAGACATTTTCTGTGGAGCTGCCTAATTAGCTTCGAAGTACTACACGTGCAGCTCTATTAGGCACCAGTAAACTAATTAGCTGTGCTGCAGGTTAGTACTTGTAAATACAAGTACTATCCTGCAGTGGCATTATTTAGTGCATAGCATCACACATGTAGATGCGTAAGGGGCTGGCTGGGGCACAGGGTGCTTCAGCATGCGGGCTACCTGCTGGCTGGCTCTGCACTAGAGCACCCTTGAGCCCCAGCCAGGCCTTCTGCAGCATCTGGAGCTGTCAGAGCAGGCCCAAGCTGGCAGGCTGACCAACCCGGCTCAACATGCCGCAGTCCCGGGTGCACGTGTAAACGTGGCAGTTGAGAGCAATAAACTTCAGCGCAATGTGCCCATTTTTTTTCAGTTTATATATTATAGTACTGTTACAGATTTGAGTGGAGGCAAACCTAGTGTGCAAAGTAAAGCCTGCCTGCTACAAGAGCATTATGATTGCCAAAGGAAGGACCATTAAGAATATAAATACATTCTCCCTGGAACTGACTCAGGTGAAGAATCAAGTTTTTGCTTTCAGACATTTATTACTTGGAAGTGAAATACAGTAGTAGCTGGCAAAATATAGTTTGACTCTTTCAGGTAAATTTTTTGTAGAGATGTTTAAGATTCCTTGCCTAGTTAGCAACATTTATAATGCTGAAACATGACAGCCACACTTTTTTCCTTCATACATTCATTGAAGTCAGTGCTCTTCAAATGTACACAGGTCTTGAATGTGAATGCAGTTCATATGTGCCTTTTCTCTAACAGAAGATAATTCTACCCGAGTCCTTGACTGAAATTGTCTTTGCTTGTTTATAGAACTAGCACAGTTTAGATCAGGGAATGCCATCGTCTTATGCACTCAACTCTGGACAAAAGTTAAGTATTTGAGAATGGTCTTTCATGACTTATCAGAATAGAAATACACTAGCTGAGTACCCAACTGAGACTTTTCATTTTTTCAGCCAGCCAAATATCTCTCTTACATGGTCCTTATGAAGCTTCTAATATATAGGTAAAAGGTTGAAGAAAAATTCTGTTTTCAACCAGCTGGGCATATGACATATAATATACAATTTCAGCAGTATCACTGATGGCTCTTAAAAATCATTATTTATCTTTTGTTAGAGGGTAAGAGTTCCAGTGGCTAGTTGGGGACAAATTGTAAATATGAAAACTGAAGTGCTATTGCTTCATCTTGTGTTATTCCCTCTAATTTCTTTCCACAGTACCTTAACGTAAGGTAGAATTTTGTCTCTGGAGTTGCATTTCATCAACTTTTCAGTTCAAATTTACTTAACTGTCATTTTTTTAAAAAAAATTAGATTTTATAAAAAGTGGGACTTTGGAAAGCACACATTTTACTGATGGCTTAGCTTTGAATCTCACTGTTTTTCCCTTTTTTCTGTTTTGGAATTTAGCAGTTGCTTCATTGCATTCATCAGGAAGTGTGTATACTTCATTATGTGCAAAGAACAAATGGCTTTTTGCACAATCTTCTGTGCAGTTTAAACAGAGACTTGAACAGTTTGTTTATGAATGAATGTGATGTCTATTGCCCACTAAAATACTTTACTTATGATTTAAACTAACATATTTACTCAAATATAAGACAAGGGTTTTCCCCCCAGTCAACATGGGGGCAGAAAACCCTTCATCTTACATTGTCATACAAGTACACCTCACTAAATGCATTGTCTAACATTAAACATCTGCCAAAAGCAACATGTGCTCAGTAATGGAAACCAACTATAAAGTTGATTAAATGAAGCCAACACTGAGTATGACTATGAAACACATGGCCCATCTGCAGTAAACGTACAGATGGGAATCTTTTTGTATTTACATATTTGATTAAAAACACATTTATCACCCTGTACTTACAAAGCTTGACATATTGAGCATCCTTATTTTACCAAAACTTCATATTGCAAAAACAACTACATGCATCTAAAAAGATACTACATACATTAAACACTTAAACAACATACTTCTACTTCCCACAAAAAAAACCCCAACCCTTATAGGCTTTCTTTCTTCATACCATGAAAACCTATTACCTCAGTAACCACCTGAAACTCTCTGCCCCTCCCATCAGTTCTCTTTCTTGGTTCAGTGAAACAAGTGAATCCGGTCTTTTTTCCTCCACTTTTCTACCTCTTCTCTGACTACTTCCTTCTCCCAGTCAATGTAGTATTTCAATTAATGTAGTCCCAGCTTCAGGCACCTTTCTTTCAGTGAAACCCAAACACTTAAAAACCCAGGGGCTTCTTACTTTCCATAAACTAGTTTTAACGCATGCCAATGAAATCCTTAATAACATTGCCTCTGGTCCCTTTGGTACAAGTCCATATAGTACCATCTCCTGTGCTAACAACAGGTTTATTTTGGTGACGCTCAGAAAGCAGAGGAGTTCTACAGCAGGGCTTTTCAACCGAGGGTACATGTACCCCTCGGGGTACTTTGGAAGGCCTCGGGTTGTGGCAGTGGCACAGAGAAGCTGGCCGCACTTCCAGTCTTGCTGCTGCATGCTGCGCCGAGGACACCCCCACCCC
>NW_017728949.1:68176695-68181787 GCF_001723895.1 Crocodylus porosus
GCCCGCTTGTTGACCGGTTTCCAGGTGTACCCCTACCAAAAAAGCCCTGTTCTACAGAATTCTACAGTACGTGTGTGTGTGCATGTCTGTCGAAGTTTTTTGCCTTTACAATTTCGAAATAACCAACTTTGTTATTTTGAACACTGTTTATTGAAGGCATTTCTCTAGCCGCTGTCGTCATTGTATCTAAGTGCCATGCAAACCTAAAGCCATGTTATTTATGTCAGTAAGATAGAACTCTCCTCTCTCCATCTGAATTTCCTGATAAATCCCAGAGTGGAAAATGGACGAGGTACAACTTGGGATCAGCTTTTGTGTATGGGAAAGGTTTTTGTTAGAGCAGTCATTTTGCTCTTGAGCATGGATCCTGATTTTTTTTTTTTTTTTTTGCAGAGGATGGTATATCTAGCTTTACATACTGTTTCCTTTAAGTTTTATGTTCAACCCAGTGTGGTGGGAACTAAATTCATAGTTTCATAGTAGCTAGGGTCAGGAGGGACCTGAACAGCATCTAGCCTGACCCCCTGCCACAGGCAGGAATGAATGCTGGGTTCACAGACCCCAGACAGGTAATCATGTAACCTCTTCTTGAATTTACCCAAGGTAGGGGTGAGGACCACTTCCCTAAGAAGTTGGTTCCAGATTTTGGCTACCCTAACAGTAAAATGTTGCCTCCTGATCTCTAACCTAAACCTATTCTCTACCAGCTTATTACTATTGTTCCTTATCACCCCAGGTGGTGCTGGGGAGAAAAGGGCTCTATCTGTTTGCTGTTGATCTCCCCTGATGAGTTTGTAGGCAGCCACCAGGTTCCCCTTCAGCCTTTTCTTGCCAAAGCTGAACAAGTTCAGGTCCCTCAGTCTCTCCTCATAGGACCTGTCCTGCAGCCCTCTCACCAAGCGGGTGGCCCTCCTCTGAACCCTCTCCAGGCTGGCCACATCCTTTTCAAAGTACTGGTTGCAGTACTCTGGTTGCGGCCTGACCAAAGTCTCATAGAGGGGGAGCATCACCTCTCTGGACCAGCTTGAGATGCATCTTTGGATGTATGACAAGATATGGCTGGCCTTGCTGGCTGCGATCTGGCATTGGCAGCTCATGTTCATCTTGGAGTCAATAATGACTCCTGGATCTCATTCTGCCCCTGTGCTTTCAAGAGGGGACCTCCCCAGCCTGTATGTATGCTGTGGATTCCTTTTCCCAAGGTGCAGCACCCTGCATTTGTCTACGTTGAACACCATCGTCTTCTCGTCTGTCCACTTTTGTAGTCTGTCTAAATCTAGTTGCAGCCTCTCTCCCTTCAAGTGTGCCCACCTCGCCCCACGTCTTAGTGTATGTCTTAGTGTCATCAGCAAACTTGGACAGCGTGCTTTCCACCCCCTTGTCCAAGTCGCTGATGAAGATGTTAAACAGTGCGGGCCTGAGGACTGAGCCCTGGGGTACCCCACTGCTCACATCTCGCCGAGTTGTGTACAATCTGTCCACCAATACTCTCTGGGTGTGCCCCATCAGCCAATTTTTTTACCCATCTGACTGTGTAGGCATCAATGCCACAGTTGCTTAATTTATTAATGAGAATGGGGTGAGAGGCAGTGTTAAAGGCCTTCTTAAAGTCTGGAAAGACTATATCCACAGCTACACCTGCACCCAAGGATTTTGTTTCTTGGTCACAAAAGGGAATCAGATTGGTCAGGCAGGGCCTGCCTTTGATAAACCCATGGTGATGGCCCTTGCTGCCCCCCCCGATGTGCTCCTTGATGATTCTCTCCAAGATCTTCCCAAGGACCGAGGTGAGGCTTACAGGCCTATAGTTACTTGGGTCCTCCTTCCCCACTTTCTAAAAAATGGGGACCACATTAGCTAGTTTCCAATCCCCTGGCACCTGGCCAAATGACCATGAATGGTCATACAGCTGGGCCAAGGGCTCCACGATGACCCCTGCCAGCTCCCTCAGCACCCTTGGGTGGAGGGCATCTGGACCTGCAGATTTAAAAATGTCCAGCCCTTCCAGAAGATCACTAACTACATCTGTACTGACTGAAGGCCTGACAGAGCTATCCCTGAGATTTGTCCCTGCCTCTGATAGGATGGATGTCCCAGTCCCTGTTTAAGAAAACAGAGGCAAAGAAACTGTTAAAAATACTGGCTTTCTCATCTGGTGTAGCCACAGAATTACCATTTGCGTCTTGCAGGGGCCCTACACTGCCTGGTGCCCTCTTCTTGCTCGCAGTGTACTTGAAAAAGGACTTTTTGTTGTCCTTAATCCTGGACGCTAGCCCAAGTTCCATCTCTGCCTTGGCCTTCCTAATAGCCCTCCTACACTCACAGGCCAAGGAGGAGTACTCCTCCTTGGTGACAGCTCCTCCCTTCCTCTGGTTGTACGGCCCCCTTTTAGTCCTCAGGCATTCCTGAATGCCCTTGCTGAGCCAAGGGGGTTTCTGAGCACTCTTACCCCCCTTGCTTCTCTCAGGGACTGTTACCCTTTGGGCCTGGAGGATTGCCCCCTTAAGGTATGACCATCCCTCATGGACTCCCATCTCCTTCTACATTTTGGGCCCTCAGTGCCTCCCCCACTAATCTCCTAAGCTCATTGAAGTTGGCCCTTCTGAAGTCGAGGACTTCAGTCTTGTTATAAATCCTTGGCACCCTGTGCTGGATAGTGAATTCCAGCAGGTGATGATCACTATTGCCCAGGTGGTCAAGGACCTGCAGTCCCCTCACCAAATCATCCACAGTGGCCAGGACCAGGTCCAGCAAGGTGTTACCCCTAGTGAGGCTGTGGACCTCCTGGGTAAGATGAAGGTCCTGTAATGCAGCCAGGAACCTACGTGAGCGGTCAGACCTGGCTGTCTGTGCCTCCCAGCAAACGTCTGGGTAGTTTAGGTCACCCATGACAATGATATCCCTTGACCTAACCACCTCCATAAGATGACCGGAGAAGTCCCGGTCCAGCTTTTCCCCCAGCTTTTTCATCATCACCTGCTGGAATTCGCTATCCAGCACAGGGTGCCAAGGATTTATAACAAAACTAAAGTCCTTGACTTCAGAAGGGCCAACTTCAATAAGCTTTGGAGATTAGTGGGGGTTGGGTGGTCTGTAGTAGACACCCACTGTGAGGTCCCTTTCACCATGCCCCCCTTGTAGTTTGACCCACAGTGTCTCCACCCGACCCTCCTCTAACCTGAAGCTAATCCTTGATGATGTGAGTTGCTCTTTGACATAGAGGGCGACCCCCACCCGCCTGCCTTTCCTCTCTGTGAATTCATCACTAACATGGTTAATTTCTTTCTTTGATTTCCATGCATTACACCCAATCTTCTATGAAAACTGAAAATGGGGCTAGCAAACAGCTGACTGAATTCATTATAGACAGAATCCCATGTTCAGTTTATACAGCTGTATAAAGTATTAGGTAGTTATCTTTCTTTTTTGATGTTCTACATAAGTGTTTCATAATAATTCTGCAAGTGTTTAGTATAGGGGTGGTCAAATTAACCTTTCAGATCCGATGCAGAGGCATCAATCTGTAGCACAAATACATGCCAGTTTCATGCTGTCACTTTTTCAGATGGAACAGCAGCCATGCTTTTGGTACCTGCTACAAACGTTCAGTAAAATTTAGGGGTGCACTCGTATAGAATTTTGGGGCCAGTACTGATGGCCAGTATTTAAGGAGCCATATCGGCTGATACTGATCCAATTCCAGTATGCAGCCGGGCAATGTAGAGAGGGGTGTCCAGCTGGTAAATATGTTGTGGGAAAAGGGGCAAGGAGGGAAGGAAGGGGCATGGGGGGAGGGGCAGACTGAGGCCCCCACAGTGGGGGAGGGAGTGGGGCTGTGGCAGGCGCTGCGGAGTTAGGGTGGGGCACAGGATGGAGCTACGAGCATCTCATCTGGGGAACTCTAGGGGGGCAGGGGAGTGGTTCCTGCCACAGTGTGCACCCGGGGAGGGCATGTGCCCCTGGATCTGTGTGCAGAGTGAGGGTGGGCCGCCACTGCGAGCTGAGGCCGGGGCTGGGCCAGGAGCTTGGAGTGGGCGGTGGCAGTGCTGGGAGGGGATTATGGGGGGGCTGCAGCCATCTCAAAATTCACCATAATCTCTCCTCCTCCCATAACCCCCTCCAAAGGCACCAAAGGGCACCAAAATACGAGTTTGCCCAGGGCACTAGACTCATACACACACAAGCAGCCCATGCTCACTGCAGGATTTCCTGCTACCCTGCCCCGGCAGATCCCCACCCCAGGCATGAGGGGAAGCAGCGCACCTCCAGCTGCAGCTCAGGAGGAGCCAAGACAGTGCAGGCAGGGTGGCACCAATCCAGGACTTTTGTTGCCATTTTCATCAACTAGCTGGGAATGCTAGGACAGCCTGTGAAATCCAGGACTGTCCCAGCCAAACTGGGACATGGTTACTCTACTTAAAGGCCAAATCAATTGGATTTATTGCCTGTTGATATACTTTGTAACTAACATAGAATAGGAGCCCCATACAGGTTTTAATGATATCATAGCCACTTTTAAAGTATAGGGCTGACAAGTAGTGCATTATTGTTCCACTTTCTTCACTGTAAACCATTTCTTGGAGGATCAAACCTTCAAGATGAAAGGTAATCCGTTTCCATGCTGGTATTGTTCTCATTAATACAGACTAATCTAATTGAGAATTGAATAGAGTAGAGTAGATGGCTAACCCGCAGCACAGGTGCATAAGCACCCTCTTTAAGTGGTTTGTGACAGATCAGGGAGTGGAGAGGCAGCACAATAGCAGATAAAACAGAAAGGAGAGCATCAGCTTAGTCGGGGAATACAGGGCAGGGAGCAGACCGTAGAGCACCAGATTAGGCAGGGGAGAGGGGATCAGAGTGGTGCTTGGGGGTCCTATTTGTGACATGCGTGTGAAAAAAGTTGGTTCACACTGGAGTAGAGAATGGGTCTAATTAGTAACCAACTGTACTGGCTTGTACTTGGTATTCTAATGTGTAGACAGATGGGTCCAGGTGAGGGAGCTTATCAGATTCATGTCAACTTTCTTACACGCTGGTCAGTTTCATAGTTTCTAGGGTCGGAAGGGACCTGAGCAAATCATCAAGTCCG
>NW_017728949.1:68182665-68204249 GCF_001723895.1 Crocodylus porosus
AATGAGAATGGGGTGAGAGACAGTGTCGAAGGCCTTCCGAAAGTCCAGGAAGACTATGTCCACTGCTACCCCTGCATCTAAGAGTTTACAGTTGAGTTTACAGCCTACCAGAAATAATTCACAATATGCGTTCCTTCAGAAAAACTCCTACTTGCACTTTTATTTTTACTAAGCTCTGCTGAGACTTGTCTACAGGTTTCTCCAGCTGTAGATGAATATCACTGTTCATGTTTAAAAATAAATAAAAGCATTTCCTTATCACTGCTTATTAAAACACCTTATTAAAACTTACAGAGTATATAAAGTCAAGTTCAATTTTTTTGCGTTCATAATTTAATTAAAAACTCTAATCACTAAACACCGAATTCACTTTCTAGTCAGTTTCATTTTCTGGTTCTCTTCTAATGATGTCGTAATATAGTAATGCCAGGGTTGCAAAGACATCTGCAACTATATGGCCTATTTTTTGTTGTTAGTTTAATTTTCCATTGTAAGTTAAAATTCTAATAACATTTGTGTTGCTCTTAATTCTTGTGTAAGTTGGTTCTATCAGACCTTATATCAGTCCGTCATTCCTGTGAAAATGTTCCATTAGAAACCTGAATAAAGTTGTATATCCTCTTTATATGTGCATTTTTGTTTGAAATGTGTTTAAATATTATTTGTTTTCAAATCATTTAAATATTTGTGTAATTACAGGTTACCAAGTTATGCCTAACCAGCAGCAAAACTACCAGGCATTAGTTGGAGTTCAGCAGCCTCAGAATCAAAATCTAGTCAGTGGCCAACACAACAACATTGGAAACCAGATCCAAGGTGTCGTTGTCTCGTATCCTTCAGTGCCAACTTATCAGGTGAGTTCATAGCTCTATCTTCAGTTCATATCTTTAATCATAGCTTTTTCTTCAGTTTACATTTTAAAATGTGTATATCTATATACAACCTTTTAAGCTGTAAAAAGCTACCAACAGAAGCTAGAGGATCTAAAGAGAGGGAGTTTTCTTTTGAAGTAGAAATAATAGAGAATACATCGTTGTCCTTTTTAATAGTTCTAATAATGTCATGGCTGATACAGACCAAACATAATATTAAAAGGGGTACAGAGTACATAAAAACACCCTTAAGAGTTGTGTCTCCTGTTACAGGGCAAATTGCTCTGCTTATTTCTGGTGTCCTGGGGGAACCAGTTTTTCCACTGCTTACAACAAAATAACATATAAATCTTTTTTTGGTGTGCTGTTGTCATCTATTTTTCTTTGATTTACTGAATGCCAGAATAAGTCCATTTTCTTATCTTATCTGGACAGTTTGTCATGAAAGTTGTCAGTTAATGGAATCGTAGATCTTTGGTAAATGAGAATTTCCAGTACAAGATAACTTCATGTAAATTGTTCGTTCATCAGCTTTCTATCTTGCCAGATCATGTTTTTGCATTCTCCACTTATACTTTCAACTTAAATGCTTTTAAAGTACTTATATAAAATGTGTTTCACAATACTAATTGACGTAGCCAAGGTAAAACTTTTACTTTTCTATTTATTTTTAAAATAATACAAATATCTGCACAACCTTTTAAACTGTAAAAAGCTACCAAAAGAAATTATTGTACAAGATTACTTGCGTTATGAAAATATTCTAACTCTTATGAAACACTTACAAAATATTGTTAAGTATTATCCCTGTTTTACAGAAGGAGCAACTGAGGCCTTGGCAGGTGTTAACATTACTGTTAATCAAGTCTTAACTAGTTACCCAGCCACACGTTCATTCAATTAATGGTGGAATAAAACAAGGAATAAGCACAAAGTTATTACACAAAATGTATTTAAAAATTCCCATCACACTGTAAATTGTGAATGTGTGGCCAGTTAATCTGTACTCCCAGGCCTAGGAGCTCTTTGCTCTAGTGTAGGGGTCAGCAATGTTTTTGGGCACAATGCCAAAAACACCTGCAGCTTCAACTTGTGAGGTGTTGGTATTCCAGGGGCAGGCAATGGGGGAACCAGAAGCAGCCCGATCCTTGTGGCAGCACAGCCCTGGCCCCTTCCCCACTGTCAGTCCTGAGACGCACGTGCGAAGCAAAATGTCTTTGTGTACCATGCTCTGGCACCTGTGCTGGGGGTTGCCTACGCCTGCTGTAGTGCCTTCCTGAGGCCAAGACTGCCCATCAGATGACCGGTGCTTCAAGTTGGAGGAACCAGGCACCTGGCTTGCTGTCGTGATCCTGGGCTCCCCCTTGCATTGGCAATAGAGCACAATTGGGATCTAATCCATGATCCCAACAGTTGCGCTTCCTGCCTTGCATGTGGCATGGTTAGCAGCATGATTATGGGGATTGTTGATAAGATTTTGTCACACCTTTAATTGAATGTCTGCCAGGAGCCTGAGACAGAGAATTTAATTGATTTGTCTGAGGGCACACCGTAAGTTGGAAACAGAATAAGGATCTACTGTCTCCCTATTCCAGCACACTTTCTATTAGAAGGCCCTGTCAGCTTGTCCTCAGTAGCTTTCCTGAGTAACACTGCTTATCCTTATCACTAAGTCTGTTTAAAAAAATAATACTTTTGATCCCTAGCTGTCATGTAACTTTTCATATCCTTTTCTAACATCAGATAATATTGCCATTTAACTAAATAGATAATTAATCATGATGATCTCTGACAATTCTGTAAAAATATTCAGTATAGATTAGATAACTAAGATCTCCTGGGTTTAGATTTTAATCAGGTTTTTTTTATGAAGACAGTGGAAGCTGAGCAATTGTTAGTAGATTGTCAACATATATTCCACCCTGTGAGATGAGGTGTTTTGTGGCAGCAGTGTTTGTTGAGACCATATGTGTGTGCCATAGATACTCTTATGTCCTCTTGCTTGAGTGCAAAAAGGGGAGAACAGACCATGCCATCCCCCTCTTTTTATTGTTGATGGCTCAGGCAGAACCCCTGTAGTGTCTGCCTGGGTCATTGTGCACTGTTAGTCTCGTTGACTGTTGACAAAAGAAATTCTTATTTTAGCCATCTGGACTGCCTAGCTCCATGGCTATTTACTAAGCTCTTCTGCCCAAATATGCATGATTTGAATTGAGATAAATTAGCTTCTTCCTGTGCTATTGAGGTGGCTTATCCACAAGTTAAGAAGGATAACCAATTACCTTCAGTTCCTTACAGGCTGTGCTGGACACATCCGCTGTACTGGCAAATACTGTGGCCATGGACATGCATTACATTTGTGCTGGAAGAAAAACCATTCTCCCAGCACAAAGAGTGTGTACAGCTGTTCAAAGAGTTTATTGTGGAAGAGGACTGGCTCTTCCACAAGAAATTTAGATCAGTGCCTACCAAGAAGATCTCCTTCCTCTCTCTAACAGTCCTGAAATGGATTTCCACTGCAGGAGAATGCCCCACAATCAATTGGATGATTGGCAGGAAAGGAGGGGCATTCTTCTGCGACTACAACCCTTCCCAGACCCCCCAGAGGATTGCCACTGTAAGAAAATCCCCCTGCTCCTCCCCAATTCCCTGCGCTTCTCTGTGTCAGCTTAAAGGAATGTAGCAGGTAGGTGGCAGGTAGCTGTGCCATAGTGGCCACCCTCCCAAGGCTTCACAAGAATTGCCAGTACCAAACAATGTACTGCTCCAATGCACTGCTCCAATCCCCATCACTCCTTCCGGGTCATCTCAGAGTAATACATGAGAAAACGGGCCATAGGAAGAAAATCAGGTATGATAGAAGTACCACTGGCCCCTATACCAGCAGGGAATTTACTAGGGCTTCTGGCAGACATTGCACTTTAAGTTAATCCATTTTAAGTAGTAAGCTGGCTACATGCTTAAGCCGTTACATAATATGTATACTAACTTTGTGGCTGATTCCCATCACACCTTGTATTGAATGTGTGGTTGCTCCCAGCCTTGGGAGTGTCCTGGAGCCTTTCAGAACTGATTGCCAGCCATGCATTTGTGGCATAGCAGGAGGCAAGATTATTGGGATTGCAGATCAGATCCCATGGTGCCTTTTTATAATTGATTCTTTGTTGGGGCCTAGGTAAAATAAAGGACACCTCAAACTACAGAGGAAAGCTGAAAAATCCCAGCAGTCCTGTCATCTGGACCCGAAGGAAAATTTCCCCAAATTAGTTGATCAAATTTGATTCTGAGTGCATGAGATGCACACATGTTCAGGTGCATTCCATGTGAATAATCACTTGAAGTATTAAAAATGGTTGCTCATCTTAGAGCAACTGTTTCCTCATGGTGTGCAGTGCACCTAGATTGCACAACCTGTTCTTACCCACTGTGATTCTGTAATGGTCAAGGTACTGAGAGATGGTTAGAATTGCTTTGCCCTTTATTCCCTTACATCGGGGTGGGCAAAATGCGGCCTGGGGGCCGGATGTGGCCCGTCAGGCCATTCTGTCTGGCCCATGGGGCCCCTAAAAAATTTAGAAAATTAGTATTTATCTGCCCTGGGCTGCCTGTCATGTGGCCCTCAATGGCTTGCCCAAACTCAGTAAGCGGCCCTCTGCCCAAAATAACAGCCCACCCCTGCCTTACGTGGTGGGACACTAAAGCAGTCTAAGAAAGAAGACACTCGCTGTTAGCTGAAGAATTTGATTTCATTCAGATGTGGACAACACATCCCAAGAACCAGGCATTTTTAAAGTTCAGTAATTGTTCTTTTGCTACTAGAGGAAGCTCCAACACAAGTTGAAAAGCATCCTGCTATTTTTAAGCAATTCATCTCATGTCTCCATAGTTGGATAGCTATTCTAGATTGCTTTTTCATTTGTTTTTATTCATCTGTATTTTAGACTGCTGCGTTCATCTGCATCTTTGCTACTGCTACTCTGCTATTCTACATTCTTAAGACAACCAGTTTGTCTGTTAAAGTAACTGAGGAAAATATACCATCACTCTTAGTGTATATATAGTTTAAATAGTTCCGAAATAGAAATTTGGCTCAGGGTTCTTCCTTGACCCTCCAAACAAAGTATCAGGCTCGCTTCTTAAATGTGATAGCGTACTGTTGTATGGAGGTTGATTTCTTATTTTGCCTAGGTCCTTAGTCAGCCTTCACAGTCACCTCTTCACTAATAATAAGCTATACACTGAATCACAGCAAAAATGAAATCGGAGTATAGAAAACCAAACAAAGTTTTGCCTGATAAGTTGTTGAAATCATCGTTAGCTCTTTGCTTTACCTTCCTCTGTATAGATAAGCTTATGGTTTTAGCTGTTTCAAGCTGTAAACTTAGCCTGATGGCTTTACATATTTAATAAGATCTGTATTATTTTACTTGGTTTTTTAATTACACAAATGTTAAATCTGTTGCAGTCCCATCTGCTTGAAGTACATCATATTGCACAAGATCATCAGATAACCTTAGAATACTAGCTACAAATTAGGGAGTTTTCTAGACTGGATTATTTCTCAAGTAAAAAAAAAAAAAAAAAGATGGGATTACTGTATATTTTATCGTATAAGGTTAGATATATTTTTAACAAACTCATATAAATGATTGAGTAATCAGGAGACAGAGGAGAACTTGTCTGCAAAAGAAAGTAAGTCTTAATGCTCTCAATCTTTAGGTTTCAATGCCTCAAGGTTCCCAAGGAATGTCCCAGCAGACATATCAGCAGCCTGTTATAATTCCCAATCAGGCAAATCAAGGATTGCCCACAACAGGAATGCCAGTTTACTACAGTGTCATTCCATCAGGTCAACAGAATAATTTAAGGTGAGTTTAACTCAATGACTTGATCTTGAGTAACCCAGCAGCAGCAGTATGCCCGAGCAATTTCCTTGTACTATCTAACACTTTCAGTATTTGCTTTAGGATCACCTTTTACAGCTAGAATGATAAAGATACAGTTTTGTTACCAATCTTCACTTCCTTTTATATGTGCAAGTAAAATAGAACAACTTGTGTCTGCTCTAATAGGAAACTACTCATTTCTGACCACAAAAGTGCTGTGAAATATTTTTACAGCACTTCCCATAGCAGTTCTCATATACCTAGGTGTTCCATTTTGGGTATTTATTTGTGGGAAACGTTTTTACATGAAACACCAGGATTTTTGCAGTGGTACATAAAACCATTGGGGGAAATGTTTTTGGTCGGTAGTTTTGTCACAAAAGTGACTTTGGGAAGGGACAGCCATAGAGAATTGAGGCCCCAAAGCAGGCTGAGAGTAGTGACTTACACTCTTGTTGGAGGGTTTTCTGGCAAATCTTTCCTTTGCTACACAAATGCACAGCCTTTTAAAATTTGCACAGTTCTGTCAGGCGTAATACATTAAGAAATTGTGGTAAACTGATGTCATTTGCAAAAGGCTTATTTTTTTTTCCTATTTTTAGCTAAAACGACCTTCCCTCTTTCATTAGCACAGTATAAGATGGAAGTTTATGTACTGCAGCTCTTAAGGAATTATCACTACGCAGCTGCTTCTACTTGAATAAGCCTGAATGCCTTACCTTTGTGTATTGCAGTCCTTTCTTATGTCACTTTGTTGCTAAACTTCCAAAGCAATAACATTTGTTGCTGAGTGTAGTATTGTATCTGGGCTATGCTTTACTTCAACAAGAAGCACTATAGTGTGATATAGGCAGGCAAGGTTCTTTGGGTAGATGTGATATCTTTTATTAGACCAGCTGTAGTGTGGCAGTCAGAAATGACTGTCCAGAACACAATGGTTCTCAACCTTTTTAGACTCAAGGTACCAGATCTGAGGCATTTTCTGAGGGGCGCCAACTCTTAGACTTCACTCTCTTCCTGACTACAGAAAACTAATAGAGCAATTTTTCTGTGGCGTAGAACTCAGATCACAGCAGGTCAAGAATGTTTTTAACACTGTGGATTCCTATTTGAAAAATCTAGGTTTATCTTATGAATCATGTTTGCATACCTAACAGTGCTAAAACTACATGGCTCTGCATAGCACCCTTGAAAGGATCTCAAGGCACAGCAGGGTGCCATGGCATCCTGGTTGAGAATCAGTTATCTAGAAGCTAATGACATCAATTTGCTATTATCAAAATAGATTTTTGGGTTGGGTCATTTAAATAGGGAAAATAGAACACCCTCCTGCTCTGTTCTGTACCAAATACTTAAACTTGTACCAGGACACTCTTGGCAAGATATGCACATATTGTGAACACAAGAATGTGTGTGCATGCATGCATGTGGGTCTGTGTGTGTGTGCAATGTGTGTTCTACTTACTGGAATGGAAGTTGTTCAGTAAATATAATAGTTAATAAAGTCAATAGTATAGAAGATTTCTTTCAATAGTAAAGGGCATATCTTTTTCATCTAAACACTTCTCAGAACCTATTTGATTTTCCCCAACTCATAGTTTAAGTAGTCTCCCTAAACTGCATTAGTATTTGGGCCGAGAGAGTCAAGTTGTGAGGTGCTGGTTTTTTATTTTTTGTTGTTTGTTTTGGGCTTTTAATTATGATCATCATTTTGTCTTCCACAGTTCAAAATAATGGAAATAGAATAAGAGATGGAGTAGTTTAATGTTTTTATGCAAATCTTGTTTTTTCTCAGTTGTGTTGAGTTCTAACTGAAGTTTCATGTTCATTTTCTGTCCTTGATCTTGCTTTGTTTTCTCAGGTGAATGTCTGTGTCTGTCTGTCTGTTTCTCTTTCAGATGCCTGACCCCATTTTGCCTACTTCTTTCACTGTGTTTTTCTTGGTGTCTCATGGATCAGTTTGTCACACAAACTTCCTTAGAAGTAACTGTCCTCTCCCTTTTCCTGCTTCCATTTGGAGTCTATGTGAAACCACATCCCCATGGATACTTCATTATTAAAAACTAGTTAGTGGTTATTTAAACAAGATACTTTTAAAGTTTTACAGAATAATGTTGTAAAGAATTGTTAGTCTAGGCTGGAAGGAATGATAAAACAGGAAGGATTGCCTATCCCATCTGATTCTTTACATCAGGGCTGTCCAGCTGTTCACATCTGGCCCCAGAGGAGTTAACTTGTGCATTGCTTTCCTCCTGATGCTGCTGGAGCCTCTGGGCTCCCCCTCCCTTCTGCTTCCACTGCCAGCTCGAGGCATGGGGTGGTACAGCATGGCGGACAGGGCTGAGGAAAGGGGGGATACATAGCACAGTGTAATACAGTGAGCAGGCACTCATGGCAGGGGGATGAATGTGGAAGTGTAGTGGGGGGAAAGGGACACCTGTGCCACAGAACTTGGACAGCCCTGCTTTCTATTGGAAGCTGGTTCTCCAGATGGGATACGCCAGGGTTGTGCATGTGTGCGTGTGTATGTCTATTTTTAATTGAAGTTGCTATCCTATTTCTGCTATCTGTCAATATTTTTGTCTTCAGAGACCTTGTCTGTGTCTTTTAGAGCACTGTGTACACAGAGGTCTGTAGCTTAAGATAATAGATAATCACATCATGCCTGATGATACAGCTCTGTAAAATCTTTATATCCCCTAGAAGCTGCAGAAAAAATGTAGATTCAGTCAAAATAAACAGTTTCAAGACCTCCTTTCAAAACAGGCTTGCTAAAGGCTTAGTTTCTTATTAGACAAATTGATTCAAAGAAGAAAAGCAGCCCAGGGTCAGGATTTGCCAGTGTATGAACTCAGATGTATCGCTCTTGAAATTGAGATTCTTTTTGTCACAGCAGTCTAGACTGCAAAAACACGTTTGCTCAGAGTTTTCTACTGATCTCAATAAGAAAAACAGCTGTAAGCATCATTTTTTCTTTAATAAATATTTCTTCAGGTCATGAATGGCCCTAAGTGTGACCATTCCTCACTCAGTAAATAGAAGGGATAGAGGGGCAGGTCAGACCATCTGTTTTAACAAGGCTTGGTAAAGAAGTCTTGGGTAAAGGCCTGTTTCTCCTTCTGTAGGTTTTTTCTATTTAAAAAAGCGCTGGCAATTAACACCCAGAAAGCATAAAGGGTAGTCTCTAATAAAATAAGAAAACAAATATATCAGGACTATACAGTTGTAAGAACAAACAAACTGTGCTAAACCAAATTCAGTATTTGTTTTTATATATTAAAGTACAAAAAAAATGAGAGGAATGTACAAGATTCACTTGGTACTCTATGCATTTATAATCTTAACAAATGTAACCCAGATTTCTGTGGATTCCAGCATTGTAACCTGGATCAAAAATGGCTGAAGAATTTAAACAATAGGGATAAAGATAATAAGTGGCTGGGGGAACTTTCCAAAGGTGGCTGATGCTTGTCCTTGCTTTTTTTAGCATCATTGGTTAGCTACAATAAATCTGTAACAGCGTATTAATTTAAGTCTTACAGATGCATATAAACTGTGAAGTTGTTCTAAATACCAGCAAGAACAAAAGAATAAATACAAGTAGGCATTAAAATGTTGAATATGGTGGGAAATAATAAAACAAGACTTTAAAATTATAATTGGATGGAAATTAGGATATTCAGAGTGAGGAAGAAATCAGAAAAGAAGTAATAACTGAGCTTAGCTTGCAAAATGACATATTAGCTGAGAAGCCTAAGTGCACATGTTTTGAGCTACTTATAAGTTGACCTTATGTAAAAATGGCAAGGGAACTGATCAGTCCTTTCCATAGGGCACTGGTGAAGTTACTCCTAAAAGGCCTGTGAACTTTTCCATAGCTCAGTGCCAGCAAAATGTCAAGAAAATTGTCAGAGTCCTTCAACTGAAAGAATCCATTTATGAGGAAAGATGCTTTATTCAATGACACATCGTTTGGGGATTTGACAGTTATCAACAATTACTTCAGAAATACATGCATTAAGTGCTTGCTCCTGCATAAGTGCCATTGAAGATGGAGAGAGAGTAGGACTGTTGAGCACAATCTTATTTTCTAACCCAATTTACTGAAGCAAGATAGAGACACTTTGACAGCAAGAACTGTATGCTTGGCATACATGATTAGGCAGCAGGGATCTGGCTGAGAGGGATACCACTTTCTGAATCTCTGATGGTTTCAGTCAGTGCCCAGCCTCCATGGCAGTGCCGGTTCTTTCTTTATGCTATGTGTAACAGTGAATAACACTACTCTTGGTTGGCAGTTGGAGTTGTTTGATTTTTTCAAAAACTGCCTACCGTGCATGTCATTTTTTTTATTAAGTGGATTGTTCCTCAGTTATTGCAATTATTGATTAATTATTGCTTAATTTCTTAAGTAATTCCATAGCTACACCTAACTTTTTTCCTATCACTCATTATATCATTACCAGTTTCATTTCAGGGTAACCGTAAGTTCTTGCTCACACTCTGCACTACCATCATTTTTAAAATATTTGGTTGTATAGAATTTCAGAATACGTACTGAAAGCCGACTCGGCTAGCTCATGGACTTTCAAGAGTGCACAGTAGAATGCAGAATGCCACAAAGAAATAATGTGGACAGTCTTCTTGTAGGGAGTGATAGGCAAACAGACTATCTACAAAATTGTTCACATGTCAAAGGGTTTGTCTATACAGGAAGATTCAGAAAAGCTAAACCAGATTCATTAAAGGTATGAATTTACGGTGTATTAAAGCTTATTAAAACCATGCCTTGGGGCTCTCATTCAGAAGTACAATGGTTTGAATTAATTTTAGTTTAATTTGCTTCCAAAGGAATCTTAGAAACGCTGCTGGTAATGACTCTTGTCCTATGTCTGTTTACACTGTACTGTCTATCAGTAGCTATATGTACATTGTTGTAACCTGATTTTTTTTTAGCTCTGTTTTTAATTAAAAACTGCATCCTCATTTGAGAAATCAGTTTTGCTGTTGTTGAATTAAAACAGAAACTTATTTTAACGTCTTGACAGAGCTGTTGATTGTTATAAAAATAAACTGTCCAGATAAGCTAGCAAGGGAGTGAGGGCTTTTTTCCTTTAATTATTCCTGAATATCAGCTCACTGAAAGGGCATGGTAGGAAGATCAGCATCAGGGACCAGTCTCACATACAGTTGCATAAATAAGATCTGACAAATTTTATTTCAGTTCCCAAGAATCTCTTTAGCCTGGTATGGCAGAATCTGTGATTTTTGGGATCCAAGATAAAATTCTTCCCAGATTAGATTAGATCCCAGTCACGCAATTAAATTAACATGTTCCAGGAACCTTATATTCAAACATTTATCATTACTCTACCTGTTTTCTGATTTATGAAATTCTTTTCATCTTTGTCTCACTTTCACAGTGTACTTTAAAAACTGCTTTATTACAAATTTTTGCAGTCTCCATTACTATTAATATTATACTAATAGCAAACTTCAGAGTAATTTCATCCTTTGTGTAAACCAGCACATGAATTTTCACAGAAAGATAAGAGATATATCTGAGAAGAGATGTCTCAGTGTTTTACGTTCAGGGTAGTGCACTCTCTCTCATTTTAACTTGTGCTGATTTGTTCAGTTTAAACTGAAGTGATATTTGTTTTGCTCTAAATTAATAGTATCTGTTTAAATGGTCAGGCAAATAGCAAAGTAGAATAGATATGATAAGACAATGGCAGATATTAAAAACCAGCAAGGTCTCTGTTTTATTATTTTTGCAATAGGTAATATTAAAAAATATATTTTCCATCCCTTCATTGGTGTTTTTTTACCTGCCATCCATCACTGGAGTATGGAGTATAGTATACTCCATAAATGGAGTATAGCAGTGGTGCCTGGCCTTCTGGCCCCACCACATGGATGAGTGGTGCGAGTTTGGTCTGTAGGCTAGATCCAGTCCATGTGCTCACATCTGACCTGCTGACCCAGCACTGGCCCCATGTGTGCTAGATCAGGCCCAGGCACAGGGCTATATCATCCTGCCCACAAAGCTTTGGTGGTGGGAGAATGGTACCAGCATCAGTTGCCAGCATTCCCCCAGTGCCAAATTGCTGGACCTTTGGGGAGTCCCACAGGCTGGATCACACAGCTCTGCAGGCTGAGCATCCCTGAAATATAGGAACACAGAGGTGTGACCTTGAGTCAAACTCATAGTCCCATTTTAATATTATAGTTCTGACAGCAGCCTTAATACTGATACCGATACTTCAGGTTGTTCCCTCCAGAGACGCACATACATTGTGCACCTAGTCAGTTAGGCAAGTGGCGTCCAACTTGTCTGGCCCAAGTGGCGCAGGGCCAGCTCATGGGTTGGATCCAAAGCACAAGGCTGGTTTGCAGGCTGGCATTATCTAATCTGCCAAGCTGAAACTTGGCAGTGACAGTATGAATTGGTGTGGTTTCTGGAGCCATGGCAGTCATCATTCTTCCCAGCACCAAATTTCCAGCCCATGGGCCAGGTAATGTGGCTTCATGTTAGATATCTGGCCTGCAGTGCTGGAGATTTGGTGGTAGGGCAAGCAACAGCAATATCCATTGCCACAGCTCTGGGAGCCACTGCAGTTAACTCTGTGATGCTCACCATGCTACCAAATTTTCAGGACTGTGGAGAGTCTCTTGGGTTGGATGAGATGGCTTTGTGGGGCTCATGGGGTGTTTTCTTGAGTTTGTTGTACTGATATGGCATTCATAGTCTGTACAGATATTGTAGGTAGTGTCAAGCCATATTTAGCCTCATTGACCTTTTATTTATATGCATTGTGGTATTTGATATAAAATGTATTTTTTATATGTTATGAGAGACTCAGGTTTGTGCAATGTGATACTGCTGGTTTTCAAGTGATAAACCATGCCTTTCTTTGGCACCTAGGAGAGATACAAAGCCTAAATGGCTGAAGAACAGTAATTGTTGAGAATTAACATTTGACGTGAGTTGTTTACTCATCTCTGTTGCTGAATTGCTCTGCGACACAGGAACCAGGGTCTTCCAGGCCATCCTGAATTTGTTGCAAAAGAAGAATAACACCTGGCTATTCAAGTGACTGGGAGGAGGACATCTCTCAGAGTGGAGAGACTAAGTGCGAGACAGGATAATTAGGATATTGGATTCTTCATGTCTGAAAGGATGCACATATTCTCTTGGTTGTAATTACACCAGGAAAGATTTCTGCTCTGGTAAACATGCACCTCTGGGGGAACAGGAAGTTAGATGCATAGTATAGGTTCCTTGAGACTCTAGTGAGGAAGGTATGTAAATAGCCAGATAATAAATTGTCCTCAATTGTAATTGTACTTGAGAACATTAGGTTTGTCTCTAGTTTTCCTGGGACACAGGAAAACATTGGAGTCCTTCAGCTAGACGGCTAAGTTGAAACTGCCTTTTTTGGATTTATGGGGCGGGATAAGAACAGGTTAGTGTTCTGATTAGTTTCTTTCCTTTGTTTATCCTTTTAGCACTGTCTAGATCTCAGCATGTGGTTACAATTTTCTTATGCTTGTTTTCGTTTTTATAATAAACACTTTTGTTATCTAACTCGCCTATTGTCAGTGTTAATTTGGATCTTGGAGCGCTTGCCCATCCAGGCCAACCTCTTTTCCAGAAGAGGGAACCATCTTCTTTGAGCACATGACCAGAGAACAGTTTAGTTCTTTTAGCTGGCAGAAATCCTCTCTTCTAAGAGCTGACAAGGCCTGGGTGAGAGGCTTAGCTGAGGTTTCATAGGACAGTAAGGTGATTTTTGCAGCATCTCAGTCTGTTTTTGGCAGTCGAGCAGCAGATGGCAGGGGGTTTGCACCTGGATGGTGCCCCTGAAGGTCTATGTGAGCACTCTAGTAGTGTCTTTCAGAGGTGCACCTGGCCACATCCAGGGTCAGAGAATGTCACAGGGCTATAATCTGGTCACCCCTGAGTTAGGATGTAGTGAAGGTGAAATGCCAGCATCTCATCTTGGCACCAAAAGCCCTCAGTTTGGCAGTGATGCACCAATCTGTCTATATTCAGCAAAGTATTTAAGGACCAACCTAAAGGTTATGTTTTTGTTAGTATGTTGCTGTGTAGGGTTGAAGTACATGCTAATTCTTTGCTAAGTAGCGGACTCAAAGGATTGAGTGAAGTACTTTCTTCCCAGGCCCTTGATTCTGTGATGCAGGAGAGAAGGTATGAATCAAGTTTTAAACAGTAAAAGGGGCGAGAAATTAACACAAGCAGCAAATGGATTAAATATTTGAAAATAGGTGATAAGAGGGATGTGTAGAATCCTAGCCCTTTAATTCATTATTTTTGAGAAGACTCTTGTTGCATCTATGACGGAATCGGATGCTTTCCAAAATGTTGTGTATAGAATGCAGAGTTGAAAATTCCCTTTTGCTGGTACTATAGATGTGTGAAAACTGAGTATAGCAATTAGATTTGTATTTATCATTATCTTGAGCGTAGTAATGTGGTTCAAGATGCAGTTTTCCATATTACTGAAAAATGGTACTAAGTAGAACTTAGTTTACAGTACCATACCTTCTTACAGACCACAGCCTTCCCCTCCCTCCCGCCCCCCAAAATAAGACCTGCATCATGTTTTTGGAAGACAGGATATAGGGGGAAAGATTTTTCCAGAGTCGTGGCTCACTGTGTGACATGGACTAAGTCCTTCTGGAAACAATGTCCAGGAAGTGCAGCATCCCAGGAGATGGTCTAAGTGAGGCAGCAGGGACTTCCTTGTATAGCAGGACCCAGCAACAAGGCAAGGCTCCAGACCCTTTCAAGGACAACATGCAAGGCCATTACTCCTTTGCTGTAAATAGTTCTTTATATAAATTCCTGTAAATAATAAAATGTTGTTTCCAAGCCACAAGTCCCATCAAGATATTACCGCCTGCGTGTAGATTTCATTGAGCTAGCTCAATTGCTGCTTCTGGCACAAGCTAGCTGCTACAGTGCCAACATCCAGTGTGCCTGTAGCTACTCCAAGTCTCTTAGCCGTTGGGAGAGGATTAACACTGAACTCTGCCCCTTTTGCTTGGTGGGCCACATAGAAGCAGAGACATTCTACCACAGCATCTCCATGCTTCTAGTCCAGCAAGGAAAAATCAGTTTCCTGCATAAGATGCGTACCCCGGTTTTGAAGGACTTATTTTCATAGATTTCATAGACATTAGGGCTGGAAGGGACCTCAGAAGATCATCAAGTCCAGCCCCCTGTCTCAGGGGCAGGAAGTCGGCTGGGGCCATAGGATCCCAGCAAGGTAAACATCCAGATTTCTTTTGAAGGCATTCAAAGAAATTTTGGAGAAACAGATGCATATGGTGTGCAACCAAATACGGTATTGTCTGTGTATCTACCAGTTTTCTCCACTTTAGAACCTGAATGCATACTAATGGCAACCTGAAAGCAATACAACCTTCACAAGAATATCTGTTCTTTTTAAAAGACTGCAAGTAGTGATGTTAATCTTACTCTGAAATTTCCAATGACATTCTAGTATTCACTGCTCGTGGTACAATCTTTCTTAGAGATCCCAAGTAGTTCCAGTATATTATATTATTTGTCAGTAGTCTGTGGTGTTTCATTATCATACTTTTTATTTTTTAACATAGACATCTGTATAAGTAGATCACACCAGTTGTAAAATGTGCTTGCATATTATGGCCCTAGGCATTTTGAGTTCAAAATACAAGTATAATATACAGCTTTATATCATGGTTTATGATGCTTTTTTTCCCACTCCAGGTCATTTAACATGCTCTTCTTTTATCTAGGAATACTTGTTGCTGTTACTGATGTTCATTAATTGTTTCCAAGCTCATACACAAGTAATATTTAATGTAAATATTCAAATGAAATTATATAAAAACAGAACACTTTTTACATAATAGGTGAAGCAGAATGTAACTACAGCATAGTTTACTGTTAGGTATCTTAGGACTGACCTTACTTTTCACATCCCTATTTCTCTTCCAGCAAAAGAGATTAGTAGTATTCATTGTATAAGCAAAATGCCATGACTAAAGGTCCAACCTCATGGGAATAATTGGAAAAGTAAATTCATGTAAGTGAGATCCTCTGTACAACCAACAGTCCTTTCAGGGAAAAAGTTCCTGGTCATGAAGTGTTACAACTTAGATTTTTCAGGGAAGTGTTAGGGTAAAGACATCTATGCAACAAAAGATATTCACAGTATTTCAGCCCTATATTGACCTCTGTATTTACTTTCATTATTCATAGTATCTATTCAAGCTAGAGGCCTTTTATTTACATCTAAAATGTTGAGGGATCATGTCCTCCTGGCTTCTACATTTATTTTTGTTTAAATTAACCCTTTACGTTAAAACTTCCTGCACTGGGAGCCTGGTATAGTTTATCTTTTCAGGTTGCACAGATTTTCCATTTACACTTTCTTGATTCTACCAAGTTTTGTCACTAACATTTCAAAATTATTCTTATATGTTTGCAAGACTTTACATTATTGCAGAATTCACAAGTGAAAATTTTTACCCTGTAGTATTCTGAGGGCCTGTCTATTCCTAACTGTATAAACCATACCCCAACCACACACACAATGTGATTTCCCAATCACCCCCAACACCTTTTAAATAGTTTTATCAACCCCTAAGGTTGATACCATTTATATGGTATAGAAGTGTCTTAAAAGCTGTATAGAATCATAGAGCAGTAGGGCTGAAAGGGACTTCTAGAGGTCATCTAGTCCAAACTCCTTGCAAGAGGCAAGATCAGCCCTATCCAGATCATCCCATACAAGTGCATTGTTTAACCTCCTAGCAAAACTACATAGTCAACCCAGGCACAACACAAGACATAGCCTAACCTGCCACGAGTAAAGCAGAGGAACTACAGTGGCCAGCATTCTGCTGCTACAAGCATTGTTAAAATACCCTTGAGAGATCCCAGAAAGAGGATCTCTCTGACCCCAGTCACAGAAGCAAGCTAAACCACCTACAGTCTACAGTAGTCTGACCAGAGGTGAAATTTCTTCCTGACCCCAGATGTGGCAATCAGTCTGACCTTGAAGGGCAAAACCTTCTATCCAGGAACCACGGGGGTTTAAGTCCTGGAAGGGAAAAGGTAAATCAGTATAGCACTTCTTCGCAGTAAACTTTGGTTAATCTGCAACTCCAAAAAGAATGCAAATAATGACTAATTACCAGGTAGTGACTCAGATGAATTTGGAAGAATGGCCATTAAATCCTAATAGGAAATTTAACCCAAAGGCAAATTAATTCTGCAAAGCTAACCAAGTAAACTCTGTACCAATGTAACTGCATCTATGCTAGACTAGCAAAAGTGGCAAAGTTTTCTGGGGTAGGCAGGTCATAAGTTCTGAGGTGCAGTTTCTTCTTCGTTCTTTTGTCTTTTTAAAAAAAAATGGCGATGCTCCATAAAAATTAAAAGGAATTCTGAAGAAGGAATTGTTACAGGAATCGTATCTGCAGCATGTGTAGCTAATTCAAGTTAAAGTTTGAAATTATAAATGTGTGTGTGTGTGCTTTAAATGCTCATGTGTATCTCTTTTTTATTATTTATTTTTCCTGCAGTTCATCAGTAGGATATTTGCAGCCTCCAGGATCAGAGCAGTTACAGTTTCCTAGAACATCTTCCCCTTGCAACTCCCAGCAGCTTCAAGGACAACAGTGTGCAGGTGTGGGAAGATAATCTTTGGTGGTTGGGAAACATAAACAGAATTGCCTTTGTTGAATGGCCAAGAAAAGTTCTAGCCATTATTATGTTGTGTAATTTGATACATGCTGCTGAAGGGTATGTTTTAGGATTAATTACTATGTTAGCTTAATAGAAATCATTTTAATTCTAGCATTTAATGCATTTCAGTTACCCTGAGGGGTTAGCCTGACTTCTTACTTTTCTGCTTCACGTCATAGAAAGTTTGCAGATTGTTTTATTAAAGTAT
Source organism: Crocodylus porosus (assembly GCF_001723895.1). Classification (NCBI taxonomy): domain Eukaryota; kingdom Metazoa; phylum Chordata; order Crocodylia; family Crocodylidae; genus Crocodylus; species Crocodylus porosus. Next base: position 68,200,399 of record NW_017728949.1, read on the forward strand.
AATGATTTATGTTAAAATACACTACTTGAATATATGCTTCTCAGAATTGAGACCAGTTAAAAGCTGCAGGCAGAAACTAAATTCTGAGTGAAAAGATTTGTTTGAAAGACAATAAATTTACTAGAATATTTCTCCTTACTCATCATTTGTAACTTGCATTGCATTAATGTTGAGAACTTCCGTGCAGCTCCAGGTGTTTAATTTTCTGAAACCTTGACAGGATGTAAAGCTTTCAGTAGCCTAGATTCTGCATATATTTTGAGAAGTAATGCAGCTTAAAATTACGTTGTGAATCTCTTTAAAAGAATCATCCTGCAGAGATGATTGGACTGCCCTCTCTTGAGACCTGAGCTTGCACCTGATCTAACATAGTGTAGATTTCATCAGCTGAACCAGGAGTAGCGCTGAGTAGCTTTGAAGAGATAGTCCTGGAAAGGTAGTAGAAATAGCAGGTATTCTCTGGGCTGTAGGCAGGAGTAAAGTAAACCTCTGGACTAGAGTGCAAAGACAATTAACCCCTCACATTTTTTTGTCTGATAGGCTTATTTATTGTTTTCATTTTCAGAGTTCATATCATCATTTGAGTCAGCAGCCACCACCTGATTCACTATTGCTGCATTTATCATAGTCAGACCTATAACAGTCTTTCCCTTCTGCAGTGTGGTGTGTAGTGTCTCCACCTTTATCATGTCAGAATTCATCTGCTGATTTTTCAATCATGCAGCCAATAGAAGGGATACTTCCTTAGGGTTTTTATATAAGCTGCTCTGTCCAAAGAAATACAGTAAATTATGACATTGTTCTGTCTCTTAGCCAAGAACTTGGCTGGAATCTAGTGCGTTTTTTCTGGCTGAGGTATACTTGCTGATTCGTTCATTCCATGTTATATCAATCCACTGACATAAAATGAAAACATGAAATTCTAAACTGTATAACAAGTCAAGTTCATAGGCAGGTGCCTCAGCAGATAAGAATGTGACTTAATGGAGCCACCTGTTTAATGTCATAGATGTCATAGGCATTAGGGCTGGAAGGGACCTCATAAGATTGTTGGGTCCAGGCCACTGCCCCAGGGGCAGGAAGTCAGCTGGGGTCAAAGGATCCCAGCAAGATAAACATCCAAATGCTTCTTAAAGGAATCTAGTGTAGGTGCTTGCACCATCTCTTGTGGGGAGCAGGGGGGGAGTCTGTCCCAGGTCTTGGGGGCTCAGACAGTAAAGAAGCATTTCCTTATCTCCAGGCTAAAACAGTCCTGCAGCAGTCTGTGACTGTTGGACCTTGTCATGCCCTGAGGTGCTCTGGTGAGCAGGCGTTCCTCGAGATCCTGATGCACGCCCCTTATGTACTTATAGGCTGCCAAGTCACCCCTGAGCCTGCACTTCCCCAGGCTGAAGAGTCCCATAGCTTGCAGCGTCTCTTCATAAGACCTGTTCTCATGCCCTCTGATCATGTGCGTGGATCTCCTCTGGACGCCCTCAAGCTTGTCCACATCCTTCCTAAATTATGGAGCCCAAAATTGGATGCAGTACTGCAGCTGTGGCCTCACCAAGGCTGAGTAGAGCGGGAGGATAACATCCTGGGTCTTGCTTGAGACGCATCGATAGATAGAAGCTAGAGTTTTGTTCACTTTGCCAGCTGCAGTATCGCATTGGTGGCTCATCTTGTGGTCAGTTTAACTTTAAATACACTTCAATATTTGATTCTAACAAAATGGCAGATGTGTGAAGGCACTGAAATAAATAGTAAACTCTATAGGTGATTGTAATAGCAGTGACAGAGCTTTTCAGTCCAACATGTTTTTACAAATGTTGACTGATATCCTAAGAGTTTGATGCAATTAAACACTTAGCAACTTCAGTCTTTACTGAAAACAGTAGGACTGTTCATGAAATTCAAAGGCTTTAGGGTTAGGACCTAGTATGTTATGCAGCAGTGCTACAATCAAGTTAGTGGTGCTCTTATTTTATTAACCAGTGAACTTGATACATTGGGGAAAATCACTTAACTCCTAAGCCAAGTTTATAAATATCTTTTCTTCCTGTGACCATACCAATAGATCGCACTTCTCCCTGTTAGAGACCTTAATTGCCCTGTAACTAGGTTTCATATTAATAATTTATTTTATTAGATCATTTCCGTGCCCCACATATTATTGGGCTTACTGATGAAGAGGAAGGGGTTACTTTCAGTATGGTGGCAAGATGGCAGACATTTTAGCAGCACATTGTTTTTAGTTCCTCGGCAGTATTTTTTCCTTTCTGTTTGAAGCTTGGCTGTCTGTGATTCTTGAAGAGTGAGTCACTTCAGAATGCCTAAAAATAAACCAGACAGTCTAATGAGTCACTAATGTGTTTTCCCACTCTGGCTAGACAATAATCCGTCCTGACCATTTTGGTTTAATGCCACTGGGAGTCATGGATTAGAGCTATCAAACAGAATTTAAAAAAGAAAAAATTGAGAGAACTGGGAGAAAAGGGGGCAATTCAGGCAACAGTGACATTCAGGGACAAGCATTTACATGCAACTCAAAGAGTCTACTTCAGAGATGACAGACAGGGTATTCTCAGCAGTCTAAAGGGAGTATGAGGAGACAAGGAGCTGGGAGCATCTTCTCGGAAATGAATTATATCGGACTGGGCTTGAATCCCTTCAACTGCTTTGAAAGACAATCTTGGTTTTCCTCCTGATGTATCATAAATGATAATAAAGGTTCTGCAACCCAACTTACGTTTGTTCAGGGATAATAAATTGGAATGGACTTAAAAAATATGTTGCACAACATGAAATAAAATCCAGCTTTTCCCTCTCAATGGTGGGAGAGAGCTAACAGGAATAGAAAAAAGCAAGTAGTTTGTTATCAAAATTAGCAGATAGGCCTGAGCTCCACACACAGCACATCATCACTTCGTATATTTTCAAATGGTGAAACTGTTTAGAAATACCGTCTGGAGTAACTTTAATTTTTTTTAAAGTGTTGTTATTTTGTCCTTCCAAGATATGAACAACTGGGGGTGGGTGGGTGTTTGGCAAATATTTAAAAAAAAAAAAAAAAAAAGTTTTGCTCCAGATCAAAAGGTCATACGGATCAGCCTCCAGATCATACTGTCTCTTATTTGGTAGTATGATCTGGAAGTTAAAGGAATAAATCAAATGAAGAGTTCTGATTTTTTTTGTTTGTTTGTTCATTTGTTCATGTGCTGTCGTTAACTCCATTAGTGACCCTGGCAAATTCTTCTAATTACACTGTTCTTCCGTCTCCCTTTCTGTAAAATGTGGAAATGTGGATAGTGCTTCCCTGGTACTGTAAGTGCCTTTGGATCCTAGGATGGAAGGAAACGTGTTTAAATTATTACTGGTTTTTATTTATTTTGATGTGCCGCTTTTAAGGATTTTATAACACTTCATGTAGTAAAATTTTTATAGCATAGTATAGAAAAGAAACATAGGTTAGGGTCCATGAGGGGTCATTGGAGTCCCCTTTTGTTAATTATTTGTTTAGGAGAGGAGCAAAACCACTGCTTTTTTTTAACAGAAACCTGTAAAGATTTTAATAACTTTCAAATATAAAAATGCAAGTGTTCAGTGTCTAAAATATGCTGAAAGATCCAAATAGTAAAACAGTATATGGTAGAAAATGTGAACTGTACTCAGCCCTGCCCTTCCTAAAGATGGACATCTATTAAAATTGTGACACTTGTGAACCCATTAGCTTTATCTTTTTTTTTTTTTTTTTTTTTTTTTAATGGTGTGAATAGTTTAGGTCAGGAACAGGCAAAATGCGGCCTGCAGCTTGGACTTGGCACACCAGGCCATTCTATCCTGGGGAAGCTGGTGGCAGAACTAAGCCCTGG
>NW_017728949.1:68204380-68210108 GCF_001723895.1 Crocodylus porosus
CCAAGCCAGAAGCCTCTGCCTAGCGGGGACTTCTGTGGCAGGGGCTTCTGGCCTGGGGCTGTTCCTGCCTCCCCGCACCTAGGGAAATACAGATAAGGGGGAGGGAGCCAAGGAAGGACTGTGGATGATCGACCCAGTCCTCAGGGCCAGGCCTGACTGGCTCTTTCAGTCCCAGTGATGCAGCTGGGAACCACATGTTGCTGGAGCTGCCAATGCATGGGTGAGCAGGGGAGGAGTGGGGATGTGGCTGCGGCAGTTTGGGGGAAGGGGCAGTGAGCAAGCATGGACTGCAGCAGCAGCTGGGCAGGAGTGTGGAGCCCTGTGCTCCTGCTGCCCTGCTCTTGGCCCTACCGGCACTGGCCCTGGGACACCAGTGCAGGCCCTGCACTCTCGTCCGGCTGCCTCTGGCTCCTGCACACCCGCTCACTCCCAGTCCACCTCACCCCAGCCCCATGGTACAGGCAGGGCCCAGGCTGAGCAGCAGTGGCGCAGGGCAAACTGCTTATGGGAGAAAAGTGGCCCCTCCTACTGCTGGCACTTCCTGGTGCAGCTCCCTGGAGCCCACACAGGGCTGTCCTGCATCTCCACCATGTCACCACTGCCTCTGGGCTGCCCCATGGAGCAGTGGTGGCAGTGGAGAGCAGGCACGGACAACCCTGTGTGGGCTCTGAGCAGCTGCACCAGGGAAGGGGGCTGCTTTTCTTCCATGCTGAGCAGCAGTTTGACCTGCACCGCTGCTGCTCAGCCTGGGCCCCACGCCGGCTTCAGGTTCACCCGTTGTTGCTGAGCTACAGCAGCAGCTGGACAGAAACTGCTGCTTGGCATGGGGAAAGCACCTCCCCCACCCCAGTGGTGCCAGGCAGCTTTAGCTATGTCCGCCCGGAGCTCATTCCTCACTAGGCTGCGGTTCAGCTCCTTCACTGCTGTTGTGAGCTGCCTTGTGGCAGCTCCACACAGCCACTGCTGCTGCACTGGGCAGCACAGAGACAGCAGTGAAGGAGCTGCACCACAGCCTTGTGTGGCGCGGGCTCCAGGAGGATGCAGCTAAAACTACCTGGTGGCGGCAAGAGAGGGGGCTGCTTTCCTCTGTGCTGAGCAGCAGTTTCTGCCTAGGAGCACAGGGTCTGGGCTGGCAGGGGCTGTTTAGAGCTGGGCTGCGCTGCTCAAGCAGGAAGAGGAGGAGCAAGCCTGGCTCCGTAGACCCCTGCCAGCCTGGACCCTGCGCTCCTGCCACCCCGCTCTGGGCCTTGTCAGCACTGGCCCTGGTGCACTGGTGCAGCCCCCACACTCCCACCCAGCTGTTGTTGCGCTCTGTGCTCCCGCTTGCTGCTCCTTCCCCCTGCCTGCTGCAACCATTTCCCCACTCCCCCTCTTGCTTGCCCGCCAGTGGCTCTGGTACCACTTGATGCCCGGCTGTATCACTGGGACTGCAGAAGCAGCTGGGATGTGGTGCTAGAATGGTTAAGGGGCTGGGGGATGCAGAAGTGGCAGGAGAAGGACAGTGACGGCAAACGGGGAAGTGGCTGTGAACGGGAGAATGGGGCCCACGCCAGTGCCCCAGGGCCAGGAGCAGCAGAAGCGTGGAGCCCAGGCTTGCAGGAATGCTGGCGGGGGCTCTGTCCGCCGCAGGGTGGGGGCGGGTTTTGGGTAAACCCTCCCCCTCCACCCAAGTCACAACCCTCCCCAGCCACCCTTTCCCCACAGACTCACAGCCCCCTGCAAAATCCACATCTCCCACACAGCCACACCCCCATGCCTATTCACCACCCACCAAAAACTACACAGACACCCACACCCCACATACCCACAAACCTATACCCACCCTCCCACAATATACAAGAGTTAAGACTTCATTTTAAGCTATTATACTATCACCTTTATGTACACTACACAAATGCATGTAAATCAGGACAAAAATATTTTTTGAAATGAGATTAATTAATGTTGTAGTACTTTTTAGAATATAATTTGGTATTTTTCTGGTTCGGAGAAGGCAAACCCTGTTGCTGAAAGCACTTCCAGGGAGGGGCCAAGGCATGGGTGACTGGTGCCTCCTTAGTTGGGGGGTGGGGGGAGGGGCATGTGCCCCCACTGCAAACAGTCCCACTGACTGGAAGTGGGGGTTCCCTGCAGGTGATCCTGTGGTCTGGGGGTGTGGGAGGATCCCCGTGGGCAATCCTGCGGTCCCAGAGGGGGTCCCTTGCAGACAATCTTGTGCTCGCTGCAGCCACTTCCAGGAGTGGCTGCAGCCCAGCCACTTCTGGGAGCAAGCGCCAGCCGATTGCTGCAGCCGCTCCCAGAAGCAGCCGCAGTCACTCCCAAAAGCAGCTGCAGCGAGCACAGTGATCAACTGGTGCTTGCAGGGGGGGCACTGGCGTTCCCGCCTGTCGCCCCTGCCCATTGCCTAAGTGGCAAGCATGGCTGTCAGGGGGTGCACCAGAGCTCTCAGGGGGTGCATGTGCACCCCCTACATGTTGCCACTGGGCCAAAGGGAGGGACTTCTGGTGGTGGGGGTTAGGGGTCAGGACTTCTGATCCCAAGATGGTGACCAGGGGCCAGGGCACCCATCAAGGGGTGGGCTATCCATGTGGCCCTCGATGACTTGCCAGAACTCAGTAAGTGGCCCTCCGCCCAAAATAATTCCCCGTTCCTGGTCAGATAGCTTACTGATTGCCATTTCTAATATCGAAGAAGACAGGCCATTATTTACCCCTTCTGGCCTGTATTCCATCATAACTGGGCAGAACCCAAACAGCGTTTCCAGACCTTCCTTTTCTGCGTGGCACCAGCATCCTTTCAACCCCTCCTGTGTGGGCCTGGTGACAGACCAGCCAGGGGGCAAGTTTCTTTCTCAGCAAGCCTTTGTTTGGAGAGTTGCTTTTGAAAACCAAGACAAAGTTAAACTACTACTCAAGGAGATTTTTTGAAAAGGATGGTGACAGTTTTGATCACCCCAGGCCATGTAAACTTGCCTCTCATTTTTCTTGTAGCTGCCCCCACAGGAACTTGGGGACATCATTTTTCATACTTTGCCCATAGAAATAAACCTGACCCTATCTGTGAATGAAGGTAAAGTATAGTAGATTTAGTGCATTTTCAACTATTGTGCTATAGAACAATTTGGTTTAAGAAAGTTTTTAATATTTGATACTAAGTTTTTCAATAGCTTAACCTGTCTTTCTGAATCCTGGTAATTTATTTTTCAGCGATCTAAAAAGATTTTATCTGTTAATGGAAGTAAAATATTCCACAGAATATAAATTCCCATGCATCTAGAAACCAACAGTTTACTCTCTCGCGGGTTCTGCATGTTGACCGCTTTCTTATTTGTTTTTTCAATTTTGACACAATAAAGCTGTGGCTAGAGGAGCTACTCTTTAACAAGATCCTTCACTTTTCTTGTATTGCAGCGGTAGCACCCCCACCAGGTGGAGGAGTAGTAATGATGCAGCTAAATATACCTAACAATCCCCAGCCCCGACCCCACTCACCTCCGCAGTGGAAGCAGAATAAATATTATTGTGACCATCAAAGGGGACAGAAATCTACAGAGTTTAGCACTTTAGACAGTGCTGCACAGGTATGGATTTTTTTCCTCTCGGGAGAATTTGTCATGAATCTTGTATCTAAAAAGAAAGGAATCAGTTTTGGGGAGGAACAAAAACATATTTCAGCAGTGCTCACAAATAGTTATATTACATTTATTGTTTCCTGACTTAAATATTGTAAATATCATGTAGTATATTCAGGTAAATATATTTAAAACACTTGCGAGAGCCAAATACACTTACTTATGTATAACATTTATTCCAGTTACAGCATAGTCCTCAACTAGGTAGTCCTGTCACCTCACCAGCCCAATCACCAGCACCAGCTCAGCTATCAAATCTGAAAAACATCCGTCCCACGTTAACACCTCTTTCTATTGTGCCCCAGTTTTCTAGACCTTTTGTCCCTGGACCAGGTAAGGCTTTCACTGTATAACTCATAAAGAGGTATTCAATTTTTCCAGATGATCATGTATAAATATTTTGTTTTATGGGAGCAAGTTATGGTCAACTAAAAAGTGATCATTTTTTGGCTAGTGTGTTCAAAAACTGTATTCCTTGAATGTCATAAGAATTAATACTACCCTTTGGCACCCAAGTCCCTCCCCTTGCCTCAAAAGAACAAACTATCTTTCAGCAGTGCAGAATTTAAAATTGAAATAGTTTTGTGTAATTTTAATTAAATTTATTTTAAGTTTTGAACTGAAAATAGACATTTAAATATCAAATAAAAGTAGGCTTATGGTACTAATGGTAGCATTAGAAAAGATCATCTAGTCCTACATGCCCATGTACTGCAGTTGATGGGTTTGATGTGGTCAATAAACAAGGTGGATCTTAATCCTACAATTCTGTTTTCTGCTAAACTCTTTATTCTTCCTTTATTGATTACAATGTAAGTAGTAGTTTGATCGCTAGATTAAATCTTTGTAACACAATGAGACTATGGCCTCTGCATTATAACAGTAGTCCTGCTACTTGCAAAGTATGACATTTGATGTACAGCTATGAGAGTGATATCCCATTATTGTATTTGTCTGGCTACAGAGAGCGAGCCATGCTATCCCTCTCTGATGACCCCTGTCCTAGCGCAATAATAGAGCTAGGTACAAAGGACGGCCAACACTCTGACCTGGCTGCTCTTCTCCTCTTGCCATATTGCCTTCAACCTTCCACCGAGGTTAGTCTTACCTTGGTCCTAGGGAAGCTCTTCGAGAAAATTATCCAGGAGCACATCTGCGAGGGACCAGCAGGGCCGTGTATGGTTAGGAGCAACCACCATGGGTTGATCAGAGGCAGGTCCTGTCAGACCAACCTGGTGGCCTTCTATGATCAGGTCACTAAATCCTTGGACACAGGCGTTGCAGTGGACATAGTCTTTCTGGACTTCAGAAAAGCCTTCGACACTGTCTCTCACCCCATTCTCATTAAAAAATTAGGCGACTGTGGTATCGATCCCTATGCGGTCAGATGGGTCACCAATTTGCTGGAGGGCCATACCCAGAGAGTGGTGGGGGACGGGTCTTTTCCAACCTGGAAGAATGTGGGCAGTGGGGTCCCCCAGGGCTTGGTCCTCAGGCCTACGCTATTCAATATCTTCATCAGTGACTTGGACAAGGGGCTGAATAGCACCTTGTTCGAATTCACAGATGACACTAAGATATAGAGGGAGGTGGGTACGCTAGAGGGGAGGGACAAGCTGCAATCAGTTCTGGACAGGTTACAGAGATGGGCAGATGAGAATGAGATGGGTTTCAACACTGACAAATGCAAGGTGCTGCACCTGGGGAGGAAGAACCAGCAGCATACCTATAGGCTGGGGAACTCCCTTCTCACCGGCACAGAGGCAGAAAAAGATCTCGGAGTCATTATTGAACATGGACCGGCAGTGTGGGGATGCAGTCAGAAAGGCTAACCTCACCGTATCGTGCATCCACAGATGCATCTCAAGCAGGTCCAAGGAGGTGATCCTCCCCCTCTATGTGGCACTGGTCAGGCTGCAGCTGGAGAACTGCGTCCAGTTCCGGGCACCGCACTTCAAGAGGGATGTGGACAACATGGAGAGGGTCCAGAGGAGGGGCATTCGCATGATCAGGGGACAGCAGGGCAGGCCCTATGAGGAGAGGCTACGGGACCTGAACCTGTTCAGCCTCCACAAGAGAAGGCTGAGGGGGGATCTA
>NW_017728949.1:68210296-68215278 GCF_001723895.1 Crocodylus porosus
GGCTTCTACCCTGGGGGTCTTTAAGAGGAGGCTTGATGCCTACCTTGCTGGGGTTGTTTGACCCCAGTACTCTTTCCTGCCATGGCAGAGGGTCGGACTAGATGATCTTCTCAGGTCCCTTCTGACCCTAGAAACTATGAAACTATGTAGAGGCTGCTGGCATGCATTAATTAACATCCTTCAGCAGACTCAATTAATTGCTGCACTGTAATTACTTATTACAAAGATACTAGAGATGCTGCTGCTACTTTGTAAATGAAGGGTAGAACGCAGTTCTCCTATTTTACTTCAACGTGTTTTGTTATATGAAAAATATAGCAAAATACTATATGGGAAAATCCATAGCCTTCTTTTCAGAAATAAATCATAGTTTCCCTAGTAAATTTGGTCATTTTGTTAATCATTTCAGAAATTTTTTTTTGACTGTCCACTGTGAATCTTGCCTCAGCTTTCTTAACCTCTCTCATAATTGTATATATTTCTGTTCAGTCATCTTATGGGGTCTCCCAGTGGGTGGAGATGCAAGATGCAATTCTTCTTGAGTAATGCTGGGCACTGCAACAAGAACTTTAATCTCATTGAAAATTCTTTGAGATTTGAATCCAAGTGAGACTCTGGTAGACTCAAAAACTAAAAAAAACATACTTTTTAAAATATCCATTTTAAATGCAAAGAACCCTGGGTTTATGCTTTCTCAACTTCATAGTTTGTATAAATTGATTTATGGTTTCCATATGCAATTACCGTAATCAGGAAATTCTTTAAATGCCTCTTTCCTCAGTTTATATACAATACCTCACTTTACTTTGTTTATCTTATTTGTGAGGTGTAGACTGTCACTGTTAGACATTTTATACTAAGCAAGACAAAGTCTTAAAACCTTTTCCTTGTTTTCAGGAGATGCCAGATACCCATTGCTCGGCCAGCCATTGCAATACAACCCTCCACCATTGTTACATGGGCAAGTAACAGGCCAACAGGTAGGAAAAGCCAGCACTTAGTAAACTGCAAATACTGTAATACAAGGCTGCAGCAATAATAAACCACGATGACAGCGATATACTTTTGCTTTGGAACTGCATCTGCTTTCCACACCAATTTTTATTCCACATTGTTACCTTGTCCCTGGCTCCCATCATTCTCATTTACTACAGAAATACAGAGCAGCATTCTCAGGAATGTAGCACTGTTATTCCTGGTAAATAAAGCTTTCCCAAGGTGGAAACCAAGGCTGGGTCAGTAACCCTTTTTTTTTGGTTTCCAGCAGTTCCAAAATCAAGAAAAGAGTTAAGAGGAACTTTGCAGTTAAAATTCATTTCATGGATGTTTCAGACTTTTTAAGAATAAAATTGAAGGATGTTTCTAAACAAAATGTTGCTTTTAACTTGAAAAAAAAGTGGTTTATGTATCAAATTCAGAAAACTTTAAATGAAACAAATTGGTGAAACCTACACAAGTTTGTGGGACACTTTGAGGTTGTCAAATCTGGGGGGAGGTTGCTTTAAAAATGTTTAGGCAAAAAAAAAAATTGCCCAGCTTTAGCTGCAGGAAGATGAAAGAGTCACTGCAAAAATTGCAAGAGGCTTTTCTGCCCTTTCCTGACTTTTGCCTTTGCCTGAGGACTGTGTGCTTGGTCACAGTATTGGTAGGACCCAGGAATAAAAAAGGACCTAGAAATCTGCTCCTTTCCACTACCACCAAAGCTGAAGTTGGAACTACAGGGTCTCCAGGACACCCCATCCTAAATTGTTACTTGTCTTAATGTCACAAATATGTGAGAGTCGAGGATTTCTTAGGATATCCTTTTTGAATCAACTGCATAGTTGGAATAGTTAGACAGGCTCTTAAATGCAAAATATTTTTCATCAGGTCACCTGATCCACGTGATAAAGAATGTCTTGCATTCAAAAGCTTGTCTAACTATATCCCAATTGTGCAGTTAGTTGAATAAAAGATACTACCATAAGAAATCTTTGTTTCACATAACTCCTGGACCATCACAGCTACAGCATCACTCTAGCCTGTCATAAATATGTCATTTGTCTAACCAAGTGATGTATGTCTGACTTCACAGTGTCAACCTGGAAATAGGCATGGAAATAGAGGAAAGAAACCAGCAAAGAAGGCAGCCTCAGCAGATCTTGGCGCAGGGGAACCAGGTATGTTCCCCTGTTGGGTGGGACTGCGTTCTGGTAGATCGTTTAAATGAAAATTGAAGCATTGAGAATGTATTTATCTCATACACTTATTGTATTATATCAACCTGTGCAGGGGAATTGGAGCTGTCTGAAATTTGATTGGGAATTGAATTTACAGGAGGGAGGTAAGGATATAAGTGGGTGCTTCTGCGTGAGGTACAGGAGAGTAGAGGGTGCCTTTGGTGGAGCTGTATATTTGTGCAGGATGGTTGGGAAGGTTGTAGGACAGTGGAGGTTGTTTGGGGCCATGGGGATTTCAACTAAATACTAAAGGCATGACTGTAAGGGTGAGGTATTTGAGGAATATCCATGTTGAGTGCAGAGAGATAGTGCAGAGGGTTCCTTTTAGGAGGATTTGTTATTGAGCTCAGGGTGCAGTAAGTGAAGGGTAAATGGAAGGAAGATGAGAATGAATAGTGACAGGGCAAAAAGGGGGAAGGCAAATATGGGAAAAGTTAGGGATGAAGGAAAAGAATATATTAATAAAAAAGTAAAGGAAAGAGTGAGAGAATGAAAATAAAAGTTCACAGTAGATAGGGAAAAATAGAAAGGATAGGGAAAACCAAAATCAGAGGGAAGGCAGTTTAATTTTCTTAATACATAACGGTTCATAGGATCGTCAGAAAGTAGAGCTGGAAAGAACATCACAAGATCATCTAGTCCAACCTCCTGCTCAAGGCAGGTTATTTCTGACTAAACCAACCCTAGCTAGCTCTTTCAGTCATTCCTGATAAGCCACACTTCCTGTGCCTCTAATCATTTTTGTTGCTCTAGACTGGACTCTTTCCAATCTGTTCACATGTTTCTTGAAGTGTGGCTTGCAAATCTGGACACAGTACTCCAGAAGAGGCCTTATCAATGCTCAGTAGAGTACAAGAATTACATCCCTTGATTTGCAAGTGACACTCCTGTTAATACAGCCCAGTTTTATGTTGGCCTTTTTTGAAGCAGGAGCACAGTGTTGGGTCCTGTTCATTTTATAGTTTACTGTAATCCCCAGGTCCTTCTCTGCAGTACTAGCAACCTAGCCAGTCATTCTGCCAGTATTTGTGCATGCAGTTATTTCATCTCGAGAGCAGGACTTTGCCCTTGTCCTTGTTGAATCTCACTTCATTGATTGCAGACCACTTTTTTTCAGTCTGTCCAAGTTATTCTGGATCCTAGCCTCGCTCTCCACGGTGTCTGCAACTCCACCCAACTTGGTGTCATCTGCAAATTTGCTAAGTGTGCATTCGATCCCTTCATCCAAATCATTCATGAAAGTATTAAACAATACTGGACCCCGGACAGAACCCTGAAAACCCCCACTTGATAACTAGACACTGAGCCACTGAAGACTACTTGCTGAGTATGATGATCCAACCAGTTATGTATCCACCTTGCAGTACTTATCTACTCTGTATTTCCTTAGCTTGTTAATGAGAATGTTGTGGAAGACAGTGTTGAAAGCCTTAGAATCATAGAAAGTTAAGGTTGAAAGGGACCTCAGGAGGTCATCTAGTCCAAAGTCTTTCCTGCCCAAGTGCAGGGGGGCTGGACCTGATGATCTGTATGGTCCCTTCCAGCCCCTAACACCTATGAAACCCCCTGCTCAGAGCAGGATCATCCTCAACTAAATCATCCCAGCCAAAGTTTTGTGTAGCTGAGTCTTGAAACCTCCAAGAATGGAGATTCAGCCACCACTCTGGGTAACCTGTTCTAGTATTTTACTACCCTCCTAGTGAGAACATTCTTCCTAATAGCTAATCTAAACCTCCCTTGCTGCAACTTGAGACCATTGCTCCTTATTCTGTGATCTGCCACCACTTGGAACAGTTTAGATCCATCTTCTTTGGAACCCAGCTTCAGGTAGTTGAAGGCTGCTATTAAGTCTTCCCTTCCCTAGACTAAATAAGCCAAGTTCCCTCTGTCTTTCCTCAGAAATCATGTCTCCCAGCCCCCTCACCATTTTTTTTGTCCTCCACTGGACTCTCTACAATATCTCCACATCTTTTCTGTAGCAGGGGGGCCCAAAGCTGAATACACTACTCTAGCCTTGCTAAAGTCAAGGTATATCACATCCATGGCTTCCATCCACAGAGTCTGTCACCTTCTTATAGAAGGATATCAAGCTGATCAGGCCTGACTTTCTTTTGGTGTCCATGCTGGCTGTTTCTGACCACCTTGTTGTCCTCTAGTTGCTTTACAGTAGATTTCTTGAGAACTCCATGATCCTTCCAGGTATAATGGACAGGTCTGTAATTTCCAGATCCTCCTCTTGTCCTTTCTTAAAATGGGTACTCTATTTGCCCATTTCCAGGGCCTCCCCTGACCTCCCTGAGTTTTCAAAGTGGATAGCCTGTGGCTCTGAAATTACCTCTGCCAATTCTTTCAGTACCTCTGGGTGCATCCTGTGTGGCCTGACTGATTTGAAAACATCTAGCTTCTCTGAGTAATCCCTAACCTGTTCTGCCACTACTCTAAGCTGTTTTGGCTCCTTCCCTATCTTTGTTGCCAAATACATTCATCACTGGTAGCTGCCCCTGTTTGTAAGATTGAAGTAAAAGAGGCATTAAATACTTTAGCCTGCAACTAGATCGCCTTCTGCATTTTTAAGAGACCTGTGGTTTGTTTGGCTTTCCTAGAATCATAGAATCAGTGATTTGGAAGGGACCTAGACAGATCAACAAGTCCGACCCCCTGCCATGGGCAGGAAGGAGCACTGGGGGTGGCAGGGGTCATAAGACCCCAGCCAGGTGCCTGTCCAGTCTCCTCTTGAAGATTTCCAGGGAAGGTGAGAGCATC
>NW_017728949.1:68215378-68283926 GCF_001723895.1 Crocodylus porosus
GTCTGAACTAACAGTGGGGGGACTGGCATCCTTCCCGGGCCTCTCTACACTGTCACCCGAGAGCACCCCATTGTCAGCAGACAGGAACACGGAGGCAAAGAACTTGTTGAAGAGTTCTGCCTTCTCTTGCGCGTCCGTCACCAACTGCCCTGCCCTGGCCTGCCCCGTAGGGGTTCAGTGTTACCCCGAGACTTCTTCTTGCTACATGTATACTTGAAGAAGGACTTTTTGTTATCCTTAATCCCAGAATCTAATCTAAACTCCAGTGCTGCTTTAGCCTCCCTTACCAAATCCCTACAAGCTTGGGTCAGGGAGGTGTACTCCTCCTTTGTCCCTGCCTCCTGCTTCCACCGCCAGTACGCTTTTTTTCTTTGCCCTCAGGCCAGCCTGGATATCTGCGCTCATCCATGAAGGTTTCTTGAACCTTTTTCCCGCCTTCCTGTGCAGAGGAATTGCATCCTGCTGTGCCCCAAGGATAGCCTCCTTGAGGAAGGACCACCTTTCCTGGACCCCCATACTAGCTACCCCCTGGGCTCCGAATGCCTCCCTGACTACTGCCCTGAGCACATCTTACTTCTGACATACTTGTAGAATCTTTCTTGCCTTTTTTGTTTGTTGAGTCGCATCTCCAATTGTGCCTTAGCCTTTCTAACATTTTCCCTACATGCCTGTACGTTACTTTTATACTCTTCCCATGTACCATGACCAAATTTCCACTTTTTACAGATTCATTTTTTGAGTTTAACACATGGAAGAGATCGCTGTCTAGCATTTGGGATGTGACCTTGAAAGGGCCCCTTTAAAGTAGAGCCAGCTCTCCTAGATTCCTTTTCTCCTCAAACCTGCTTTTCATAGAGGACCCTGCCCACCAGTTTCTCAACTCCAGTGTCCTTGTGCTGCTCTCCTTCTTTTCTTCTTTAGGATTTTGAACTCTATCATTTCATGGTCACTGTCACCCAAGTTACATTCCACTTTCATATTCTCAACCAATTCCTCCATATTTGTGGGCAGCAACTTGGGAAGAGCTTTACCCCCACTGATATTATCTGTATCAAAATGTTATCCCCAACACACTCTGAGAATTTGCTGTTAGTAACAAAACACTTTAAAATTATATAAACTTTTTCATCAAGTGACTGTCTATAGGCATATTTTTTCTGCATGAATGTACAGTTGTATCTCAAGCAAGCGTTTAAAGGCTTTTTGCATTAGCAATACCTGTTGCCCTTGATGGCCTGTCCACAGGGACTTAGAGCAGCATACACTTTCTGCTTCTTGGTTCTTCTCAACTACTTTTGTTATGAGTTGGAGATTCTTTTTGGCAGAGGTGCTTAAGGATCTAAGTTTCTGTCCCTAAGTTAGATTCCATCTCAACTAATGTATCAACTTGGTGGAGTTTTTTCCAAGATTTTATTTCTCTTGAGCTGAGAGATCCCTGTGTTGGAGAAGGACAGAACCCATATCATATGCACAGGACTTTCTGAAAGCATCCACAGCTACTTGTTTCCTTAGCTGAGTGATCTAATAGCCCCATGTGCTGCACACAGCACCTGCTCCAGCTTGCATCTTGGAGTGGCCACTGTGTGCAGCACAGTGCTGGAGCAACCTCATGGTATTCTGGAGCCATACTACACTCCTTGGAGACTCTGGGGCTGTGCAGTGAAGACCTGGAGTGGCCGCAGCCCACTCTGGCCACTGCACAGCTCACACTGAAATGTGGAATCAGTCTCTCCATCCAGTCCAACTTGTAGTCTGGGCCCATGTTATTCATCTAGCTCGTGGGGCTGAATGACTACCATCCCTGACCTAGGGGATTCTGGTACCCACATCCAAGTGCACAGCTGCTGTTTGGAGTCACCCACAGTGAGTATGTACATATGAGCCATCATTCAAAAGAAGATAAATTACCTATTGCTTTCTCTGGCTGGGTTGTCCATCTGTATATGTTTTCCTCTCTCTTCATCTTTGGAGTTGCGTGTACTATGTGACTCTACAATGGAAAGAAAACTGAGGAACAAAAAATACTTGCTGCCCTTTTGTCCCCTTGAAGTGGGCCCAAGGAGAAAGAGGGCTGAGTGCTGCATAGGCAAAGTGTGATCCAGTAACAGCATCATATGAACAGCCATCATTTCCCTCAGCTTAACAGATCTATGAATATTTTACCAGGGCTGTCCAGCTCCTAAGTGGCTTGGGGCCTCTGGTCCCCCAGCCACATACTGTACAAACCACACACAATCTAGGCGAGTGTCGCATGGGCCTCACTCTGCACTGTGCAACCTCCTGCTTCCCATACCATGCCACACGGGCTGCTGATATGCCACATGAACCCCCCAGAATGGAAGCTTGGGTGGTGGGGGTGGGGAGGAACCCATGGACTTGGACATCAGAGCAAACAGGGGAGCAGCACCTGGACCAGTGGCCTTGTGCAGCTTGTGGGCCACCAGTTAGACAGTGCTGTTTTATATGAACTAAATTTATTTCAAGGTCATGTGAGTTCTACCCTGACATAAAGCAGCACGTAGTATCTCTCGGGCCGTTAAGTCTGCTGTGTCACAAAGGTGTAACCTTTTGCCACACCAGGGTCTGCAGCCAACTTTTACTACCTAGTAAACAAGGAAACCTGATACATCCCTGCTTCTGTAGCAAGCATGACATGCAGAACTACTTCTGGCTGGGATGGCTTAGAAAAATAATTTAAGCCATTCAGCTTACCTATCCTTGAAATGGATACTATAAGGTATATCTATTGTAAATAATTGTGAGATGAGACATTCTGTTGTGATGGCAAAAAATGATGTGTGCATGACTTCTTGTCCCTGCAGAGTGGTTAAGTTCAAAGGGAGGCTGGGTTCTTTTCACTGCTTTTTCTTAGAAAGTGCCCCTCATGGCAGCAGCAGGCTAAAGCCATGCTTTACCATAAGAAATTTTATATTTCTCTGAGTAAAGGGTGCCCAGTCCTCCTCTGTTGTCTCCACATTTTTATTACACCCACATTGCTTGTTGCAGGCAACAGGCGAGTCAGGTGCAGCCTGAGGTCTCTGACCAAAATTAAAGGCTTGTTTACAAATGTTTTGAAATGAAGTGCATTTGGTTAACTTAGGAGTTTTTCTTCTTGTTTCAGTTGTTGGAAAAGTCTTAGAAATTACTGAACTGCCCGACGGAATAACTCGTATGGAAGCTGAAAAATTATTTGGAGAACTTTGTAAAGTTGGTGCCAAGATTCGGTGGCTAAGGGATCCCCAGTGTCTACAGACACAGCAGCAACATCACCGTCATTACTGTGGCAGTGGAGATAGTAATGTGAACGCTGAACCCTCCAAACCTAGTGACTTGGCTTCCACATACACAGTTCTAGCTACGTTCCCTACAATGTCAGCAGCTCAAAATGCTTTGAAGAAACAAAGTAACTCAGTTAACAAGTTTAGGCTGAGAACAAGCAAGAAGCACTACGACTTTCGTGTTCTGGAAAGGGCTAGTTCTCAGTAGCAGCTACATCATTGGACATTCAGCCTTTATTACTTCCACGTCCTTCTCTCCTCTACTTGATTGGCTTGATATTATAGGGTTTCTGTTCCCTTCATAAAGACTCCTGGGATGTATTGTCACATGACATTGTAGCCTTTGGGGGGGAAAAAAAAACCCAGTGATCCAGCAAGAAGAAGAAAAAAATACATTTAATCCCAGGCGACTGTAAGAACCCATTCTGACATACGGAGAGGCAGCTTTCTATAAAGGATGCTGTTATAATGCCCCTCACTTTTATAATAGTTTTGTTTTATATTTCTGAATTCTTGTATTGGATCCAAAGCTCTATTGTACAGGAAACGTTTGTTCATAATGAATACCCAAGCTCAGATCTGTATTTTGTAATCCCTTTTCACAGCCAGCACACAGCTATCCATTTTAGGACAGGGGTTAGGGTGGGGGGAAAGGAGAGGAACTGTTAAGGAATTGCACTCTATTTTCTAGCTAACTACCCAAAAGTCTCAAGTTATCTATTCCTTTTCCTTGTATTTCTTACTAAAAAAATCACTAAGTACTACTAACCTCCTTAGACAGTCCTTTCCTTTTGAGATTTATTTAGACAGCATCAAAGAAAATTACAAATAAATTTATATTCTTGAATGACTCATTTCTGATCAAACAGGTTAGTGTGAGTATTAAAGAGGAATATGAATGAACTATGAAGAATGTTCATTGTATCCCATTTGTTTTTAGGAAAATGGTGAAGAAACTAAAATGCATCTTCCCCAATGACAAAATGTTTGCACTTTAATTGTGTTCCCACCAGATGGATCTTTTTCTTTTCACTTTAAGATAATTGCATTCAGTAAGTGCTGGAAACTTCTTAAATGGTTTAAATATGTTTGCATATTTGCAGAGGATCACTGGACATCAAAAGATACATTGCACATACAAACACCCTTTTTCAATTTCTGTGTATTTGCAAGGCTGTACAATGTGTGCTGATGCAAGCCTTTTTTCAGTTCAAGAAAATAAATGTTTACAATACAAACTTCTTCTAGTGCACTTGTTTCAACTATTGACCTGTATGAAGCTGAGTAAATCTGTATTGATTAGATAGCTACCATTTCAAACATGAGAAAAGACTGTAGAATGGTATATTATTATTAGAATTTTTTTTCAAGACCCACCATCTCTGTTCCTTTTGTTGAAGTACCATTAACTTTTATGGCATTTGAAAATTGTATTTATATCTATCTAGAAAAGGAAAAAGGAAGAAATTATTAGAGTTAGACTCCAGAAACTCAGGTACTAACTTGCTATGTAAAAAAGTCACTTAATGATTTTGTCCTTTGCTCTGCTTACAGGTGGTGTATAACTTTTTTAAACATACAGATCTCATTTTCACAAGCCTGAAAGTCAAAATTAGGGTAATACTTGTTTTTCATTTTTATTTTATTTTTAGAGAGTAAAGATGAAGAATTATAGTGCCAAAAAGCCTCAACTCTAACCCTATAACACAAATCAGAGCCATACACTGGTGCCCCCATAATTGCAGTTGCACACAGACAGAACAGCACATACATTTATAGTTAGGATCAATGCTAAGAAATGGAAAAGGCCTGGCTCATTAAAAAACCATCATAGTTTACTGGATTAGACATAAGAGGCTTGAGTCTACAACGTATTTGGTTGGGACCACTCATGCTCAAAATTAAGTCTGCGCACAAGTACTTTGCTGGAGTGGAGTCAGATTGTACAGCCAAACCGGAACTGCAAACCAGAGTAGTGCATTAATTCCTGTCTGCCTTACCAAAAGGTATGCTGCCTGGATGAAGATCCTGATTACAAGTCTAGATCTCATCACTTCTGGTTGGACTATTGACAGTGTCAAAGCCCGTGAAGGTAATACTAACTCCAGGATCATGTGCTGCTATTGAACAACAGCATATAATTCTCCTCTTTAACTGATGAAATAGAAAATGTGTCACACCAGTTCACTACACTCATAACTGCCTCCCACTGTTTTCCCCTACAAGCTGAAGCCTCTAGGCTTAGTGGCCAACAAAATGGCTGCCTCCTGTGGCTTACAAAATCTAGGACAAAGCTGAAAGTTGTAAAGTATCTGTATCCAAGAGCTTCCCTCTTTGGAATAACTTACCAGAGAAGTTAAGACTGAGATCAAGTCCAACCACTTTTATGGTGCCAATTTTCCTTCTCAAAAAATTTGTCATGCTGCTAAATTTGCTTCTCACAGAACTTTCTTCCAATAACTGAAGGAGGAGGGGGAAGCATGGAGAAAACAGTACAGGGAGAAAAGCGCACACTCTGAACAAAGTAGATCAATCTTAATTATTACTTTCTATTTTAATAGATATTATTTTATAACTTATCAGCCACTCAAGTAATGGATTCCCTAAAACTACTTAAGTTGGGTTCTATTACTTATTTTGCCACTTACTTCCTGCAAGACACTTAACTTGTCTGAGCCTCTTTTCCTCATGGTGAAAAAGAGAAAGTTGTTTTCCAACATGTTTGCTGCAAGTACTTATTTCGAAAAAGACTGTAAAAGTCACAGCTGGGAAGGGTTGTTAGTAGCAAACTTAAGCATAAACCTCCAAATTTTTTGCCTTACAGTGTTGTGTTTATTCTTTTTAACACCAACCTCTCTGGCATTCAATTGCCAATGTAAATAATATAATTAGTGGAGTTTGGAAGAAATCAGTTAATGATTTGTTTAGGGAAAGCCTTACCAGACCCTTCCCTCCACCTGTCTAGTCCTCCCCACTTCTGAGACAAGGTCTACTTTCCAGTCCCTGAAATGCTTAATTTTTAAGATTTGATGCACATCTTAAGGGAAAAAAAACTTGTTACAGCATAGCAGACACTCTATATACTATTAATCATATGCTGCTATTGTTCAAAGGAAGGTTTAAAGTGATAATATAGATTAGGGTATGATAATGGCTTATGAACATGACAGAGGTAGGATATCTGGTTTATGACTAAGAGATGAAGGGATGTACAACTGGTCCAATAAGACAGCTGGTTTCAGCCCTGTCTATGAAGAGACTCCTGTTTCTGCATAGTATTTTTCTAACTTATAAAAAGTGTCTATCACCTCCCAGCACTTCCACATATTGTATAATTGCATAGTAGAATGTTTTGTTTTGTGCATATCCTGAAAAGACACTTTGTTAGTTCAAGTCCTAACCCCTACACACTACTTTGTGAGTATGCACAAGAAGATTCATGTGGAAGATCTTAACGGCACATATGAGGATTCTACTCATGACCCTCGAAGTATCTGAGAGGTAGTTGGCTGTGTTCTCAAGTTTTCCATGCTACAGTAAGCAGACTGGATTTTTGGACAAAGATCAAGTCAACTTTGAAAAGAATAGCTTTCTTGACTAGCTGACAGGGATTTCTGTCTATAATCTCTAAGGAAGGAAGGACAGCACTGTGCTGTACCAGATGCTGCAAAAATGTTCAGTTTCTGAGAGTTTCTAGGACATTTGAGAACAGTACAGGGCTTCTGCAACATGGAGGCATGGAGATTCAAATTTCAAGCCATGAGTCAAGCAATGGCAGCATGCACATGAGAACTTAATCCTATCAAAATGAGAAAAGAATCAATTGTGCTGGATGAAACTGGGCAACATACCACTTTCTAAAAAGCTTCTTTTTCATGTGTGCTATAAACAAACTGATCTGTGCCTTTGTCACTTGGTATAATACAAGCCATGTTTCTCCCAAAATGGAATCGCGAAGTGTTTTCATATTCCTATACTCATTTGTGCCTTAAAATGTCATGGCTATTGTGTAGGTTGGTATTGGATGTGCTGTTTGCTTCGAGTTAATTCCCCCTCCCCTCCAAAAAACTTTTTTGCTTGTAGTTTTCCATGGATGTTGTAGGCTTATGTACAACTAAGATTGCAACTAACTTCTATTGTCTCACTGTAGCACCACCCTCCTGTAATTTTTGTTTAGAAAATTGGTTGCCTAGAAATTAATGCATTTACCCTTGAGGCAAAGGAGGATGTTTATGTAAGGCTTGAAAAAAGTTGGCCAAGCTGTTTTTCTGCTACAGGTCATTGAAAATATCCTGATAGAAATTTTGTAGGTTTTGTTGTCACCTGCTCAGAAAGGGATGTATTATGTGCCCTACAGTGTTTCACAGTTAAGTCAGCTTGAATGTTGATGTCCTGACTGTACTGGAAGAAAATTCTTTGTGGCGAAGCAAAAACTATTTGGTATCAGATAATCGTGGGTAATTATTAGTTTCCTCTCATTGCATCCATAAAAAGCAATCCTAATCCCATTACATCAGCCAGAGACTTTGGCCATAGATTTCAGTAGATTAGTATCAGGCAGGAGGACCAAATTAAAAAAACAAAAGACAAACCTTGGAATTAGGGATGTCTAAGCTTTCAGCACTTTCTGAAAATCAAGTCCCTTTATTTCTTAATGGGTATCTGGGGTCATTGGTCACTTCTGAAAATCTTGGTCTCTTTGCCTATGTGACTGACACCCTTTTTCAACTGGAAGAAAACTAAAACTATTGTGATAATCCTTTTATAGCTACCAAGTATCTTCTTTTGGGTCAAGTAGTAAAACCACATGCGTGTAGAGTTGTAAGACCAGTTTTACTCCTAAATCTAGATTTGTGGTTTAATATGGAGAGGTGGTAGCCTCATAGTAATAAAGGCTTGTTTTGGTCCTCCTAGTAGTTCCTTCACTTTTCTGGCCCTGTTTGCTTATTAATATTCCTTGGGTTGGGACTGTTTTTGCTTTGTTGCTAGAGATATTCGAACGCATGGAAGTGCACAGTTTGATACAGGAAATGAGTACATTTTAGTCTCAGTTTTTTCCTTTTATCAGTTGTACTGGTAATGAATACTTGAACATAGTGATTGTGAGATGCATGCAACTGTATTGAATTGTTTATGCACTGCTGAAGAGAGTTTGAATGTCAGATGAGACTAGCGCTGTAAACCAAAGACACAGGAAAAGCTGTATGTTGTTGATAGTCGTGTGCGCTTCAAAATTGGTTGGTCAAAAGTATAAAAATAAACTACATTGAGTCAAATAACATTGTGTGTAATAATTAATATCCAGGTTTATTTTTCATTCCCAAGCCCTGAGCAGCTTACAACTCTGAGTTAAAGAGAAAACACAATAATGAGAAAATGCCAGGAAACTTTCAGTACTTCTGCATGCAGGAGAGAGGGAAAGCTTGATAGTTTCTGGAAAGCAGACTGATCTCAACACAAGGACCTTGTAATTGCATCCATAATGATGTGCAATTGATTTCACATCATTATGTTAACATCAATATAAGGAAAGAGCAATATTGTGTACTGCTATATTACACAGCAGAAAATGTCATGCTAATTAGGTGAAGAAGCATTTGAGATGAGTAGGAGATTGGAGAGGGGCATCATTTTGACTCGAATCCTAATTTAATCACAGGAACTTTGTCTGGGGTTGTGATGACACCAAGTTGTGGCTGGAACTAGCCTCCTTGAGGTTGGGTTTTATCTGGGGGGGTGTTTTTAGCTGTCCTTTCTTCCTCCTACTCGACTGAAGTCTCAGGTAGGTATGCATGTCCTATCACCTTCAGGCAAGTGGTGTAGGTGTGACTTTAGCCTGCTGTAAGCCAGCATCCGATTTAGGCGGAAATCACAACGGGAGCAAGCGGCTTTCTTGTGGCGACCTGCATCTGTCCTGGTCTGCTGCCCCATGCTCCTGCCTTTGGCTCAAGAAGTTTGTTCGAAGCCATCAGCAAAACGTTGCCCCTCTGCTTCTCTTCAAGTAGACCTCGTGAGGGCACTGAGAGGCCAGCCTGGCTCACTCGGAGTAACTTTGACCCCATGTGGAGGTTGGCGCATGTCCTTGGGCCCTGCTACACTGCAAATTAAAACTGGTGAGAAACCAGCTGTAGGCTCCTCTCACGTTTTCAAGCTGGCTGTGTTATAGTCCGAGACTCCCTCCTAGCCTGGGACGGTTATGTAGTGCGCGTGGCCTGCCTGCATTTATCGCACGATTGGCCACTGAATCGCATCAAAGATGTAACGTGGCCCATGTTACATATGAATTGCATCAATGATGAATAATGAATTATGTCAGTGATGTAATGTGTGGCACACATGTTAGATGTGAATTGTGCCTATTATGAATGAATAATGAATCGTGTCAATAATGTAATAGGTAGGCCACACTGTTACATCACTGACGCGATTTAGTGGCCAATGGTGCAACAAGTATAGGCAGCCCCGCGTGGCAGGGGCCTGCGTCTGCCTGTCAAGCCCGAGGGGCGGTTACTCCCCCTCCCACCCGGGGCCTGGGCATGGGAGGCTACACGGGGCGGCCATGAAGCGAATCTGCCGCCCCTAAGCGCGCGACCCGCGAAAGCGCCAGCGGGGACAATCCGCGGCCGCGAAACGCCACTGTGGTTTCCCCAGCAGCCGCCTCCTCATTCTGCGGCGCATGCGCCCCGCGGCGGCTGCCAGGGGTTGGTCACGTCACGACTCCCAAGAAGGCGCATGCGCGGGGGCGCGGCCGGGCCTGAGCAGTGAGCAGCAGCAGGAGCCCGCGGCGCCTCGAGCCCGAGCCCGCGGCGGACCATGTTGTGGTTCCGCGGCGCCATCCCGGCCGCCATCGCCGCCGCCAAGCAGCGCAGCTCCGTCTTCGTCGTGTTCGTGGCAGGTAGGCCTGGCGGCGCGCCCCGTCGCCCCGCAGATGACGTAGCGTCCCCCCTCCCCCCCCACATACATCCTCCCGGCCGGGCCGGTCCCGCGGGGGCTGGTTTGTTTATCCCCGAAAACGCCGCCTCCCCCCGCGGTTGTAAACAGTGGCCAGAAACCCCGGGCCTGGTGTCGTGAGGCCTGGCAGCAGCGGCGAGCCGTGACTGGGCTGAAGCCGGCTTGGCTTGGCTTGGCTTGGCTTGGCTTTTCCGCCCCCCACCCTTTCGCAAATTTTGGGGGGCCGTTCCTGAGTGCACACTGCCAGACAGGATGCATTAACTAGTGTACAGCCCTGCTGTTTGGACTCTCTGGGAAACCCACATTTGAATAATAATCTGATTTGAATAACGTGAATAATAATAATCTGGGCCACTTATCTAGGGCTGGAGGGGAGGGGGGTTGTATTTTGTTTGAGGTATTTTAGGTGAACAGAAAAATGTAGGTAGCTGCAGCCTGTCAGTTGGTTTATGGACGGAGCTGTGCGGCTTGTGAGGGGGTTGCTTAACTGGCATTGGTTTAAAATACTTGCTAGGTGAGAACAGTTTTGTTAAGGGTTAGAGCCCTATTTATTCAGTTATTTAAGGGTTGGTTTTTTTTTTTAAATCTTTTTTTTTTTTTTTTAATTATCTGGGGTGTTGTTCCTCCTTTGCAAGCAAAGATGGCCACATCCAGCAGGGTGGGGGAGAAGAGAGAAAGGAACCAGGAAAGAAAAAGGGAGAAAGAAATGAAAAAGGAGTAAGAAGAGAGAGAAGGATAAGGGCTAGGTCATGTGAGTACGCAGGTGACTTATAAACCCAGTCTTTGCCCTGAACAGTGTGCTGCAGCTGGTAAAATTGATCTGGGATAAAATTTTTCAGTAGCTAGAATGCTGGGGATCTTGATTCTGTAGCTGACTCTAGGAGCAGGTTTCCTGCCTGCTGTAAATAGAGCACTTTCAGTGCAGGATCGTTTGCAAGAGGAGTCTTAGTCTTGTCCCAGAAGTCAATATTTTGGGAAAAGTTTCATAACTTAAGAAGAATCAAGTGACTTTATTTACTAATTTAAAACATTACTCCTTTTAACAGTTCAAGTGGGCTTGCTTTAAACCTCCAGTCTTATGGATTGGACTCCAGTGTGAAGGAGAAATGTGCGCTGCACCTTATTAACAAAGGACAAATTCAGGAGGGAATAGTTGAAAACTATGTATGCAGCTTTCCTTGCTCACATAAACATGGATGGGTGTTGATAAGCCAGTGGTATATTCGTAGTTGTGTATGGTTGTATTATTGCAGGCACTTCGTTGCTGTATTGCAAGTGTCCTGATTTATTTATTTTTTTTCTAAGATTCCTTTGCAGAGAAGAATGGTGCAGGTCCTTCTGCTCTTTCAGATCACTTCTCAGGCACGAACTATATCTCTTGAGTCCAAGTGTGTTGCTTAGAACAATTATCCTGGGGCTGACCTGATCAGAAGGCAGTTTCATGTGTTTAAGCTAGTAGAGAAGATGGAGGAACATAAGATACTCATTGAATTCAGTGGTGCTCAACCTACAGTTCATGAGTCGAATCTAGCCCCGTGATTTGACTAGATCTGACCCAGGGCACAGAGGATCAGAAGCAAGCAGCTTGGCCCAGTTCATCTCTTTGCCTGTCCTGCACAGTGCTGCTGATTCCTTGCACAGCCTGGAAGTAATCTCTCTTCCTCCTCCCCTCCCCCCTCACACTGGCAGCCACCTGCTTCTCCCCTCCCTTACTGGCCATAGCCTGTCACTAAAAGATTGAGCTCCACTGGTCTAGGTCCTACATTTGAAAAGAGGATTGGCAATGACTGTATTTAAGGACCTTGGATACCTCAGTGATAGTAGAAAAATAAAGTCTTAGCAGTAGCTGTCACAAACCTACCCACGGGTGAGCACCAGAGCCCCAAATTTATCTCTGCTGTGCTGCTATTTCCACAGGCAATTGGTAAGGAGGCAAACAACAAAAAGGTTTATTACGTAGGATGAAAGAGTTATACAAGCAAAACCAAATATGCCAGGGATCAGGACCCCCTGGCACACATGCCAACATGGCACACGAGGCCATTTTGCTAGGCATGCCATGGCAGGTCCGGGCTTGGGGCAGCTGCTGCCAGCCACGGAGCCAGGGTTGCCCCCCACAAGTGGCTAGTAGTCTGCACGCCTTGCTGCAAGCAGCCTGAGCTCTGTGGCTGGCAGCAGCTACTCAAAGCTTGGGCCGGTTGCAGGGGCAGTGCTAGTCTCTTCCTAGTGCGGGGGGCTCAGGGAGGACTGTGCTATGGGCAGGAGCAGGTGCGCTTAGGTGTGTGGGGTGGGTGGGTAAAGGCACTGGAGGGTTGACTATGAGGAGGGCCCTCCCGAGCTTGTCTAGCACCACCCCTGTCTACCAGGCTCCAGAGTCCCCGCCAGGCTTTGTGCCAGCAGTGGCTGCATGCACCCCTTGGATGGACAGTGGGGGAGAGGCGGGAGGCAGTGCAATCCTGGACTCCTCCCACACTGTCAGCTCTGAGGTGCACATGCAGTCACTGCCAGTGTTCCTTACGCCTGGCACCAACTCCGTGCTGACGTCAACTGCCACACATGCCTTGGGGTGCAGGACTGGGGATGAGCTTGGGCAGTGCATGCATGCAGGCTTCTGGGTGGACGGTAGTGGAGGTTCTGGGGTTGGAGCTGCCTCAGCCTTTCTCCTTCCCTGTGCCACAGGGCACGTGTTTCAGTCGGCACCAGTTCCTTGCTGGTGGCAACTGCATGCACACCTCAGAGCAGATGGTGGGGTGCACAGGGCTGGTGCTCAGGGAGCTATGGCTACCCCATAATTTGCCTGAGGCTGCCACCCCTCCAGCACTGCCCAGGGAGTGCTGCACCTTTGTGGGCTCAGCTGCACAGGGCGGGCGGCAGCTGTGCCGAGAGGGTTGGCTATAAGGGGACTAAGGCAAATTTTGGGGTGGCCATATCCCTTCCCCCCCCCAGCGCTGCCCCCGTAGCTGGCTGATGGGCGGCCTCCAGGCCAGAGCTGTGCTGCAGCCCATGAGCCAGCTCCCTGGGGAAGCACAAGTGCTACAGTGGGCCTGTGGCATAGTCTGGTCAGACTTTGTCCTGCAGCCCAGTAGACAAGCCACGTGCATGTGTGTCTGGTTCTGTGTACGTGTACACGTGTGTTCTGTACATTTCTGTCTGTATGTGTGTGGTTCTGTGTGTGTGCATGCGTGCACTTGTGTCTGGTTCTGGGTGTGCGTGCAAGGGTGTCTGTTATGTGTGTGGTTCTGTGTCCACACACATGCACATGTCTGGTTCTCTCTTCCCTTCTTTTTTCCCTTCTTCCTCTTTCTCTTTCTTTTTGTTTCTTTCTTTTTGTCTCTTTCTTTCTCCTTTCTGTCTCCTTTCAGAATATGGTAGTATATGAAGTTTTATTTATTGTCACCAGGTTTAGAATTTTTAGAAAACCACATATTTACTGTACAAGTTTATCAGGGGTGACCACCAGGATCTGGGGGAACATCTGTTCACCAGAGCGCCCCATGGGATGACGAGGTCGAAGGGTCACAAACTCCTGCAAGACCGTTTCAGGCTGGACATAAGGAAGACTTTCTTTACTGTGTGAGCCCCCAAGGTCTGGAACAGTCTGCCAGCGGAGGTGGTTCAAGCGCCTACATTGAACACCTTCAGGAGTAAATTGGATGCTTATCTTGCTGGGATCCTATGACCCCAGCTGACTTCCTGCCCTTTGGGCAGGGGGCTGGACTCGATGATCTCCCGAGGTCCCTTCCAGCCCTAATGTCTATGAAAATCTATGAAAAAAAGAAAAAAATAAGTAGCATTTATGATTATTAAGTACATTAATATGCAGTGCATCCAGTCATGTACCCCTGGCCTGGTTTTGTTTTTCTGGCATGCCAGCACTCTGGCTCCTTACAAGGTAGACGTTGCAGTTTTTTTGGCACCCAAGCCAAAAACGTTGCCTACCCCTGAACTATACTTTTGGAGACATAAAGGCAAAACAAGCAGTTTCTTACCTTCTCATCTGCCTACAGCTTAACCCTTCTGAGAAACCTACCAATATTTTTAGAGATAAGTCATACTGCTCATTCTAATTGCCCTGGCAACTGGGGCCTCCAACCCTTCCCCCAGCTTGGGAAAAATCAAAAAATTAAGTGAACAGCCAGCTGCCCAAATTACTTCCAGCCAGCATTCTCCTGAGTCACCAAAGTGCTCCAGAGGGTTCTTGTCTCTGTGGAAGGCCTCTCTCATGGGAAGGCCTTTTTTCTCTGTTACGGAGTTGATTTCCCCATCGCAGGCAGACAGTGTCTTGGGTGCGTGCTAAATCCCTCACTTGATTATTTTCCAGTAAGATCAGGAAACTACAAAAGTACATTTGTATCCAATATCATAATATATACCGATATGAAAATGACTAAACTGAATCCAGCTTCAGTCTAGCTGCGAATAGAGACTAAACACCAAAAGAGTAAATGTAATTTAGGAAACCATCCATGCATCCCACAGTTAATTGTGAAGGCATCTTTGTTTTGGGCTGTATCTGTTTCAGTGGCAATTTTTTTTTAACAGTTTGTCATGCATACTTTAGGCCAGCAGTCTACTCTAAGGTAGTTTGACGACGTTATCATAAAAAGTATTGGTCCGTGCTGGTCAGAGAAGGCATTTTAGAACCATGGTATCGGCAAGAAACCACATTTAAACGTTCACATTACTTCCACAGTTTTACTAGCTTCCTTTATAGAAAAGAAATGTAGTAAAAAGAAGCTAAAGTAGAAACCATTTTTTAAATTCCAGAATGGAAATTGTAACGGATAATTCTTAGTTCAGTAACTTAAACCATACTAGAACTAGAAATCAATTGTCCATTCCCATTTTAAAAGCTTTGATTTTTCTTGCACCTCCTGAACAGGCAACAGAAAACAAAGGACCAAACCAAACAAAGGACCACATTTTCTTCCCACTGGTTCTAGAAAATGTATGTTTGAGAAAGATGTGAATATTACTATTTCTCCTTTGTAGGGCTGGAGTGTTGTGGTAACCCTAATGGTCTAGGAAATATACAAGAAGTGAGGATTTTTGTGATGCCTCTTATTGAACCAGTTGAATAGCGGGGAGAGCTGTTAGACCAGCTTTTGTCTGTCTTGAGCCCCAAAAGCTTGTCCAAGAGCTCTTCCTGCTGTGTAGCTGGTCCAATAAAAAGTATTACAAAAATGTCTTGCCTCTCTTCTGTCTCAGACTTTATCTTGCTCTCTTCATCCCTTTCTTATGAGCTTAACCACTTCAGTTTCCTCAACCCTGTTTTCTTGAAACAATAGTCGTAAATAATTACTTTTTTAGTTTAAAAAGTTTAACAATAACTCAAACACAGCAGCTGTCACTTTTAAGTAAGTAAATTGTGCAGTTGATGTGATGTTGTAATGTAAGGAACAGAACTCCCAGTTTTAAAGGACTGTAAGTAACATGCTGCTGCAACCTAGATAACTTGGCTTTACATGTTAAATAATTGGATTAGAGACTCCTACAGAAAACCAGTTCAGGAAAGTATCTGTTGTGAACCAGAACATTACTCAGTGGGATTGCATAACTGCTATCATGCTGAACTGCTGTATAACTATAAGCAGATTCTGCAGGATCTCGTGGGTTTGGATTTGTTTCATCTTTTGTTGGAATTAATTCCTCTGAAGCTAATCCTTCATTTGATGTGAAACTCACTCTTGCTGTTGTTTTCTGTACCTCCAGCAGGCTTTACAGAATGTGGTCTTGACAGAATATGCTTACATTTCTATGCTTGACTTGACATGGCACTATCATTATAAGTCCACTTTTTTTAGAGACTGGTAATCTTTTTGTAAACAATACCACTTAAATTTATCATCTTTCTTGCCTGAGAGGGCATTTTTTAGAGGGGAAATGATAGCTAGCGTTAAGATTAGGTAGCTAAAGTAGTTGTCTCTTGGACAAAATCTTGTGGAACTATACTACTTAATTTCTGGTAAATAAATATGAGTAATTTCAAGGGAAAAAACAGTATTTTCTCCATGCTTTATATACAGTAAAATCAATCTAAAACAGAACATATAAAAGCAGGAAACCTGCTCAAGCCAGAAAAAGTCTAGTCCCAGCATGCTTTATGAGGAATTAATACATATTTTGTATACATTAGCTATCTAAATGGAAAATGGAAAGGAAATTTGGAGGCCACGTGTAGAATTATCCTGTATATCCTGGAACGTAAATACCTCCTTTGTTTGCGTGTGCATGCATGTTACGAGGAGGAAGTTAGTACTTGGGTTAGGCTGGGCTAGGATGTTGAGAGAAATAGAAATAGTAGAGCAGAGAAGCTGGTATATGGCAGACTCTGAGTAGGGAGCAGAGGGGATGCAAAGACAAAACTGTTTTAGTTTGAACTTTTTCCTGGTTTCTTGTGATTTCATCTTAGATAGGTTTCATTGTACAATGAAGTTAGTGGGATAGGAGCCAACAATTTAATAGAATGCTCTAAACTATCCTTGGTGGAGAAATTCAGGCAATCTCTTGTCTTTACAAAAATAATGTCACAGAATTTTTACTCTGAATGAAGAGCCAGTGGGACTCTTAAGATCTTTGCCAGAAGGTGAGCAGAGAGAAAGAACAATAGTGGAGTTGTTTAAGGATGAAAAGTGGAAGTAATCCACCCAGAACTGAAAGCTGTAGTTCCCAGCAAAGCTAGATATTCAGTACCTGTAAAGCTGTGGCTGCTTGTCATACTACACTTGATAGTCATGTGTAGTTTTATACAGAATTGAGATTATGGATTGTATAGGATGATTTGGATAGGAATGATTCTGCCTCAGGCAGGTTGGACTAGATCACCTCTAGCCCTACATTTCTATGATTTTCTGATTTCAAGTGCAGATTTTTCTGTTTTTTTGGCTCCTTAGTTATTGTAAGTCAAATAGAAAGTAACCTCCAACGTGTGTTTTAATTCAGCTTTATCATGTGTGTCTTAAAGGCCTGCTGAACACCAGAAGAAATGAGAAATTTAGTTTTAGGATATAGTGAATTCCTTATTTCTTAAGAGCCACTAAGTATTGGTTTATTTTATTATAAAGGAGTCGGGAATCAACACATTTAACCTATTTGACTAAGGGTGCATCAGTAAAGATTTTTTGGGGCCAGTAATGATGGCCGATTATTGACCAGCCGTATTGACTGGTACCAGTCCAATTGCTGATATGCAGCCCAGCAGCTTGGAGAGCAGTGTCCAGCTGGTAAATCGGTGGGAGGGCGGAGAGCAGTATCAAAGTCCCTGCAGTGAGGGAGGGAGTGGGGCAGAGGCAGGGTAGGTACTGCTCAGCCAGCGTGGAGCCAGGTGCAGGACATAGCCAGCAGCTCATATGGGGGCAAGGGGGTGGTTCCCGCCACTGTACTTGCCCTTGAGGGAGGCATGGGGGGTCAGGATGGGCTACCGCTGCAAGTTCAGGGTTGGGGCTACTCCAGCTTCTTCATAGTTGCTGTGCTTGAGCCAAGTGGGGTGGGCAGAGGCAGTGCTGGGAGGGGTACAGTGAATTTTGGGGTGGCTCTAGCCCCCCCAGCCCCACTCCCAGTGTTGCTGCCACCCACCCCATCCAGCCCAAGTACAGCTGCTGGGAAGAGGCTGGAACAGCTCCGCCCCTGAGTGCGCAATGGCAGGCTATTCTTGCCCCCCAGACAAATCCAGTGGTGCACACCCCCACCCCTCCCCATGTCTTCCCTGGGAGTGCGTGCAGTGGCGGGACCCACCCACCCTCCCGCACCCTGCAGATGAGCCCCTGGCTATGTCCCACGCCTGTCCCTGTTCTGGCTGCACAGCACCTGCTCCGGTCCCATTCCCTCCCTCACTCGGGGATGGGGGTGGGGGGGGGGGAGACTCAATCTGTTCCTCCCCATGCCCCTTTTGCGCAACAGACTTACTAGCTGGATGCTGCTCTGCAAGCTGCCAGGCTGCACTCCTGGCCCCGTGCATACTGTTGCTGTGCGCATGAAGCGGCATTTATCGGCAGCATTATCGGCCACATCAGACAAAATCAGACAAAATAAGCCGATTATTGATAATGTCAATTTTCCCCTTATTGGTGCCGATACAGTATGGACCGATATAGTGGGGTACCTCTATATTTGACAGTTCATGCCAATTCTTGAGAAGCTAAATGGTCTGCCTGTTATCGGGAATATTTAAGTTTCCTGCAGTCCTTGCCTATAACGGAAAATGCATACATCCTTCCTCTCTGTGGATCTTTGTATTTATTAAGCAAGCTAAAGAGGAGCAGTCACTATTTGAGCCATACCAGTGCTGTGATCATCTGCTATAGAAATACTGAAGTGATGTTTTTCCCATCTTGGAAACCAAAGAGCTAGCTCCGACAGACAGGGGTCTCAAGATATTTTTAGCAATCTGGAACTCTGTTGCGTAGATTTTTAATTCGCTTTTTAACTGGATGTTTTATAGTGCAATACTCATTTTATATATTTGTGTGGGTGGTGGGGGTTAGAAGTTTCAAGACACAATTATTCAGTAGGAAATATTAGATAAACTTTACTTCTGAAATAGGAAAGGATTATATAAACAACAATACACATGACTTAGCAATTTAATTTAAATTATGGTCACAGACCTTAAAATAAGTACAATGAGATGTTTATATAATACAGGTTTTCCATTTTTTCATTTGTGAATTCCCATCTTAATATGAGTGTATTGTTGATAACCTCATGAGTCATGACCAATTTGTGATCTCACAAAATTACTTTGGGAACCACAGCATTCGTTTACCAGAGGAAGTTAATGTTAAGCAAGTATTTAGGTATTTTTAGCAGTTTAATAGGATAAGCATGTGTCCTTTCTGGGAGGTGGAAAGGAATCATTTTGCAGCCTGATTCATGCATCTAAATATTTTGAAACAAGGAAGAGGAGCCAGCATTGTGAGATCAAATGGCTCTTAGGAAACTAGCAGCCTCTGGGCACCTATACACAAACAGCGGGACTGCCCCAACGCACTGGAATTACAGCGCGTTAATTACATTAATCAAGTCTGCTGGAGCAAGGTAATTACTGCACTCCAGCAGACTCCAGCGTCTTGTTTTTGCAGACTCAAGTGACTCCAGCATTCAACGAGCTTTAGTTAAAGCGCTCTCACCGCCATTTTTAAGCGTGGGGACGCTAATGCGCGAGATGCTCTGGGAGCTTTAATTAGAGCACTTCTCAGAGCCACTCTAGTTAGTGCCCCTCCCCCCCACTCCTAGAGCATGTGTATAAATGCCTTCTGTCCCTAAACTGTACACTGGTGTCAAAGGAGAACAAGATAGATATTTCTAGGTCAACTAATTGTATAGCTCCTTGTGTTTACAAGGAGAAATATTGTTATATCATTTTTGCATTACACCTGCTATCAGTAGCACTTGAGATGAATAACATGGTGAATAAAATAGTCCCAGTGCTAACTAGGAAAATTGTGTTAACTAATGTGATGGGTACCATATTTTCTCACATGCAACACTTGCCTCTTCTCCCAAAACTAGCTGCTGGAAATTGGAGTGTACATTTTATATGCAGGGAATACAGTAGTATCAAGTTCTGCTATTTATTAGTTGAAACTGAAAATAAAATCTGCAGAGATCCACAGGGACCAAACCGGTGAGCAGGCTTGGCTCTCAGTAAAATTGTGACTGATTTTTACCACAAGAGAAGAGCTTTTTTCTTTGTTGTGCCTTTCAGAAACAACATTTGTATTATAATCTGGGACATGTTGCATGCAAAAAAGATGGTACTACATGGTGAAAACCCAGTACATAAAAGTTTGCAGTTCTTGTACATCAGCAGGCTGGGATAAATACTGGAAAAGGAGAGTATAAATTGTATCTCAGCCTGGGAACGTTCTGACATGTTTTTTTACTGGGATTTTTCTATTTATTGCTGAAGCAATTTAGTAAGGAAGAAGCTGTTGCTCATATCCACTTTCAAAAAGCCAAGAGGTTCATAGCAGGGTGGATTCAGTTTAAATCATGACTGAAGTCATTGGTCAGGAAGCCTCAATTTAATCCGTTTTCTACAAAAGGCACATTCTTGTTGTTTGATATCCTTTCTTCATTTAACTTCTTAACACTTAGCACTTTAGAGAGAGGTAAGGGCTTGACTCTGAGTACACAAACTTGCAGAGAGCTAAGAGAGCTGATACGTAAGTAATCAGTCAGGTCTGTTATCTTTCCTTTTCATATATTGCTGTTAACAAGGACATTCTCTCTGGAGACACACATCCATGTTTTTTTGAGAACTGAAACTAAGCATCACAGAGATGCTTAAGGGGATCTTCTGCTGAGCACTGAGTCCTATTGGGTAGAATGGTTTTCTTCACTCTTTACTGATCTATAAAGGAGCCTCTGGGAACCCCATAAAATTGGGCCCCTAGTATAGGCCATGGCCTGTTGTGACGTGTTTATAGAACTTTTCTACAAAGGTTATATGAATGTATTGTCTCAGATAGTGTATATAATTAGCAGTTATAATCCCTATTCCATGATGATATCTCTGAGCTTTAACATATCTTACATTAAAGCTATCTTTATATAGGGTGTTTTTTTTAATCATCTTAGCCAAAAAATCTGATTTAAATAAAAAAATCCAGTTTTTTAATTTAAAAAACATGATTTTTATCCACCCAGTTCCTAGCTAGAAAATGTCTTTTTGCTCAGGGTGTTGCTGATTTGGGATCAGGAAGGAATTTGTCTTTTATCTCAGATCAGCGAGGATGCCTGTCCCTTTCCTATGAGGCATGGTCTTTTTTTTTTCCCCCTAAGGACTTCTGAGCATATATTGAGAAGCTACTTCTCTATCATTGCAGTGAGAAGACACTGAGAGTGCCCTCATTTACCCTGCTTTTTACTAGGGCATGATGAACAGAGTTCTTAGGGTTTCGGGCGTTGTCCCTTGTAGTTGTAGGAGTGTTTGGAGTGGCAGTGTTGGGGATTCTTTATGTAACTGGTAGCCTACAAACACAGGGTCTCCTGGGCCACTGAATCCAGTGCCCTTTCTAAGCCTATGTTCCTAAACACACTTGCCTCAGTGTAAGGATGATGCTTCTGAGCAGCGTGTTGTTTTGAGTTCATCTTACTGAGTGTAGATGATTTTAATCTTTTCCCTTAGTAATTAAAACAAAAACAAAAACTGTTCTGAAACTGGCTGTGATGGGGACAATACCATACTGCATGTGTGTACTTGATTCCTACTTAATTTTGAAGCCCTGCCTGTGAGCAGCTCCTAGTGTCTGTCTCTGACCCAAGGTATGTCATTCTGCCCCACAGCTTTATGTTCGCACCCCTGTGAAAGTATTTTCTCTCAAACCAAAAAAGAAAAAAACCTCAATGGATTTACTCCAGATTTTCTAGAATTAGTTAATTAATTTATCATTAAAAATGAGACTTTCCCAGTGGGTAATTTTCAGGGTTAGAATATTGTAGTCTTCTGTAAGCAAGAATTTAGAATCAGAGTTACTTCTGATTAGCAGCAGTGCTTTATGAGTACTGTATTTGCTGTCTGCTAATATCAGTACTGCTCAACCTCCTGGCCACAGGCTGGATGAGTAGCGCAGGGCTGATTCCCACGCTGCCTCTGCTTGGCCCCTGAATGCCTGGGATCAGGTACTGCACTGCCTGTGCCCAGGTTGGGCCCTATCTGGCTTGCTGGGCTCCCTCTGGAGCCAGAAATTTGGCAGCAGTCTTGAGCACCCAGGTGCCAGAGGCATCAAAACAGAAGTTTCTTTCATTAGCTATAATGAATTTGTCTTCTGTTGCAGTAATTGCAATGTAGATCTCTGTGCATACTACACACACAATGATTATCGTACTATATTAGATTTGCTAGGTTCTGGGAGGAAGATGGGGTGGTAAATTGCCTGTTCTAAACTATAGCAAAAGTATTTAAATAAATAAGACTCGTTTTTTGATGAACAGTTTGGCAAGCTAATAGAGTCTTTGCCAAATATAATAATTGACTTTAAGCAAATTGGTACAGACTACTTGCTTTAAAATGCTTCAGGACTCTTTAATGCACATGTAAAACGTCTTAGTGATTGGATACATCTTCTGCTATATCCCATATTTCGCAGAATACAGATTACATTTTCAAGGTTGGTATGAAATATTAAAATAACTTCCATGCGTCTCTTCCCCCTAAAAATTACTGGGTGTTTTACTAATATATATTGCATTTTAGGCTTTTTGGTTGTTTCTGACCGGTTTGAGTTCTGTAGTTTAAATTCTTCAAGCAAATCTCAAATCACTTGGAATATCAACTTTAGTTTATGAAGTTTGCAGTCCCTTTCAAATCCAGACAGTTCTGGGAGTATCATAACAAAACTTGCAGTTTGTTGCGTGTTTTAACTTTCTATGTGTATTATGTCTTGTAGGTGATGATGAACAATCTACACAAATGGCTGCTAGTTGGGGGGATGAGAAGGTGACTGAAGCAGCCTCGGAGGGTTTTGTTGCTATTAAAATTCATACCAAAAGGTTTGATCAGATTCTAATACTTTACATTTTGTAGAGTCTTTTTCAGTCATTTAATAACAACAAGAAGAAGAATACCTAGTTTTTTAAGACCATACCCCTGATTTGGAGATAGCCCTCCTTGCTTCAGAACAGAGGTTGGCATTCTAGGACTGGATCTGGCCTGCTGAACCATTGGGTCTGGCCTGCGAATGTTGGGCTTTGGGGGCAGGCACTCTCTTTTTGCCACTGTGGGCAAGTCCTAGCATCCGTCTCTAACCCAAGGTGGCCTGCAGTCAGAAAATTACTACCGCTGCTGTAAAACAATGGCTCCTGACCTTTTTGAACCAACAGATGACTTTGTGAGACATTTTGAGAGCAAATTTATCATCAAACAGTAATTGAAAAGAGCTGGGGAAAGATGGGTGCTGAGGTTAATGGATCACTTAGAGACTCGCAGGCCACTGGTGGTCTACAGGCCATTGTTTGGGAATAACTAACTGCTCCAAAACTTTCTAAGTGATCTCAGTAGTTTTGATGCAGCTGTAGGCTGAAAAAAAAGTAGATTATGAAAGTTTTTCTTCACCTTTGTATAGAATATCATAGTTACATTTCTAATGCTGTATTTTTAGCACCAGCCAAATCAAGGTGAGATTGATGCTTTTTCTCTTTTTGAAAGTGTAGAGCCATAATGAAATCAAAAAAATTAGACACAATGCAAGTACTCCAGAATTGTCAAGTAGAAAACTACTTGGGAAATTTGCATTACTCTCAGAAACTAATATTCTCATTGTCCCAACAGAAGAACCCAGAACAGAAGTGGCCCACTATGGTGATTATAGGGACACAGTACAAAGATACACGGGTGTTTCGTTAGTTACGTTGGTCATAAAAGTAGCATCGTTTTTTGTGCCACCTGTTGACTCTAGTCAAGACGTCTGTTACTTTACAGCACTCGGTGGGTTTTATGTAAATTTCATGAGATATAAGCAGTCAGTAAGTTGGATGTGTGCTGTCAGAGATCCAAAACCAGTTGTGGCTCACTCTGTTGTGCTCAACATTTTTTCTCTAAACCATCTAATGTGGACTTCATTCCTGGCTGAAGTAGTCAGTATAGCAGTAATTCCTGGATGTTTCTGAAGCATCAATCAGAAAGTGTAATATAAGTTCACTGTCAGTAATGTATCAGGTATTTAAATAGTGCTGTGTGCAGTGGTAGTGTGTCACTTAGTTTGTGATGTGATAAAAGAGCTTGTTAACTCTTTAATCTAGGATGTAAACCATGTTCCCTGCTGAACATCTCTTTTTGTTTTGTACAGTGAAGCATGTCTGCAGTTTTCACAGATCTGTATCCTTTTAAAATAAGTTCACGTTATATTTGACTACTACTGTATAACTACTGATTGGCAGGGCAAGGTGGAACCTTAGCACCTGACTGGGTCAGAGAGTTATAGACTTTTGTAGGAAAAAAGATGGTATGAATAGACTATATATATAGCATAACCTTTTGCGAGCCCAAGCTCACTTCATCATATGTTGTAAAAGGACTGCTGATTATGCTATAAGGTGTCATTCTACCCTGCCTTCTGCCTGATTTCAGATTAACACAGCTAGCTAACGGCTCATTATGTGATATACCATCCATCAGTTATTCAGATGAATCTACATAATTGAGTGTGTATAGATCATTCTATGCTTGGCCTCTTCCTTACACTCCTCCTCTGAGGCATGTTCTACTTGATGTTTTTTAAGACAGGAAGCTGGGCTAGATTGTCATTTCTCTGACCACATGTGACTGTTACTATGTTCCTGTATATCAACCGCATAATGTCCCTAAACAGAAGATTCCTTCTTTTTTTTTTTAACTTTATTAAAAATAAGCCAGTCGCAGCCACAAAAAACTATGTATGGTAATGTGTACTAGTACTGATGATTAGCTTTTAAATATGAAACTTGAAATTATCAATTTGAATGTGCCGTGGAGGATGAGAGGAACAAAAGAAGTTGGACTTGGGCTGAATTTGCTTTCATTTACAGAGATGTAAATTCAGAGGACCTCTGTTATGCATAATAAAGAGCATACTGTTTAAAACTCAAGCAGTCCTTCATGGTAGAGATGTACAAGACCAGCTCTCAGTATTGTATAATAACACTTAATGTTTCTTTTTATTTGATTGGTCTTTCTACATCATGACTAAAATCCAACTAAATGTTAGTATTACGTTGGGTATGCTGCATCCTCTGCTGGCTGGTTATTTGCAGAAAGGATTTCTTTGTGGTTAACACTAAACCATAAATTAGTTTTTGTTTTGGTTCTCCCCTCCCGCCCCAGCAAGAAACAATCAGGTTTTCTGTCATGTCCATACATAATCTCGTACTTTTGCTTGGGGACGTTTATGAATTCTTTCACAAACATTGATTCAAAGATATGCTTGATAACTCCCTCCTAAATGTTGTGTTAGAGAATATTCAAATTTAAATCACTTCAGAAACCGAGTAGGAAGACTGGACTGTTTCATAATTGTATGTATACCTTATTTTCCTTTTTTGGTTTACTTCTACATCTTTCCTTTAAATTTGCTGCTTAAACTACGTCCCATGTATTGGCCTTTACAAATTACCATTCAGATCCTGTAGTGTGTGTTCCATCCAGTTTCTTCATAGGAGACAATGGGGTTCCCTTGGAAGTAATTGCTGGCAGCGTCTCTGCTGAGGAGCTTATCACTAGAATCCACAAAGTGAAACAGGTATAAATGCTTATGAATTGGCTTTATTGGTAAGATGCTAACCTAAGGTCTGTGCCTTTCCCCAGTTTAAGATAACAAGGGTCATTGGATTCAAGTGCGTGTCCAGAGTAGCATAAGCTAGCTGTTAGATCCTATCCTTTTTTTGACAATGTTTTTACCCTTTTCACATCATAACACATTTTGAAAGCTGTTTCCGTTATGTAAAACAATTTCAAAGAGGAATCTATCTACCTAAGAGTGGCGCAAGATGGATAGATGTGCTAAATCAGGGGTGCCCAACCACAGGCCAAATATGCATGCTGTGGAGCCAGTGCATCTGGTCTGCAGGGCTCTGCTCAGGTCCATGAATTTGGCAACAGAGGAAGAGTGGCCATTAATATTCTCCCCCCCCACACCATTCTCTGCATGACTGTTGGAATGCAAGTTACGTGCCCCGCTCCCGTGGGGCCAAGCCATGCCTCTCCACCCCTTCTTGTGGGTTTAGGGATGGGCCACGTCCCCTACCCTTCCTCTGGGACTAGGCTATGCCCAATTTCCCACCCCTGTCCCCACCCCTATTAGGGCTGGGCAATGCCTCCTTCCCCTTGCCCTGTTGGGGCCAGGTCACATCCCTGTCCCCTGTGGGGTTGCTTTGGGGCTGGCCTGCCCTACCCTTCCCTCCACTGCACAGGCAGATAGTGCCTGCTGCACTGCCCGAGCACTGGCTGGATCCAGCACACAGATACTGGGCACTGCCAGTCCAGCTCGCTGGGCAAAAAGCTTGGACACCACTATTTTAAAGAAATTTTAGTCCAAGCTATCTCCTAGGCCAGTGGTCTCCAAACTTTTTTGATCGTGCACCCCATCAGTAAAAATTTTTTGAGCACGGACCCTCAATATAGGTATATTTATGTAAATATAAATAGAAGTTCTAATATTTTCTTCCCGCACCCCAGTGGATCATCTTGTGCACACCCCACTTTGGAGACCACTGCCCTAGGCTACTCTGCTAGCTGGGGTCAGAAAACAAAATGGCTTCCAGTATTTGTATCACATTAAGCTTTTAAAAGCGATGCAAGTGATTAGTATTAAACTATGTTATGACAATGAGCATATCCCACCCATGCCTGTATCTTTGTGCCAGTCAGGATAAAAATAATGTGAAGGAATTGATGTAAACATAATACCAGCACTTATTTTTGTATTCTGGTGTTCATGAGTTGCTGTACTTGAGGTGTACAAGACTTGTCTGCCCTCCAGAGAGAAGAAGGGTTGGTGAGGTTTGAGTTTTAAGCCTAAGAAGATAACCAGAATTTTGTTATCCTTTTATTACTGCAGTTGTTTTCTTCTTTCTTAGATGCACACAGTAAAAAATCAAGCGCTGGAAAATGAGAGTCAGTTGTCTGGTCCATGTCCTTCTTTTCAGTCTAATAGCCCTTCAGAAAATGTTTGTTCCAGAGCAGATGAGCTTTGTTCAATGCAACCTGAGACTGTAAGCTCTTCTGCAGGTAATTTTAATAAGCAGGTTTATGAGCGCTACCTAATATACTTTTAAAATATTAATGCTCTGATTTGTTATTTCTTAAAATTAATATAAATGGTCGTAAGACATCGTGGCCTTTGGCTATCACAATGCCCTCAGAGTGCATCTTGCAGAGAGTGCACTGAGCCAAATATCTGCTCTGTAGTATGTAAAATATGATGTTTATAAGGTAACAGTTAAAAATGATGCAAGTATCATATTCATAAAACTTAGGCCCCATTTTGAGGGTCACCAACCTTTCTAGTAATGTATTTTCTTTATATGCTTGGTAAACAATAGTTTGCAACAAAAGATGGCAGAAGCTGGCCAGGATATTAACTAGTGTGACAATGGGGTTTCGTTATAGCTTTTCTGCGATCATAAATTTGACTCCTATTTTTCCCCTTCTGTGCCTTAAAACTTGAAGATAAAGCATGTGCAGATCAGGCGAGTCAGCCTCAAGACACAAGTAGTTCTTCAGATGAGAGAGTGACTGATATTCAGCCTGTGAATGACCTTGCAGTCAAAGTGGAAAGGTTTGTACTTCTTTGGACTTTCCATCTGAATTAATGTGCTTAATACATTTCTTGAATACTAAATGAAGTGAAAGAATCAGTTCCCTTGACTTGCAAATGACACACCTGTTTCTGCAAGGACATACTGTTGGCTCATATTCATCTCATGGTCTAATGTAACCCCCAGGGCTGAGTACAGACAGTCAGAAAGCCTGAGGCTGAATTGATTCAGTCTTTGCAGGTTAGTCTAAGCCAGGGGTTTTCAACCTTTTTTGAGCAGTGGTCGAGGAGCTGGGGAGGGGAGGGTGGCAGCAGTCTCAC
This sequence comes from Crocodylus porosus, assembly GCF_001723895.1. NCBI lineage: Eukaryota > Metazoa > Chordata > Crocodylia > Crocodylidae > Crocodylus > Crocodylus porosus. Next base: position 68,243,163 of record NW_017728949.1, read on the forward strand.
ACAGAGTGGCAGTGCGGGGTGATGGCTGCTGCATTCAAGCTTCTCCCCCCACATCCAGCCAGCTGGGCGGTGCCTGTTAGGCCCACAGTGGCGTGCCACTGCCCTCACCCCACCCCAGCCCTGCTTGTGAGGCAGCAGTGTGGGGTGGTGGCACTCCATCCCCACTCACCCGCACTTACCCCTGAGACCTTTCAGAGTACTCGTGAGGGTACATGTACTGACAACACCTGGTCTAAACTGCACAGATTAAATTGAAACAAGTGAATAGATGCCTACCTTTGACTCAGGAAGTGCAGCCACACTCTGGCTGTGTGTTCACTTCCTTTTCCTGCTGCCCCCGAGGTCTCTGGGATTTGCAATCCAGAGTTACAGCAGCAGGACTCTGCAGGATTCCTCATCACTTACCTTTCCCACTTCCAGGTGCCTCTGGGATTTGTAGTCCACAGTCTCAGCCAGCAGTAAGTTTGGGCAAGGGAAGGGGCATTTTAACCCCCACTTCCTGGCCCCAGACCCCAGCTGGGGGTTGCCTGGGAGGGGGGGACAGTCCCATCGTGCCCGCCCTCCCCCCCCAGGACCTCTTGCTAGCCAGCCCTCACTGCTCCAGCTAGGGAGCAGAGGGGCAGGGCCAGCCTTGCTCTCTGAAGCAGACAGCACAGCTCAGCCCAGGGCTGCAAAATGCTGGGCTGCTGGGGGACTCTGATTTAACTTAAACCAGGAAGGGGTCTGGGACAGAGGTTCCATAAAGCGGTTTGACCCAAATCAGTTAAATCTGATACCACATTCAACCAGGTTTATCTTAAATCAGTTTCAGCCATTTTGAAACTGGTTTATGTGCACTGAGCTTCTGTCCTGTTACAGGTTTAAACCACTTTCTGATCACTTAAACCAGTTTATTTGTAACTCTTGTCCCTAGCCCAGGTCTTTCTCTGCAGTACTGCAGCTCCGCTGTTCGTTCCCCGGACTTAGTGTCATCTGCAAATTTGCTAAGTGTGTACTCAGTCCCAATCTCCAAATCCATTAGTAAAGATATTAAAAAAAATGCTGGACCCAGGACCGACCCCTGGGGAGCCCCAGTTGATACCTCTTCCTAAGTAGACATTGTGCTATTGATGACTAATTGTTGGACGTGATGATTTGGCCAATTTTGCATCCACCTTGGGTTGGATTCAAAACGCCTTATTACGTCTCACTGCGTCAAAGTGGAAATACTTTTGTAGTGGGTGGGACAAGATTACAAAGCTATTCAGTTACCTAATGGGGAATAATAGAAGGAATAATAAAACTGATAACCTTAAAAATATTGGAGATTGGAACTTAATTGGCAAGTTGCCATGTCAGGCAAAATGTATTTTTAAATTCAGTTTGTTGCTACTATGGCCCCACTTTAATACAATTCATGGTTATTCTCGCTTTCCCTCTTTGTAAAATTTTAGATGGTGTTTTATTATCACATCCTTTTAAATGCTAATTCCGTAAAAGCAAAAAATTAAATAAAATGTAAATATTTCAAGCTGTAATTGTAAGTGTATTTGTCTTTTGTTATTTTTTTTTATACAGGCTAACAAAAAAGCTTGAAGAAAGACGAGAAGAGAAAAAGAAAGAGGAAGAACACGTAAAATATAACTAGATTTATCACTTAGCTATGCTTTTCTTTTTTCTTTTGGTTGTGCTTTCATTATCTAACACTTTAAAAAATAATATTCATAATTATATAGAAATCCCACTGTCTTCAAGTGACGCATCTAACATTATTAAGTCAAGTTTCATTCCAGTCTGTAGAAATATTTTGATGTTCCACTAATGCAAGTTATGTTCCCTTCAGAAAGAAATTAAAAAGGAAATTGAACGAAGAAAAACTGGGAAAGAGATGCTGGAGTACAAGAGACGACAAGAAGAAGAATTGACAAAACGAATGTTAGAGGAAAGGAACAGAGAGAAGGCGGAAGAAAAAGCAGCAAGAGAGCGTATAAGACAGCAGATTGCAATGGTAGAGTTTTTTTGTCTTATAAACATGGATAAAGTAATCTCATGATTTGGGTTTATTAAATCTCTGCAAGGACCCTAAGTATCCTGGAAACTTAAGATAGCTGATTCTAGTGCATCTGACCTTATTTTGCTTTTCTGAGCTGGCTTTCAGGTAATAGGGACTATTATTCTTAGGATGTACATTTTAGAAGGATCCAGTGTTTTGATTTGACACAATGTTTTTCTTTTTTTTTTAAATTTCAAAATAAACTACTGTGTTCGCATATGCACTGAACACACTAAACTATATAAGCTCCTTTTCCTGAAATACCAGATAGAAATGGTGTTGGCACATGACATGGGCCAGAACAACTTTTTGGAGTATAAAAATGGGATTGAGCAGCACTAACGTAGTAGATTTTGAATTGATGCTAGTAAAGTTAGAGATATGGTAAATTAAAAGTATTTTGGAGGGGATTTTGTTGAGAGGGGGAACTGGGTAGTTCATACTTCTTGCACTTGACCGTAGGCTCATCAACTAGCCTTTTTATCATTACAAATACATAGATTTACAACCCTGTAATTGTATCTCCTTAACATTTTAAAAAGTAAAATAACAGAGGGTTTTCCCTAAAACTTACCAGAGGTAAAGCTGCTAGAGCTATTGCCCATCAGTTGGTGATCATATTGTACCTTTGTTTCAAATCCATGATTCTTAAATCCCCAGACTTAAAATTAGCTTTGTGTAGGTGGATCCTGCACTGCCTTACTCCTTTCAGGGTCAGTGTTAAAACTTCCGTGTTGGCAAAAAAATACTTAAGCTCTTCAGAAAAAAACCTTTTCTTTTACAGTGCAATATTCAAGACTCTTCTGTTATTTCCCTTTGAAGTCTCTAAAGGCTTGTATTATAACTACTTTGCACATTTGGTTTCTTTAATAACAATAATTTACTATATTGAAAATGCCCTTTCAATTATACCTCTCAATATATTTGTGAGCTGCACTCTTACACGTGTGTTTGCTTTTTCACGCTGAAATTAGGTATACAAAATTGCTGGTAAATCTTGTTATTGACTTAGTTCTACCAAAATTTGTCTTTTACATGCAGAAATTGAATTTAGATTCTGGTATTCAGCAGAAGGTAAATAGCTTTTCAAATAGCAATAAGACACAGAAAAACTTGGCTGTCAGCTTGTTTTTTCTTCTTTATGATCTATTCAAGCCAAATGCATTTGAGTGTTAATTGCAGGTTGTATTAGTTATTTTTTCTTAACACAGAGTATGGTAGAAATCCAGTTTTCTGTTTGGTCCTTTTAAAGGATCGTGCTGAAAGAGCAGCTCGCTTTGCAAAGAATAAAGAAGAAGCAGAAGCTGCCAAGGCTGCAGCTCTCCAAGCTAAGCAGGCTGAAATAGAAGCAAGGAAAGAAGCATCTCAAAAGGAAAGGAGGTGAGTGCCATGTTTTTGGAGACAGAAGAGGAAACTGTATCAGCCACAGCTTGATAGTAGCTTATTGTCACACTGATCCTGTATTTTTCCTGGCTGTCCTTATTGGCCTGCTGTCCTTACTCATTAGTATATAAAATGATAGCAGACTTGCCAAACTTTTTCTTCGAATTCTAGGATCTTCTTCCCTTCCCTGAATTTGCAGCCTAGCAATCCCGTTTGCTGTCTACATTAGTATGTTTCAAGATATTTCCCACATTTGGAGTACTGCTAGTGCACCTTTCATTCTTATTGCTGGGTTGTTTTGCTTACTGTAAGCAGATCTAGATAATACTGTTAAGAAGACAATAGCTTTTTCTCTCTCTACTGGTGCTTGCAACTGCAGTAAGCGTCCTGAAAATGCTTGTGTAAGCATCTTGTCTGGATCCCCAGTTGTGGTAAAGCATGTGTTCTCAGAATTGAATCTAAGAAGAGGAGTAGTGAAAGTTGCATTTTCCTGTCTTCTAAAGCCATGCATAAAGGAGGAAAGGAGGTTCCTTTTACCAGGTGTAATTTAAAGAATATCTTCATGGATTCCACTCTAGCTACTTGTGTCCCACATAGACAAAAACTGAACATGGCTGGTCAAAATAATTCACTGGGCCAGGGACCAGGGCTGTGTTCAGGATGTCCTTGCTTTTCCCCAACCTAGAGTGTGAAGGTTAGGGCAGGCCTAGTTGTCCCTCTGTTCCTTTATACCTTCAAAGGCAATTTGCATTCTTTGGCCACTGGCACAGGTTTATGTAACGGCTCAATGGACCTGATCCGTGATGCAGACAATCACACCTCTTGCCGTGCCACGCGTGCATAGAAGGACGCGTGATTTTCAGAACAGGGGTCAGATCCTGATGGCACCATTGCTACGTGCCTGTGCAGGGGGAGCCTAAGATCCCAGGCTCCTCTGACACCAGCAAGTTGAAATCTGGGTACCCGCAGCCTGACTGAACCAAAGTGGTCTTGGGACCAGGACCAACAATCGGCTGATTTCAGTTCCAGCCCCAGGACTGCACTCAGGCTGGATCAAGACTGGTACAGTCGCAGGGCCAGGATTGTGCCAGTCTTGACTCAGCTTTGATAACCCTGCCACACATTCAGTTTGAGGCATGATGAAAACTGGCAACAAAAATGCTACATGTTTTATGGATATTTTTGTGACTGGCTTATCATTTTGTTGCAGCATTAATTCCTTGAATTACTATTTATGGTGCGATTTAACAGTCTTAGTTATAATGTGTCCAGGGGTCTTTGCTACATACCTCTCTCAAGGCTGTGGATCTCTCCTGAACAGTTACCTGAATTGAAGTAACTTTTATGTATTTGAATTCTACCATGTTGAAATCGTCGAAACACTTGCCAGAGAATGGATGCACTGACTAAATGTGAACTGTCTCCCACAGTGCTATAGCAAGGATTCAGTTCCGTCTCCCAGATGGATCTTCCTTTACTAATCAGTTTCCTTCAGAAGCACACTTGGAAGAAGCTAGGCAATTTGCTGCACAGGTAAAGAGATGTCTTTTTATTTTCAAATTTTCCAAGGAGGCAATCCCAGAACATTTATAATTGTCTGCTGTTGCAGACATCTATCCCTCCTAACAAATTGATTTCTTCAGTGCTGGATTCTCTCTTGGGCAGTTTGCTCTCTCTCATTGTTCAGATGATGGGTTCTTTAGGCTGACTGATATTGAGGATTGCTTGTACGTTTACACGTGCCATTTTGAACACTAACCCTTCTGGACTTTATTAGTAACCTTTCCTGCACCATCTACTACCTGCTTAGTAGGTTGGTATTAACTTTTCCTTAAGAGAATACTTATTGAATAAAATGAATAGTTTAGTTAACAGAAAAATCATAACCTGCCTCTTTGCAGGTAGGGACTGGAATAAATGCCCTTTGAAGCCCTCTCCACCAAATGATTGATGCACTTCTGTATTGAGCTTACTGGGTGCTTATAGGAAAGCAAATGAAGAGACAAATCTTCTGTTTCCTTTTCTGAAAATAAGTTATTACCAATGTAAATATATTGGGAGATGCAAAGAGGTTTCTTGTATCTGAATGGGGGTGGCAGTTGGGACATGTGATTGGGATCAGCTGGAGGGTTTACTTGTGAGGCGGTCTGAGCAGGGAGGCAATGCTGGAGCTCTCAGGCTTTGTGGTACTGTGTAGGGAAGCCTCTTTGGGTGGGTTGGCTATTGTAAACTGCTCTGAGCTCTTTTGGATAGCTTTATATTTATTTTTAGATTTATATCCCACCCTAACTGAGTTGTTCCATTCTCACAGACAGTTGGCAACACTTATGGCAACTTTTCCTTGGCCACAATGTTTCCCAGAAGGGAGTTTACCAAAGAAGATTATGGAAAGAAATTATCAGAGCTAGAGCTTGCACCAAGTGCTTCAGTAGTATTGTTGCCGGCAAGTATTTATATTGTTCAGTTCACACGGCATAGATATTTAATCATGTGTCTTTCATTATAAGTAGTAGACAAGGTAATTTTATGTAGTGTAATTCTGTAGTTCTTGGAGTATTTCTGCCAGTAATTCTTTAAAACTCTTCTTGTTAAGGTTTTAGTCTAATAAAGAAGGATTTTCCCGTTCTATTACTAAGTACAGATGCATTTAAATACCAGAGATAGAGTTGTATGGATACTTGCACTTGTTGTAGGCATGTGTGCCCTTTTGTTTGGGGAGAGACTGAATTTTTACCAAACTTAAGAATATGTTTGGGAATTCAGGAGTCAAAGTGCTGTGAATCTGTGCAGAATTTAGACTTGTGCCCTCAACTTTTTCATGTCAGAAATGACAATTTGTTTGAAAAAGGGAAATGCTAAATGTTCCTGAAGCTCTCAGTTAAATCTCAGATAGACTCGCTCTTAGATACTGGCACAATTACTTACCATTTTGATCTGTACTGAAGGAAAGGAATTAAAAACCTACCACTTCCCAGCATTGGCAATGACACAAGGGGAAGTGTGAGCTCTTCACTGCCTCTTTTGGCTCATGAGCCCCAAAGAGCAGCCTGCTTTTCTGCTGTGCCCCATAAGCTGTTCTTGGACAGTCTTATTCTTAAACTGGCTTCAGTCCTCAGTAGATCTGGTAGGGCTCACCCAGAGGAATGGGTCTGGGAGCAGAAAGGATTGGATTACAGTTTGGGACGACTTGGGACTACAGTGTGGGACAACTAATCAGAAGTGAGTTGCAAAATAAGGTGTTTGGCTCAAAGTAAGCCTGCTTGTATAGTCAGCACCCAGAACTCACATCTAGTGCCTGTTTCATAACGGTGGGATTGGCTATTTGGGTGTTTGCACATAGGTACTGAACAATAGCTTTGCGAAGCTTCAGTCCCTGATTCAGTTCAGTGGAGATTTGGCCCAATTCGGTGGGCAAATCTCCAAAATCGAATTGAAGGACCCTTTAATTTGCCCAAATCAAATTGGAACCCTCCGAATCGATTCGGAAAGATTTGGAGATTTGGACCTAGACACAGCTTTAAATGTGTTTTCTACATACCTCTCGGTAGCAGGGGCTCATGAACACTGTGATGCTGGGGCGCATGGAGTGTCCCACAGAAGCACAGTGCGTTTGGCAGCAGACCCGGAAGTGCACCAGAAGCACTTCCGGGTCCCCTCCGTGGCCCCCCGGCTTGGTGACTGGTGCCTCCTGGGTCTGGGGGGGGGCACCCGGAGTCCCCCTGCAGCCGATCACAGAGTTGGGTGGGTGCAGGGGGCCCCCAGCGCATTCCCTGGCAGACCCGGAAGTGGGTCCCCCTGCACTCCTGTGGGACTCTCCATGTGCCCCAGCATCACAGCGATCATGAGCTGTGCCTGCTATCTCAGGGTATGTAGATTAAACTTTTAAAGCTGTGTCTATGAACCGCTGATTCTCCAAATTGGCATCGAATCTTCAGATTCGGATTCGGCTGAATTGAATTGAGGACAGTGATCTAAATCAATGAATCTAACCTGGCAGTTCATAAAATATCCTTTGCAAATCTCCAGCTCTGCACAGTCTTAATTTTCTGTTCTTTGTTCATGAATAGGCTGGAAGACCAGCAACTTCAGTGGTACAGGCCTCAGGTGGAGACTTTTGGAAGTTCCTGGGCACAATACTTTATCCGCTCATTGCTGTCTGGAGGCTTATTAGCAACTTCATATTCACCAGTCCTCCCCCCTCACAATCTACAGTGAGAACAGCACATCAGCAAGAACATTCAAATCCTTCAGCATCCAGCAGTATGGAGCCAAGCAGGTAACTGCTCCTGACTAGGTTGTTCTGTTGCTAATGGCACCAGCTAAAATTGCCCTCGTCTGGTTCAGTGAACTGTTGGCCCACAATATCACAAGGATGGTGTCAGGGATAGGGCACTGTACTAGAACTCAGAGATTTTTGTTTGTTTTTTGGCTCAGTCAGTGCTGTCCTGTTGGGCAAGTCTGGTGCACCATCGTGCTTTTGGGCCCCTGTTGTAAAAGGGGAATAGTACTGCGCTGTTCATGATTGAGCTACTTGTCAGTATGCATGGATGAGTTTCATTTGATCCACTACTTTGGAGGTCAACGTGCTTTTCAAGAAGAAATGAACTATGTGAAACAGTAAGGTGTCTGCTGGGAGATAACACAGTTGCCAGACTGGCAGGGGATTTCATTACTGTAGCCCAGCCATCAGACAGGTTCTTGATGCCTTGAGCTTTGGTGCTGTGCTGTGATTATTCTTGCATTAGTAGCTAAGAACTGTTATGTTTTGTTTCTTAGTCAGCTCTGGGGAAACGCATCTTCTCTGAGTGGTGTGTAAAGAATAAAAGACCTGGAAGGATTAGCAGTAGGACCCCTACAACCTTTCTCAGAGTAACCAGTTGCTAATAAAAGCATGCTCTTCTCCTCTCTTTTTCCAGTCATCTTGTCCAATCTTCTCAAGCTGTGATTATACAGGAATATTACATGTACCATACATTATTCTAATTTGTTCTGGAGCTCCAAGAAGTAGAGAGCAGGCGGTCTTGAGTATCTGGACAGAGTCAGGGAGAACTCCAGATCAGATTTGCTTCTTATGGCTGGGTGGTGGTTTTGCTCCTATGGAAGCCCTCACTTCCACCTGTTACAGATGTAGGATCTGTGTGACTCCTTAAATCGTGATTTTTATTTATTTTCTAGCACAGTTGAGCCGTTTTCTCTAGGAAAGCACTAGATGCTCTGATTGGGACAAAATGATGCAAGCCATTTTTGGTGGGAGACATGTTTGACAGAGTAAATGCAGTTACTGCCAAGGAAATTGTTCATAACTTGTATTTCCTTTTCTATCTAGGCAAGCAGTTAGGAAACGAGTGCTGGAAAAGCGTGGGGAGGACTTTAAAAAAGAAGGCAAAATATATAGATTGAGGACTCAAGATGATGGAGAAGATGAAAACAATACTTGGAATGGAAATTCAACCCAGCAAATGTAGTTTTGAGTAATGGTGCAATAATCATTGGGTTTGTTTTGTTTTTTCCTTATTTGATTTAAGCAAACTAAAATTTCTGCTGGAGACATAAGGCTTGTATCTTAAACTGACTCAGCCACACTACTTCTATTCTTGCCATGGGATATGAAGTTGCCTAAATCAAAAAACAAGAGGTGTAGCTGTCTGCTACAATACTGCATATGGTAACAGTTGCTACAGGCTCAGAGGATTGAGAATTTCCATCAGCTTTCAGTATTCCGTAATTATTAGCCCTACAGTCATCTGAAGGCACTTTTATCTATGAATATTCTGCTATATAAATCTAAAGCCCAGCCATTGATATAAAGTTCTTGGTAGGTCAGTGAATGAGTGAGTAAATTGAGCGCATCAGAAGCATTATTAGCAAATCAGATTAACTAATTTATGTTTAACTTTCTTGCTTCTGCAACTGCAAGCACAACCTTGTAGTTTTTAATTCTCAAGCACTCAATAAAATGTTTTTCAAAAAAAACCCGACTCTAACATTTCTCATGGAGACCTTACAGATGCTGTTCCTTTTCAGCTGCACTAAACAGTTCCCTTTGTTGTAAAACTAAACTTAACCCTTTGGCTCTTGTGTAGGGTGGATGGTTATATATGCAGATTGCAGCTGCTCCAGCATGGTAGTATTTCAGGACTAACTTTTTTACTTGTAGCATCTGCAAGTAAAGCATAGTTTAAATATGTCATGAAATGTGCAGTGTTTGCATTCTGGAAGCTGCCACACCTAGCTCAGACGGGGAAGATCTGCCCTTCCCATCTCTAGACGCTGATAATATGCTGTTTTCCCTACAGTGGAACCTTCTAGAGACTCTGTGTTTTCCCTACAGTTTAAGTCCACATCTCCCAGAGTAGCTTTCCTACCCTCTACAGGTACGGTGCAGTATCGGTGCCCCCTGAAGCGCACTAGTGAGCAAATGAATGCTAGCAAATATTGAATTCATGCAAGAGCGTCTTTGTAGTTCAGCCCTCTGTGATGGCTGTAGATTGCCACCGTACTGTTCTCATCTTCACATGCATCATCATGGCATCTGAAGTTGACTGTCACCTACAGAAACTCATGCCTCTAATTAAGTGTTTAAGGTGCTGCCCTGCCCTAGCTTCAGGCTAACATGACTAGCTACCACTCTGTATCTTTACCTGTTAGGCTTACTAGTTAGATTAAAGGCAGCACAAGAATGCTTCCCCACTGCTACAACGCTAGCTTGCAGCATATACTGTGCTTAAGTTGGAGATCTAAGGTGCACTGCTTTCTATTCGAACCAAATTTCAAGTGCAAATGTAAGGCAGGGTGAAACTGAAAGGTGCCAGAGGTAAGATATTTAACATCACAATTTATTTTAAACTGGTGCTGCTCATGTGTGTGGGTCACCCCATTAACTTACCTTTTGGAAATTAACTTTAGACGGCTAATGGACACACTGGCCAGCGCAAAGCAGTGTGGACTAACAAACTGACATCTCTAGCTGTAAACGTAAGAGAGGAGAGGCAGTAAGAATTCTTGAATCATCAGAATTGAACTGCACTTCTTGTAAGTTCATGTTGGTAAAGAATGTGCATCTAATAGGAACCATCCAGACCAGCATTAGTACAAAACAGACAAACCTTGTTTGATGCAAGAGAATTTTATTGGCTTACAAATAAGTGCAATTACAAGCTGCCCATGTTTTAAGCTGTCAGGGTAATTTGTACAATGCCTAGTACCCTGGGGGGTTGGCTATTACTGTTAGACAAACAACATGAGAGCAGACCATCATCTTGCAGTGTCATTACAGAGTTTTTAAAGACACTGTCATTCCTGTTGGTATCCATAGAAAGAATGCAGTATGATGCAGCTTTCTTGGAAAGACTGGGGTGCTGGCAGTGGGAAGAGTTAAGTTCATTACAATTTGTTGTAGGTTTCCAATTTTCTGTTACTACACACTTGTATAAGTCAAATGTGACTATAAAGTCCATCTGATGTTGGCAGGAAGAGCAAGATCTGTGTTTTGGTTAGTTTCTTCCAGCAGTCTTGATGCCTTGGGAGCAGGTGTCCTGTGCCTCTGGCTGGTAACCTATTCTTTAATGTTATGCTAGAAGTGCAATTAAGTTGCCTCTCAAAAGCAGGATGCAACATGCAGACAATTTGTGGGGGAGGGGAGAGCAGGAAACGGGCAAAAGCCGCTCTTGTAAAATGCAGTGATCTGATACAGCTGGAGGCAACAAAAGTTTTCATGTTAATTGTCATCTTAAAGGAATGATTGTGTAGGCCAGTCGTCTAATGCATCTCAGCCCTCCCTGAGAGAGAGACTGAAGACAGCAGAGGGCTTGTCTGCGCTTTGTTTTATATAGCTGTAAATAGCTATTTGAAACTGAGTGTTAATTGGTTAGTGTTCAGTGGTGTGCTTAGCTGGGGGCAAGAGATTAAAAAAAACCTTTAAAACACGACCGAAATCTGAGTGGGCTGCCCTGCTACTCAGGCTTCAAAAACTTACAATCTATTTAGCTCTAGGTGTGGTGGTTTGTGGACTCTTTTGGATAGTTTCCCATATTTATAGAAGAAAAGCGCAAATGTTAACAGATCAACCAGAAGGAGAGCAAAGAGTACATACAGCGCTATTTCCGCATTTGATGAAGCTAACTCAAATCCCAAAAACCGTACTTTCTGGCTGGGTGCATTCAGCACAGGCCCCATTATGGTAGCTGTAGAAGCAGTTGGTGTCACAGTACCTAGGAGCACAAGAAGTGAATACATCAGCATGAGCATTGCTCTCTCAAACCACCTTGTGTACATTAAGCTTACAGTGGGCTCTGAGGATTGTTAGCATCCACCTTGCAACATGTGGTGACTTGACTAGAATTGAAGCTTCACATATAGCTGTAGGTCAGGCCCCTGCTGCACTTTTAATGCTGAAATTTAAATGTGGGGTAAAGAAGGGTGCATCACAAGTTCTTAAGTCATTTTAATTCTTGCAGTAAGGAACCCACTCTCTGGGAAGGTTGATATAAAACAAGCTTGCTCAAAAGAATAATCACCCATCACCCACGATTAATTTTTCTGTTTGTAGAATTCCTAAGCTTTTTTTTTTTTTTTTAAAAGCATTGTACCCTACTGCTACTCTTCCTTGTATGTGCAGACAGGAAATCAAGCTACACAAGTGTAGCTCTCAGAGCAATTTGGAAATGGAGCAAAAGCAGAACCTAAACGTTAGAACACTTATGTTCCTTCCTTTCCATTCATGACTCTTATAAACAAAGCATGGAAGTTGCCTGCAAAAGCCACTTGATTTAAATCTCTATTTGACTTTTAGTGCATTACTTACCTTCAGGCTGGGGTTGAAGACATGGATGTGGTCCAGTTGCTGGGTCTGGGAATCCATTGCATTGTATGATGGATGAGTAATACTTGGCAGATTCCTTTGGAATGCGAGGCAGAGCAGGGTCCGTGTAGTTGGTGTAATGCAAACCAAACCTTTCAGCAAAGCCTGTCGCCCATTCAAAGTTGTCCATCAGAGACCAGGCTGTGTACCCTCGCAGATCAACGCCATCCAGTACAACAGCTATTGCAATGTGCCAAATGGAAAGAGGGAGTTAGCCCCACAGGTTGTGAACATGGAAATGCCTGTTATCTACTAGGTTTATCTTGCTAGTTATCAATATAGAAGACAGTCCACTGTACTGCGTAAGTGGTGTGCAAAGTGCTGATCAATTAGAATGAGCATTTTAAACCTCCCTTCCATGTTTTATGCCTCATCCAGTCCTGAATCCTAATTCAGCAGGAGCTGGGATCAGGTGAACAAACTCCTTAATTCAGTCACACAAGTCTGTCTTTGCTGTAACTTGGAGGACTGAACTGGGCAGTTACTATCCTCTGTTCCTTTAAGCTTTTACTTAGAGCATTTTCTTTTTAAGACCATCAAAAGCACTTTTGAACCAGTGCTTCAACAGCTGCTGTCATCTCTCTGCTAGAGAAAGACAACTGATTATATTTTGAACAGCTGACTACTTATGGTCCACAGTAGTCATTTTAACTTGTCAGTGGCCATGGGCATAGCTTAGAGTAGTACCTCACTCTTCCCTAAGGGCAAACAATGTGTTTTACAGAGACAGCCTAGAAACAGCCTTCAGGAAAAAAAATCTGATTTTTCAGGCATTGTGTGGCCTGTGTAGTTAAACACCTCAGAGGTAACTTGTACTTTGTGAATAAAAATGTGAATGCAAGGGCCAGCTGGTAGAGCACATGGGAGCCTTCAGTGAAGGCCACCGAAGGGTCCGCACATGCCAGAATTAGTGGACACAGATGGGATGGCTGGTGCTGTCTTCCTGCCCTTGCGACAGGCATGTGGACGAAGGTTGTCAGAGTGCCTGTGAGGCAGCTAGAGGGCATGATGCAATCTGTATAAAGGAGCAAGTTAAGTACCCAACTGTTTGACATTAGTAAGGGATTCAGACCAATGAGTCTGGCTTATTGGAGGCTGGAACTTTGCGTAATTGTCTTCTGGTGGGACACTGGGCTAAGATGGGCAGCTTCTGCAAGATGAGCCCCATCACCTTGCTGATGGCCACATTGCTCACGCTTAGAACAATCATCAGATTGTTAGTTTTACACTAAAAGGATGTGTAAAAGCATTATCCTGTTCAGCAGCAGCAGCCTAGCTCTCCATGGGTCCAGTTGACCAGTTTTTAAGCACTCTGGAAGGGAGCTACCTTTTAGCGCTTCGTTAATGTAACTTTTGTAGTAGTGCATTCGCCAAGTGTCATTGAGGCCCGTGTAGCCACGTTCAGAAATGCCATTCTCAGTCACGTAAATTGGAGGGTTGTTGTACTCCTCCTTTATCCACCTCAGGATCTTTCTGAAGCCAAACGGGGTCACCTTTAACCAGAAGGAGCCAGAGCCCAGCCAGCTGCGGTCTGTTATGGAAGCCACGCCCCTGGGGATGAGAACTTGAATGAGACCAGGATCAGACTTCTGGAGCTTTGCCCAAGAATGAATTGTACTTTAAAAGTTGCTCACATTCACAAATGAAAAGACACCAGAAACTCCATGAAGAGGTCAGAGTCCCATACAGCCAAACCCTTCCTTCTTTAAAGAGCTTACTATAGTTCAAAGTGTAAGATGACAAACTTGTAAAGGACATCACTGGCTTTGTGATGAAGGATAATGAGTACATTGAACTGAAATAATTTCACTCCCAGGCGAAAGGGAGGCCTTGTGAGACAGTGATGGGCTGGGGGGAAGTCTCTGCCCTGAACTGGAGCACAAGTCAGATTGGGCCTGAGCTCCAGGACACTGGGGCTAAGGGAAGGGGGCATGACACGGAGAGAGCAAGTTGTGGGGCCTCTGAGTTTCCTTGCAAATGGTTTAATAGCTCTGCAAAGCTTTATACTCATTTTGTGTTTTGAAGATTAGCAGGTCATGCCTTGAGCATGCCACTGAACTTTGGGGGTGGGGGCTCTGAAGCCTGTCCCTGGTATTGCAACTTGAGCCCCCTTGTTAAGTAACACCCCAAACCTCACAGAATAACAGCCTCAGGACTGCAGTGCTTGTCCCCTGACAACTGCCACTGACTCTGTGCCCCAGCACACCTGCAATGCAGGCTAGAGCCTACCGTCTTGGGGGTTGTAAAGCCTGTGGCTAGAGACAAGATTTAAAAAATCTTGGCAGGGCAACTGCATATTCACACAAGAAAATTTCCACCTGGCTCTGAGTAAAGATAAAGGAACTGGATATGTCCGTTGTCTGCCCAACTACAGAAAACAGTTGTTTACGTGGGACCAAATGAAGAGAAGAATTACGAGTCCTTCTGCTTCCTCTAAAAATGATTAGCAAATGCAGGCTTTTTAGCTACCGAAACTAGGCCAAATGAATATTAAAATAAGAAAGCTTTGTCTATGTAAGCTTAGCACTTAAATGATTAAACCTATGTTCCTTTATAGTGTGTGTGTGTAATAATGGAATGTGGGCACCGACTTGCTTAAGGCAACCACAAGTGTAATCTCACATCTCCAAATCTAGATTGCCAGAGGATCATTGAGACAGTCTGTCTAGTCACACTTGTATCAAGTGCTAATTTACTTTCCTTTATTAGTGGCTGTGTTCTTAACTGAGTGTGTTAAAAATGTCAGAGCAATACACATGACCTGTAGCAGATGACTAGGGCTGTGGAGCCAGAGGAAGCAAGTATCATTTATTTCTCAAATGTTGAATAGTCAAAGTTCTGGGAGACTGAATCGCTATCCGAAAGGCCGGGCTTGGAGAATTGATTTTGTTATTTGACAGCAACCAAACCGGCACCAGCTTGAAGAATGTGTTTCATTTAGCTACAACTTCACGCTCATGTCTTACCTATCGGAGTCATAGGAGGAAACACCAGCAGCATAGTTCAGGTTAGATGCCAGGATGGTTGTGTAATGATTGAAGCCAAAGTAGTCAAATGTGCCCTTAATTCTCTGTTTTTCACTCTCAGTAAATTCTGGGAGTCTGCATTGAAAGGAGGAAAATAAGAGAAACAGTTCTTTCACTACATCATGTTTAAAAAATTAAGTTGACCATAAAGGATATTGGGATAGTTGTCACACAAACACCCACCCCTCTCCTACAGACCTACAAGCTTATTAGATAGTGTTAGTAATTATTCATTGAATGTGCACAGCTGTCTGTGGAGCAAAAGGTTCTTACACATCATTTTACTAAGCTTTAGGTCTTCTGATGAGTAATAAAATATGCATTTCATTAACTGGATACCAGTGCCTGGGATGGTAAAGGACTTGCCCACAGGCACAGCAAGTTAAAGGGAAAAATGCAGCTAATGAAAGACCTTTTGACAACCAGCTGCTTACTCCTGCCATGTTTCTTCCTGACTTCAGAACACAACCCATGAAGTTCGACCTGCTGCGACTACCAGACTGCTCCGCTCCCAGAGCATGGGGGTCCTTCAATACCAGATTCCCACAGAAAATGCTCCTCTGCAGCTCAAGTTCAGCAATTGCTGGGGCTGGTGTCTGGGTTTTGCGATTTGCTACACCTCCTGTTTTCACAGCTGATCAGTTCAGTGCATCCTCTCTAACAGCTGCCGAAAGCAACATTCAAGGCATCTCTGGAGGAGCATTAGGTCCTCTGGTGCAGAGCAGCCAGCTCTGTGCATCCCTTGTCATTGCCCCAAAGCAGCTTTTGAAGTAAGCGATTTATAAAATTAATTTGGTTTGTGAGAAACATGGACAGAACTTGTCTCAACAGGAAGTTCCCTGCAATGAAGAGCTTTCCAGGTGACCGAGCAACCCTAGGATGAAGATCTCTACAGCAAGCTTACTGCACAAGCATCTCACCCTAAGGAATAAGAACTGTTTCCTTAGCCTGGAAATCAGAAGAGATACAATGCTCTAAACAAGCCATGTCCATGGGGCCATCATCTTGTGCGTGGATGGGAAGAGGACTCTTCTCACGGGTTTCTCTGGTGTTCAAAGGTCGGGACAAACCCCACTGTTGCAGTGGTGCAAGGGAAGGAGGGGCCTGACCCCGAGATCTCCCTGCTGCAGCCAAAGCCTTTTCTAACACCTCGTATAGCAAAACACCTGAAAGCGTCTGTCCTGGAATTAAGGTTTTGAGCTGCTGCTGGGGAACAGATTGAACAGGCACATGGCAATTCTCATCTTTGTTTGCTTGGAAACACAGTGGGATCCCATCCCCGCAGAACAAAGCCAGCTTACAGGACATCCCTAGGCCATTACTTACTTCCTGTAAGTATCCGGGGGAGGCACTAATTTACATGTAATCCCTAGGCTCAGTTGTATCTGTGAATGTACCAGCTTGAGCATAAGGATCCCATCCCTCTTGCCCACCTAGCCCCAGTCTGCAGAACAAGTAGAGCGCGTGCACTCTGAATCTCGCAAGCAGGTGTCAAGACACAAGGCCAAGTGCTGCTAGGCTCTTACCGAGACTCGTTGAGCCCTTGGGCCAGGCTGCGCTCCCGTATCCTCCTCTTCATAACCTCATTGTAGTCACCATTTTTGAAAATGGGGTGAGCGAACCAGCCACCGTAAAACTAGGCCAAGAGGACAAAAGCAGGGGTGATGTGCATCTGCAGCAGAGTGCTCTGAAAGGGCGTTAAAACTTGATGGATCTGCACAGCCCAGGGTTAGGGACATGCCACACCATTTACGATAGTGGAACTGAATGCGAGTGCGCTCAGCGAGGCCAGGAGGCACTGCACGTTATTCAGCAAAATGCAGTAAGGGGTGCTGCTTTACAAGGGGGGTTTAATCTCCGCTACCTGCTATACAGGGTCAGCTACAGTGCATTATCCAGGAGAGGTTGGGTTCCCTTGGAGGAGGCAAGACTTGATGCCAATTTGACACAATCAAGCCCACTGGTTTGTGCAAAGAGATCAGGAACCTCACTGTCAAGCCCGGCTCAGCCCTGTCTTGGAGATCTCCTCCAGGAAGGCAGCGATCTCATGCTGGACATCTCCATATCCCCAAGGGGGTAGATCCCAATTCCCACAGCTGTGTGATTAGGTACCTGCACATATCGCCTGGCAGCATCAATATCCTCCTGCTTGTCGGGGTTCCTTGGTTCTGCCCAGTCAGAGTTGATGGTAATGGAGATTAATCCTTGTTGTTTAGGACGGTAGGTTGTGTTGTACAGGTGCCAGACTTCAGCATGGGCCTTTATCAAGTTGTGCCCTACTGTGTACGGGGCTCGACCTGGCCTGAAAGAGATTCCTGAAGAGACAGTAATAGCAGAGATGGATCAAACTGCAGCATCCACAGCCAGCGTGTGTTTCAGGAGGGTGACAAACAAAACAAGCAGGAGTCACCTGCAAATAAATGCTGTTGCCTTTGGCATCCTAAGGGCCAACCTGAATGGCTAAGGGGGCACGGACAGTCCAGAGAGAGAGCACTAGGGGAAAAACTCCCTTCACAGGGATCCAGCCCCAAGGGAAGGATTTCAAGGGGGCAATCAGTGAGGGTGGCAGACTGCCCAGCCCCTTGCAGACGTTTCACCTCCTTGCAGGTGAGACTGAGCCCTTCTCAATTCTGCATCCCGCCCTCATCACCGCAGAGCCCGAGCATCTCGTGTTAATCAGCCTCCTCTAAAAGCTGCTTTGCAAAGGCAAGTAACACCTTGCAAAGCCCCACGGTTATGAGAGCTTCAAGTGTTCTCTGCATTCGTAGCAGACTGCCCACCGGCAGCGCACCTTCACGATGCCTTCCCCTGACCCACGCCATCTAAACTACCCCCCCCCTGTTTCACAGCCTAGGACCACGGGGCAGAACTGAAGTGACTTGCCTGAGCTGAGGGACAAAATCTGTGACAAATGGAGGAACTGAACCCAGGACACTTGGACATAATCAAGTACCTTAACTTCCAGGCCAGCCTTTAACTCAAGCTGACGGTTTGGCCAAGTGTCTTGCTTTTGCAGAGCACCCCTTACAGATGAGGCTGTTACCTGAGTGCGATGGCCTTACCTGGAGCTGATGTGCCATAGCCATAGCCAAGGTTTGCAATGATGTAGGGTTCATTGAGGGTGATCCAGAATTTCACCTTATCTCCCAGCCTCTGGAAAAGGACTTCAGCATACTCTTTAAACCTCTGGACTATAGTTTCGTTCTCCCACCCTCCAGTGTTCTGCAGGGCCTGGGGGAGGTCCCAGTGGTAAATAGTTACCTATGAAAAAGACCATTACATAGTCAGCTACTTGCTAATTCAATCCTTTATAGAAGTACAGATAAATGGAAGAATGTTACTTCAGCTATAAACCCTGTCTTAATATTGCAGGACTATCCCTTGCTAAAGGGTACTTATGTTCACTGACTTTTCACAAAAAGCATCTTCTGCAGCCAGCATTGCATGTAACTGGCTACAGCAGTCACAAAATAAAGTAATCTTTCCTGCAGTGCGTGTCAGGCAACAGTAAAAATACAGCTCTGGAGCTGCACCTATTAATACCTGTCTGGATTTGACCCCCACCAACTTAACCAAGGTTACAAACAGTCCCATGAAGGCAAGCGTTGTGATCCCAACAATTCAGGAACTGTCAGTGAGACAGGCTAGAAGTAGAAAAGCAGAAAACAGAGGAAGCAAAACCGCATAAAATAAGGGGGTGGGAAGAGGGGACAAAATCTAAAGCATGCCCATATTCCCTGGGTATTGGCACCTCTTCTCTTCCTCACGTCAGGAAGATGGCAGATGAAAGTCTCAACTAGTTTCTCCTCACCCACTTAAATAAAATCCCTATAATGGTCCAAGTTAAGATTTTTCTATTGTTATATTGTAACAGAAAAAAACCCAAACCACCTCAATAACTTTGGTTCTGCTGTTCACATACATGGACCCAATCCTATAGCCAACAGCTCAATTCTCCCACACATGCATAAGACCAAGGGGTACGCAGCAGCTCTTAAGATCAGGATTTCTGAACAGGACAGTCCAAGAATGAAGAATTTAGTCCCTAGTGTCAACATTTCTTTTAGCCTTGTCTTGTTGGATCCCATTTCCCAGGCTCGTGATTACCTGAGGCTTTATGTCAGCAGCAAGAAGGGCATCAATAAGCCTCTCATAGTAGTTTAATCCAACTTCATTTATAAGTTTAGTAGTTCCATCAGGGAGAACACGGGGCCAGGAGATGGAAAAGCGATAGTGAGTCACTTTGAGGCCTTTCAGAATAGCCAAGTCCTCCTCAATTTTGTGGTAGCTGTCGCAGGCAATGTCTGCAGTTTCATCGTTGCTAATTTTCAGGGGAGTGTGAGCAAATTGGTCCCAAATACTGAGTCCTTTCCCATCCTCTCTCCAGGCCCCTTCAATCTATATGGATATATTAAAAAAATAATAATAAAATAGTAACTCCGAATTTTACAAGACAGACCAACTTAGAACACACTTTATTCTTAAAACATCTGGGCTGCCCAGTCTGTTAGTAGCCAACATAAGCCCGCCCGTCTTACAAGAGCTTTGGTTATACATACATACTCATCAACTGCTTGCACAATCCCAGGATCATACCATGGTTTGCTAACCTGATACGCTGCACTTGCTACACTCCATGAGAAGTTCTTTGGAAACTCCCCATATACAAACTCATCCTCTTTTGGCAGCGGGATCCCGTTGTTGCGAATGACTTCAGCATAGTACAGGGCAGAGCGCTTGGGCGTTCTCGGCCTGCTGGGATGTTTAAAATCCACCTGATGCAATCCAAACCGTGGTTCATACCCGTTCAGCCATTCAAAACTGTCCATGAGAGACCAAGCAATGTAGCCTCGAAGATTAACACCATCCAGTCTGGAAGCTAAAAACATTTTTGAGAGTTGCTAGGACAGCATGCGTACTGGAACGACACGAGCTCAATATCACGCGTTAAATTATAAATGAACAGCAAAGGATACAGGCTCAAACAGCCACCAGAACAAATCATACTCCTTCAGGGAGGTGGGACTAAAATCCTTGTTCTCAAGCAAAATGAACTTTTTGTACCTATCCGCACTAAAAAACATCCTTTCTCCTCTTTGTGGGCTGATGTGTGGAGGACATTACTGTAACCTACAGACTGTAGGTATTAGAGGACAATGAAGAGGGTATTTTACAAAACTGTCTTTTCTATTTGTTCTAGCTTAGGGATTAAAGCCTCAAATGTGAAATCTCTGGGGCAAATTCAGCCACACTTCGTGGCTTAGCGTGTTGTTTCTAGATGAGATACCGCAGCGAGTCACTGGTGTTCGTCCTCTCCCTGCCCTCGCCGAGGTCCGGGCACGGAAGATCCAGGCTTCACAGCCGAGAACCGCCGGGCTGCTCCGAAACAACGTTCAGCTGCTACAGTCCCTTAAAGGAGCTGTTCAATGGCTAAACCGTATTGGGATGCTGGGCTTTTCCTCCATGCCCTCATTTCCTGGGCACACCCTAATGCAAGAGTAGGAAAGGTGAAAACCTGACCTTGCCACTGGTTTGCCCCTTGGAGATATTCCCCAAACCAGGAGACTCCCCAGCTGGCGTCCGCTTCCTGAGGTTGTGGCCACAGAAGGGACCGCCGGAGCGCGAGCTTCCTAACATTGACCCACTGTCAAATGGGAGGTGCTGACCCAGTCAACAACCCCCCAGCCAGGTGGGGCTGACTCCAAGCAAGGGCCAAGGGAAGAAGAGCGTAGGGGAAACTGGAGAAAGCCAAATTTTGAAGTATACTTAATACTTCCACAGACTTACTTGCCTCGTACAGGATACGACTCACTGGGAAAAAGAAAAAGAGTCTGGAATCTGAGGGGGATGCATATCGTTGTGCAAACACTACAAGCCACTTACATACCTTTCAGAGCTTCGTCGATATAGGTTTTATAGTAAAATATCCTGTTGGTGTCATCAACGTCAGGCGTGGCCTTTATTCCTACCCCGTTTTCAGTTATATAAATCGGAGGGTTCTCGTACTCCTCTTTGATCCAGTTCAGCAGCCTCCTGAGACCCCAGGCCACAGGCCTCATATTAGCAACAGCTGAGGTTGGCCAGGATGAATCGACTTCTGCCGATAGCTCTTGGTCATCCTCGTAGGAGAACGGTTTCAGCCTAGGGGTCTTATGCTTTACAATTCTGGAGGTGTAAGCGTTGATGCAGAAGACGTCTGCTGTGCCCCTGATGTACTCTCGCTCCTGTGCTGTGAAAACTGGCAAGCGGGATGAAGGCAGGTTTTGTAGCTCACTCCTGTTTCCCACGGTCCATTTCATGGCCTCTGGATAGTCACCATTTTTGAAAATTGGGTGGGCAAACCATCCTAACATAAACTGCAGGGACCGATCTGCAGCTTTGGTGTCTTCAGGGTCACCTAAGGTCTTTGGCTCAACCCAGTCAGCATTAAGGCTCAAAGAAATAACCCCACTCTGACTTGCTCTGTATTTGCGGTCATATGTATGGTAGACTCTAGCATGAGCTTTCAGTAAGGTGTGAGCAATCTTATAGGGAGCATAACCAGGATCATTCTTTACATTTGGTGGAAACTGTCCTAAACCATACTCTATCCAGGCAGTGACGAAGGGCTCATTTAGAGTCATCCAAAATTTTACCCTATCCCCAAAAGTCTGGAAACAGAAGTCTGCAAAGCTATTAAATAAATCTATCAGTGACTCATTTGCCCAGCCACCAATGTCCTGGAGAGCTTGAGGCAGATCCCAGTGGTATAGTGTGACCATTGGTGTGATATTATTTGCAGTCAAGCCATCAATTAGCTGGTTGTAATAGTCAACCCCATGACTATTTATGGAATTATTTCTTCCAGTAGGAAATATTCGAGGCCAAGACAGTGAGAAGCGATAGCTCTTTACCCCTAACGCTCTGAGCATATAAAGATCTTCATCTACCTTGTGGTAGCTATCACATGCAATATCTCCAGTATCACTATTTTTTATGTTCCCTGGGATGTGGGTAAAGTTATCCCAAATGCTGGGCCCTTTGCCATCTGCATCCCAGCCTCCTTCAATCTGGTAGGCAGAAGATGACACTCCCCATGCAAAATCTTCTGGGAAGTTTCCATAAAAGTACATATCTCTTTCAAACTTTGTTTGGGGTGAGAATTTTTCCCAAACAATTTTTGCCTTTGAGGGCACTTCAGATGCCGGTAAACCAAGTAACCTCATTGCTCGGGCCGCCCCAAACGTCGGTGGCTTAAAGGATCTGTGCGAGACTTTGCTGGGGAAACCATTCTTTTCAATAATGTTAGAGAAGTAGTAAGCCGACTTCTTTGGAGTCCTTTGTCTGTTGCTATCTCCAAATTCCACATGATGAAGCCCAAACCTTTGACTGTAACCCACTGGGCCTTCAAAGCCATCAATCAGGGATCGGACAACGTACGACCGAACATCCACTGCATCAAGCTTTACAGCTGTTAAAGCAGAGTAGAGAACTATGTTAGACTTTGACCCAGGTTTGGTACAACAGATAATATTACACAACAAGGGTAACTGTGAAACACCTGAGAATGCATTGTGAAGCCAAGGAAAAAAAACACCTCCAGTATCTGAGCATCGATTCGAGCAGATCAGAAAGTTTTCAGTGGGACATTATTCTGTCCAAAATATCTCTCTCTCTTTTTTGGGGGGGGTGTCAAAAGTTGAATGTTTTGCAGAAATGTTTCAGTTTTAGTAAAGACAGTGTCAAGGAAATTTGCCAAGATGAAACTTCCAGTCCAACTGAGAAAGACACAGACCTTGTCATTCATTCCCAACATAAGGCTGGTGGTCAGAGCACTGGCTTGTGATTTGGGCAACTCAAGCCATGTGCAGACATTATGTTTCGTCAGGGAGGACTGTGGGCCTCCCAGTAGAAATTGCTGATGTATGGTCATTCGTGCAGTTTCTCCTGAAAAGAATGGTGTCCCACCCAAGACAACGATCTTCCAGGTTGACATCTGGAAGACTTCCAGACCTCCCTGCAAGTTTCTTTGCTACAGTGAACACCTGTACACTTGACTCCTCTGGATCATGGAAGTCAAGCAGCAGCTTTCCCTGTGCCTTCCTCAGACCAGGAGATCCAGTCTGGGGAAGCTTTGGGATACTTCCCCCCAGCTCAGATCCTCCTGATTGTGGACGAGTTGGGTTGCTGCTGTTCCACTGCCCCCGCAGGGCATAGGCAGAGCCCAGCTGCAGCTTCGCCTGTATCCTTCCCAAACCAGGGGACCCTGATCTGCAGAAGGTGCTCTGAACAGCTGCTCAACTCCGTCCAGGACTGCTAGAGATGGCTCTCCATGAGCCTCACAGACCAGGGACACACTGG
This sequence comes from Crocodylus porosus, assembly GCF_001723895.1. Lineage (NCBI taxonomy): Eukaryota > Metazoa > Chordata > Crocodylia > Crocodylidae > Crocodylus > Crocodylus porosus. Next base: position 68,266,804 of record NW_017728949.1, read on the forward strand.
TCTGGGGAACACACAAGGAACATTGCTCTGCAGCTCCTCCTTTGGGAGATGGGGAGCAGTGGAGCAGAATCACTCCCCTCTGGGGAAGACGCAGGGAGCAGAGGAGAGGGAGTGACTGCAGGCTCCAACACCTGCATGCGCCCTCTCTCAGAAAGGTTTCTAGCGCTAGAAATACCCCTAGGCATAATCCCTGCTCCATCTGATTCAGAGCAAAGACTTGAGACCCCAAGTATCATGCATCGCAGGCAAAAGCTGTTACCATTAGTTTATAGAGTCCATCACTGTGGAGCAATAGATATTTAATTGCTTATACAAATGAGCTATTCCCTTTGCTGCCACTGGAGCTATTTAGGGAGAGAATGTTAATTCAACTCCAAAATACTGCCGTAGGCACTTCAAGAATCACTGTGCTTTTGCTAGCTGGTCTTCAGTCCCCCAAAACAATCACGAAGAGGCAGTGGCAAAGGCATCTTTCAGAGCATGTTATTTGGGATTAAGAATATTAAAATTAAAAACATATTTTGCTTGATTTACTTTTTTGGAGATGCACTTGCCCACGGAAAGGCAAATACATTCCCAAAACTAAAGCAGTTCCTTTAAGTCTTTTCCCTGATTATTTTATCTTCAAGAAGTATAAACCAGCTCAAGCCTCCGTGGACAGCCAGACTCCGGGAGCAATATCTTGTTTCTCACAGAAAATAACAATTAGCAAGGTACTGTGTTGTATTTACCAAGCTAGGGGTTAGGAGGGGAAAAAAATTAAAATAAAAAAAATATATTAATTGTCCCTGTGCATGGATCCCAAGACTGCAGGAATAGGCCGGCCCTCACACTGGCCCGCCAGACAGATTTTTCAAAGATGTTAAAGGCTAACTTGTTACATCCCTATATTCCCTTTAAACGGGAAGGGAAATTAGTGCCTAGTACTAGCCCACTATAGTTAGTGCCTAGTACTAGCCCATTATACCTTTGAAAGATTTCATCTTCATCCTTGTTTGACTTCTTGCTAGTTGGGGCAATGCAGTGACATTTGGCATTTTGAAGGCAAAGTGCTATTAGCCAATGAAAAGATCTCTTATGCACCTACTACTGTATTTAAACAAAAATGGCCTGCAAATTTAGTGCGGGCTTGACTTCCCCAGAGAAAGACTGTCTCTGTTTAACTTCAGAAGAAATGATACCAATAGAAGCAATGTCAGCTTTCTCACGCTGCTGTACCCAAGCACATCCATCCCTGGCGAGAAGGCAGTTCACTCTCTGTGCATTCAGTCGATGTGTTGGGAACCGGACAGAACATCTATACAGGCCAGCAATGTGGTTATCACAGGAGAACTTCCCATCCTTACCAGTTCATGGATCTGAAGGGACACTGAGGGGAAGAAAGCTCTGCCTCTTCCAGCAGGCAAGTTATTACAGATGTAGAAAGGCACATTGCACATGTGTATTAGCCCTGAAGCCAATTTATATATCCATTTCTCCCACCCTCTCAAATCTCCAAGCTGCGGTGCTAAGGGCTGCCATCAAATAGGCGTCGTATATTAAAATAAGTCTTTGATCCCTAGTTCTGTAAATGAGGTTTTTGTATGCTTGACTGGGATGCTCCAGCCTTCTGCACTGTAGGCGACACATCAGGGTGGTATTGGGGCGGTGAGGGGGTGGAGTACACCCCCATATTTCTCTGCCAACAATGGGGCACAGGGCATGGGGCTGCAGGCTGGCCACAACCAGGACCTGGCAGCAATGGGGGTGGTGGCAGCAGCACAATTTCTGTGCCAACAGTGGGGCTGGAGTCCTGCCGGACCCAATGGCCAGCAGCAGCAGGGGCAGTAGCGGCAGTGCAGTTGTGCCCCTCTACAGTCACACTTATGTTCTGCACTTCAGCCATAACCTTGCAATTAAATCCATGCTAGTGGGCACCTACCCACTAAACCCCTCTTAAGTTTAGCAGGACTCTGTAGGAGAGGCTTCTCCATTTGCTTCTTCCATTGTGTAGGGAAAGTGTTTATTTTCTCTGCTAAGCAGGAGCCTGGAAAACAGACCCCGTCAAGAACATGGGATCATATGACAATAGCTGCAGTTTGAAGGTATAGGTTTAATATTACTACAGAACTGGGGATGTTTCCCAGGTAAACAAATTGGAGAAACCAGAGAGCTTCTGGCAATCAAATCAGCAAACTAACACCCCTTACCTTTCAGAGCCTCGTTGATGTACAGACGGAAGTAATCCATTCTCTCCGTGTCATTAACAGCATCCCCTCCTGCTCCTGTAGGCATGCCACTCCCTGCTATGTAAATTGGGACCTTTGTCCCTGTGTACTCCTGAGAAACAAAATTCAGCAGCCTCCTCAGTCCCCAAGGGACCACTCGGATCCAGGAGGACACTGTCTGTGGCCAAGAAGGATCAACATGTTGGGAAAAGTTCCCAAATGTCTCATAGCCTGGACTGCAAGTGTCATTAGCCCCAGCGCTGATCAGTTGGGAAGTGTAATGGGAAAGGCCAAAGAAGTCTGCAGTCCCTTTCACCAACAACTTCTCTTCCTCAGTAAATGAAGGGAGGTGGGCAACTGGGCTAGAGCAATGCTGATTTGTCTGCTGGATCTGGGACTTCAGGATATCTGGGTAATCACCATTAACAAATATAGGGTGAGCAAACCAGCCCAGCATGAAATGCATGTAGCGTTCAGCTGCCTTCACGTCATCCAAACTGGCTGGGGACCTGGGTTCAGCCCAATCCGAGTTTAGGACAAGTCCCACCTTGCCATGCTGTTGAGAGCGATACTTGTCATCATACAAGTGCCAAGCCTTGGCATGAGCCTTGAGAATTGTATGAGCCACCTCGGGGGGGGAAAAAAAGCCAAAGTGAGTCATACTACATCACACTCAAGTTCACAGCCTAAGAATGACTGCATAAATATTCGACCTCTGTAAAAACGACATTTCCTGCAACATCCACCACCACATAAACCCCACAAAGCATCCCCAACACAATCAAGTTTAAAGAGTGGCTGATCTATCAATTTGAATCATACAAGGAAAGAAATGCTACCATGGCCCCAGACTGATCCGAATTTGAGGTCTGAAAAAGTTCAATCTGACAACTGCATAGTGACAAACAGTTATAAAGCTGCCACATCCCACCCAGATACAGCTTCAGTTCAGTGGAGTGGAGTGTTTTCTTCCCTCCATACATGTCAAATGTTTTGGACAACAAGGATATAAATCCTCTTGGCCAATGAAAGATTAGTGCCTCCAGAAACTGAGCTATTCAGAGAATAGCTTTAGACAGGTAGGTGTGAAAACTTTGTTTTAAATGTATATTTAAATCCTTTTGGAATAAAAAAGCAAACAGAACAAAGGAGAATGCGTTTTTCCCTTTTATCTTTGAACATCCCTAAATGGGAGTGTCCAGACTCTAGAAAAGAAGCTGTTATGCCCAGTATATCCCAGGCTGAGTAGTCTGTCTGCATGGTAGAAACACCAGAAACCTTGAGAGCCCCTGGGGCCAAGTTTGGCAGAGAGATTCAGGTAGTTCAGACATGCAGCCAAGTTTGCAGGTACGTATTTGAATTTCCAAACTTTTGCTATTAACTTGTGCATGGGAATAAGCACACAGCTGGCCCAGAGTCAGTGTCCATTTGTGGCAGGTATTGTATGAAAATTGGGAGAAACGAAGTACCCATTCTGAAGGGCTTGCAAGAGGCTGTTTTTTCAAAGGAAGGTAAGGGAGTTTGTTGCCCAGCTCCCTCGGGCTCCTTTGCAGAGCTTAGTTTAAGATTATTAGTGACATCACAAGCAAAAGTTGTTTAAGACAGCAATACAAATATTACCAGTCTCCTTTTGTTTTACTACAATTTAGCTTCAGCTGTCTCTGACAAAGCCTAATTCTTGCTAATTAGCCATGTTACGTGTTCTAAGTGAGTGTATAGTGGCCTTATAAATCATTTGAGGTCTGCCAGTCATAAAAGTCACAGGATCAACACAACCAGAATATAACTGAAGGAAAAGCCAAACTGAAATGGCTACAACAGTGCAGCTTACAAATGCAGTTACCTTATAGGATGCAACTCCTGGATTAGTGATTCCTGGGGGGTGCTTTCCAGTGCCATAGCCTGCATAGCTAATGACCCAGGGCTCATGGAAGGTAATCCACAACTTAACCCGGTCCCCAAAGGTGGCGAAGCAGAAGTCAGCATAAGCTGCAAAAGCATCTACAATACTATCATTTTGCCATCCACCGAGATCCTGCAGGGCCTGTGGGAGGTCCCAGTGGAACAAGGTGATCATGGGCTCAATGTTGGAGTCCTGCAAGCTGTTTATTAACTTGTTGTAGTAGTCCACACCTCGAGGGTTCAAGCTTGCTTTAATGCCAGAAGGAAAAATTCTGGACCAGGATATAGAAAACTTGTACAGCTTTGACTGAAGACCTCTGAGCAGGTAAACATCATAGTTAGTTTTGTGATAGCTGTCGCAGGCCACGTCTGCCGTTTGATTCATGTAGGCATGACCTTGGTGCCCAAACTGGTCCCAAATGCTCTCTCCTTTTCCATCCTCTGCCCAGCCTCCTTCAATGTTAAAGGCACCTGTGGACACGCCCCAGAGGAAACCACTTGGGAAAACATCACGCAGAAAAGAATCTCTTTCCAAGGCAGTCTGGTTGGCGAAGCTTTCCCAAACTTTCTGATAGGAAGAGAGGGGAGCAGCAGCAGCTTGGCCTTCTTGTAGTGCAGTTCCTGCATAGGAACTAGGGATAAAAGGTTGCAGCAATCATGGGATGCAGTAGATTAACTACTGAGGTGCTGAAAAGCTGCCTTTCTGTCTAAGCCAACATTTGAGATGGTCTTGGCTTGACTAATTATATCCTAGTCACAGATGGAGATGAAACCTTGCAGCATGTATAAGCACCACCTGGTATGAGCCACTAAATTGTGTGGACAGTAGAACTGTGTCCTTGTGGGGATAAACAGCTGTCATCAATGCCAAGGCAGTTCCTACCTAAAGGCTCTCTGTGCAGTGCCAGCTACCATCCAGTCTCCATGTCACCAACTTGCTTCATATAAAATGGCAGTGCCTTTTAGAAAATGTCAGGTCACTAAAATTAGCAAAGAAGTGGGGTGCACAGAAGGATAGATGGCTCCCCTACTGCTCACGGTGGATAAATAGGGAAGACCAAACTGAATGGAAACACGTGACATGGTTGCTTGCTGTACCAGGGACTGGACCAGACCCAGTAGATCCCTCCCATTCCTATAACCACGAGAACAGACTTCAATATTTAAAAACAGCCTTTTGTTTCAAAATGATTTGAAGTCATACTTCTTTTTACAAGAATTTCCCTGAGGAACAAAAGCTGTGTACCTAAATGCACGAGCTGATGAAGAGTCTAAGAATTTATTAACATCGTATCCCATTGTCAAGGCCTCCTCTTTGATAATGGCTGAAAGATAAGAAGAGAAAAAGATAAAAAAGAATGCTATTTAATGGCTTTAGGACATGTGACTTCTGATACAAGCTAGTTCAGTTCCCCCATAAAATGCACCTCGTGTCTCCTGGTTTATCCTATACAGACTGGGCTGGCTAAGCACTAACTAGAGGCAAGGCAAGATTTTCTCCTCATTACTGTGTCTTCCTCAATTTAATTTTTGCAGCTTCTTTCATCCTTAACCACCTCAAAAACTGCTTAAATGACTTGCCTTCACCGGGGCGATAATACAAACTCTTAACCAGCGTCTCCTGGACCCAGCTCCAGTCCACACATATGAATCTCTCACCCCAGTGGTGCTCAACCTTCCAGCCCCACAGGCAGAACGAGTGGCATGGCATCAGTCTGCCAGCCTGAGCCAGTGCAGGGCCAATCTGTGAGTGCTATTCAGCACACAGGCCTGGACCTCCATGCTGGATCTGGCCACAGAGTGACCCTATGCACTGGACTGCTCTGGTACACAGACTGGTGTCATCTGGCCCACGAGGTTCCCCATAGGTCTGGAAATTTGGCAGAGGGTGAAAGCAGCGGCAACATTAATTGCCATAGCTCTAGAGGCCAAGGTAATTACCACTAAATTCCCAGACTGTGGGGAGCCTCACAGCCCAGATGACGGCTCCATGGGCCGGAGGTTGAGCACCAAATGTAGTGGCGCTTTACACCACTGACACACCCTGGGATATAGACTATAGTCTGAGAGCTGATAACCCAGCCCTTCTCAGAGTGAATTCAGGCTAAATTGCTGAAGCCCTGATGGGTATTCAATTGTCCTGCCGCTGAACTCACACAGCGCTGCTCAGCAGCAATTCTTAAAGGTCTATGCCCCTACAAGTCCTGGACCAAATGGATGTTGTGCTCATGCAAATGCAAAAAATACAATAACCTGGCTTTCACTCTCATGCTCGAAGCCCATGTTTGAAAATGTCCTAAGAGATCAGATCTCTCTCTGAGTGATTGGGGCTTCAATACATAAGTGTGTTAGATGCTTTGGAAAAGGTTATCCTTAATCTCCCTCTTTTGCAAACAACTTATTGGTAACCTTTTTGTCTTCCAATCTAGCATTGATTTTTTCTTTAATTAACTATTTTTAAGGTCAGGTGCTTTGGGTCACTTGGAGCATAGATATGACATGGTGCAGAATAAGAAAAAGGGAAGCCAGTGGGCCAAGCCGTTAAGGCATATTGCTATAATTCTGAAAATGAAAGTTCAAGCCCAGCTTTGGACTCATACCAAAGGCTGCCTACATATGGATCAGCTGTGAATGGGTATCTGGTCATTTGCACCGGAGGTACAAACCAATTTTTCTTCTGCATGTAGTGCTTACCTTTGAATAGAGCAGCAACTGGTATAGGCAGATTCTCTGTCTTGGAATTGCAGTCATGAAATGTTAAACTAAAGAGTAGGACAGCCATGTTCTTCCAGATATTCTGCAAAAATAGACACATTGAAAAAATCATATCATATCAAGCTATGGAAGTGATAAAGGACAAACTGCGAAGATACAACCCTGGCATTTTCTGTTTTTATCAGGTAAGATAAAATGCCTAGAGAAATGCATGTCAATGATAAAAGCATTTAAAGGCAGATTAATGAGTAATTGTAGTGGGGGGGAGCACGGTTACACCAATCAGCAGTGGTTGTGCTACACGCACAGACTTTGTCACTATGAACCTCTGGGGGAGAGGCCTGCAGGGGGTCCTATGGCTCACTGGGTCTGGCAATCCTGCCAGCCTGCCTAGAGACCTTATCTGGACACCGGCTGCTGCTGGGTGTTTTTGCTCCATCTTGGGACAAGTGCTGGAAAGGGTGGCAAAGTTCAAGACAGTGGCATGGATGGGCTGCAGTGCATCTGGCAGAGGCCAGAGTTGCCCTATTTTCAGGATGTCTCAGAATAAAGGAGGAAATAGGTCAAGGCCCTTTTGGCTACTTAGGGTGGAGACAGTCAGTGCCTGAGAAAGATGCAGTTAAAGGCTCCTTCAACTACCAGCAAGATGAGAGAAGAAGAATAAAATGGTAGATTGGGACAAGGGAAGGAACTGAGAACTCAGACTCAGTCTGCATCCCTCACTATAACCACATGCATGCATCAGGGTAATAGTTTTAAGCAGGGCTGGTCAAAGTGCTAGTTATTTTTCCCTACCAAAAAGAAAAGGAATGTGCCTTTCTTAAACAACCCACCCCAAAAGTTAATAATGCTGAATATTTTCAACAAAAAATCCCAAACACCCTTTTGCTTTAAAAACTGTTTGTTGGGGAACTTTCAGGTAACCCAGCCCAGTCTTAAGGGCTTGCTGCAACACAGAAAGCTCTTAGGCTGTACATAGACCTTACATTTGACATCTTGGGAGAAAGCCTTTTGTCCAGGGAGCCTACAGATATACAAGGCTATTGACCCACTTCAATTCAGATCCCTCAGACGGATGTGGGATAAGATGTGCTAATGTTTTTCCCGGAACGTGGCTGTGTGTATCTCTACGGTTATCACAGGTCATTCCAGGGACTATTACGTGCTTGCTCTTGCCACCTGTTGACAGGAGCAGCAATGCAACTTGGAAGGGCAACTTGTATAAATGACTGAGCTGCACCTATTTGGAGCAGGGTCAAACTCCAGGACAGTCGGGTCCATCTCAAATGAGATGCCCATTTACAGCCTTGGAGGCAATGCTTGGGCAGACAGGGGACGTGGAAATCCTGCGTTCCACTGTGGCCTCTGCATCTGTTTTTGGACATATCAACTCTAACATGTTTGGCAGCTGTAATTCACTACCTATGGTGACAGTGCTAATCTAGGGACACCCCTGTGCCTTTGCTGCCATGTCATACATGCTATGAATAGAACAAAAAAAAGTTTCCTGTATTTAAAATGGTGGCAGAAGTCCTAGCCTGACTCAGTGATGCGAGAGAGGCAGCAAGGCGTTAAGAGCTCAGATGAAAGCACTGTGTAAACCCAGATGCATCAACGAACACTACCCAAAGCGTGCAATTCCTGCAAGTTTCAAACACCTGTTTCTACACGGTCAGCCAATAAACAGCATGCAGCTGTTTCCTAGGCCAGCCACGGTGAGAGCTATATTGACAAAACAGAACTATTTGGACACGCTTCAGGGAGCCTGGTTTTCCCCTGCTGCGTATATCCTGTATTGTCAGCAACGGCCACATTCTTGAGACTTTGCGGGTTTTGCAAAAAACCATCCATAAACAGCTTTCTATGCCTTTCCCTTCCATTTTTAGTGTGGTCACGATCGTAACATTTGGGTGCTACGAGACACAAGCGTCACAGGACAGGGAAGCAGTAGGAGACTTCTCATTGTCACAGTAGCCTGAGCAAGACAAAAATAGGATAAATATGCCTCCAGCACCCAGAGGACTTGAGGGGGAAAATCCTTGCAAAATAACAAAATTCCTTGTATAGATCTCGCTGCAGATGTGCATTAGGTGTAAAAGAGGTTATTTTTACTGAGGAGTCTCAGATGTTGCTGGAATCCATGCCGAAGGATAGCAGGTAGTTTCAAGTCAATCAGCAGAGTTATAGGGGAAACGCCAGACTTACTCCTAGTATCCAGTCACTGATACATTGACCCACGAGTACACTAACCTCCCAAAATAATTCTTTCCATTTCCCTTGTGGGCCCTTGAAAGGCAATTATAAAAGAGTATGTGTTTCTTACAGGCACAACATGTTTTAAACATTTCCCTTTGTTGAAGGGAAGAATACTTGTAGATGATATTTTTATTGGACCAACTTTATGGTTGGTGTAGACATAGGCAAGCTTTTGGGTATCACAGTACCCTCCCTCGGGCTTCCCTTTGTTTAAGATCTCAACATAATACTTTAAATGGGAAAATTTGCTTTAAAACATCAAGTTTACCTGGAAGCTTTTCAAATTCGTTTGTAAATTTTCTTCATTTCTGCAATCATAATGCAGGCTGAGAGAGAGAAAGTCCACAGAGTCCTGCAAACAAGACAAGACACATTGTTATTCCACTTTTTTTTTTGCTGTTAAAGACTGCTCAGAAAAATGTACGCTGTCAATGTTTCTTCAAGCTGCCATTCTTATAATCAAATGCAACACACCTGTAGATGAAATGATTTACACAGACTGTAGTTTTAGAAGTCAGAAGTCCCCTAAAAACCCCAAATAAGGGGTGGGGAGGGGTTTCTGGTTTACCCACTTGATGGGACAGTGTGGAAACAAAGTCAGAGTTCAGCAGCATTCCCTGACATCAATCAGATCCGTTTTGTCTATTTGACTTTAAAAAGCTAATCATCATCCACAATTAGTTCTCAAAATGGCAAGATAGAGGGAGTCTTGGCCAGGTAGATAAACCTTTGCCACTGACTACAGGGTTCAGAGCAGCTTATCAATACACCCAGGGACAAAAGTCCATTTTCAGAAACCTTCAGTTAATTCCACACCTGCAAGCACTTTCCTATTATTAATTTAAAAGCCCATGAAAACAATAGGAGGATGCTAAAACTTGTTTGCTGATTTCAATCTTAGCCTATTCTGGTACCCGAAAGCTGGTAGGGATGACTTTTCTCAGGAGATCACTCTCTCCCCCAACAGTGTCAGCAATATAAACTTGGCTTAAAAGTATGTATAGTTGAAGCTGGATCCATTAGTATCCTCAAAGCTTCTACAGCCTTTTAGAACGGCAGTTAGGAAAAAATACAGGCAGGAATTAAGATGTACTAAGTGGATTTTTATTTATTAAGGGCTATTCAAATATGAACTCCTTTTTTTACAAGGCTATTCATAGGAACCATATGGAAGGCAACAGTTTGACAATGCCTTTTTATTGCTATACCTAACTGGTCACCCTTATAACAGGTAAACGTTTAAAGCTCACGCACACATCTGTAGTATGTCCTTATGTGGGACCACTCGTGAAAATAATTCTGTTCACATCTGTACTTTGCAGGTGAAGGTTTACAGCTTTCACCATGTTTTAATTAATGCTTACAAACCAAAATCACAGTTTTGTTTAAAAAACAACAACTCAGTTTCACATCACCAATCATATAGGCCTTAGTGATTCAGATTGATTTTAAAAATCAAAAGGATTAAACCATTTCAGGTAATGTTAACTGGATCTGTCTTGAGTCACATGATACTTAATAGCAAAGAACTGCAAAATACAATACATCACCCTAAGAGAGGCTGAGAGAGACTCCAATGGCATCGTCTCAAAATGATGATTAATTTCTAATGCAATTGACAGTTTTCCACCTGAAAAATACAGAATGCCTGGTGTTATTACCGAGCACGGGAAATGAAAAATGAAGATTCATTGTACTTAATAAGGAAAGAGAAGTTTTTGTTTAAAAACTAATTGGAAGTCGTAAGTAGTAAGTCAGTCCTAGCCTGCTTTCACAAGGCACTAGAAGAAAGCAGGAGTTCAAGGGAATAGTTTAGGTTTAAATGTTGTCACCATGGTCTTGATAAGTTCACTGACAGTATTACAAGAAGACTGCCTGTGATAAAACGGGGATGGACCCAACTCCTAGGTCCCATCCCATCCTACATTTCCAAGCAAGGCTTTTGGGACCAAAAGCAGTTCTCATGCTAAGTGCAAAAAAAGCGTGCGTTTTTAAGCCATTCAGTTATAAACCAAGGTGAACTGAATGAAGAGACCTTCAAAACTAACATCTTCCAGAGGATACACCTCCTCACTAAAGAAACCTTCTGACATGCAGGGCTGCCCAGCTCCCCGCTCCCCATCCGTATGCCAGACAGGCTCCTGGCAGAACAAAACCAGCAACAAATCTTCTGTGTCAAATTTCACTTTGACAAATCCACAAACTATTCATGAAGAGGCGTTTCATTCAATTTTTTTTAACCAACTTGGGAACAAGATAACCCTGTCCTAGAAGAGGCAGACTTGCTCCAAGATGCTGTCACAGGGCAGACAGTTGAAGCAGGTGGTACTGTGCAGCATCAGGGACTCTGCAACGGTTTACGAACTTGAAGAGCAGCACAAAGACAAGCTGTTATTCCACTGGAATGGAGGCAATGTGAAAGTCTTTGCACCAGCTGCAAAGGAAGCTTTCGCCCAAAACTAGCTAGAAAGACAAGTAAAGACTAAACATGAATTTTTACCACAATTTATGTAGGTTGTCTGTTTGCAAAAGAAATATTCTGTTTGATCGTGCTCGGTGTAGTCCAAATGGAGGCAATCTCCCCTCTCTCTAGACTCTGCATAGCCCCCATGCAAAAAAATTAAAAGAAAAACCCTCCCAGTTTCAACCAGTCTAACCAGCACTCTGAAAAGAAGCTGCTGGCTATGACGCAAGTACTCTTCTGTGGTGATACTACAACTCACTTTTCTCACCAAAATTGGGTATTTTTACCTGCTCACTGTTAATTCCACTGTACATCAGCTAAAGCGTCCTACTTATTTTTGTAGTGGATCTTATTTTAAATTCGTTGTATTAAAAAAAAAAAAACCAGTTGGGTTTAATAAAGCCCACGGCCACCCATGTTCCAATACAGACCCTAGCTTTTAGTGCAAGCTCTGAAAGGGAAAACAGAAAACTTATATTAAACAGCTTACAATGCTCAATTTAGATACTCTTTTTCACCCTTAAAAACACCCACTATAAAACATCTGCTGCTTTTAAATTCCTCTTGAGAAAAACTCAAATGTGGGTCAATTTTAAATCAAAGAGATTTTATAGCAACTGAAAACCCATTTCCAGAGAGATTTACTCTATCCATACAGGTATGATCGGGGAAGAGAACGAGGAAAGAAACTGGGATGTGGGGAAGATAAGTTTAATCGTATCCAAACCTTTAGGAAATATACATGCGACCATCCCCGTTTGGGCTTTCTTTACCTGTTGAAGAGTATTTTTCATGGTAGCGCGTATAAGTTCTTTCATGAGCAGCAACAAGAGCCTGGAGAGAGGATGAGGGGTCGTCATAAGGCAAGCTCTGAAGGACCTCAGGTAGGTGACTGAAGGTCAGCCACATGTCAACCAAGTCACCAAAAGAACGGAAATTAAACTCAGCATATTCCACAAAGAGGTCCACAAAGGTGCTCGCCTTCACCAGGGAGCGGGTGATGATGACACCAGGTAAATTCTTGTGATGCAGAATAACCACTGGCTTAATGCTTGCAGCAGTAATAGCCATCAGAAGTTGTCTATAGCATTGCACTTTAGTCTCATCTGGAGTCCTGAAATTCCCCTCTGGAAGAATATGTATCCATGGCATAAAGATTTTATAATGTGTCACACCATTTGCATGCAGGTAGGAGAGGTACTGTGGCAGGAAAGCCACATAAGGCTGATCACACAAATAAGAGTGTAGATCACCATCAACCATTTCATTACCAGGACCCTGTTTTTCTATGAATTTCTTTTGAAAATTTAAAGGACTCACAAACTCGCTGGTTAGAGGACTAGCAATTGCAGTAACAGTCTGAGCAAATTCCCACTCTGTCCCACAGCCAGGAGAAAAGAAAAGAAAAAGTAAGACCACCTTACAAACCAGCTCCATCTTTGAACCTGCTTCAGAGTGCAGCTGCTTTATGTTATTTATGTTACAGCAGAAATTCAATTAATATTTAACTCACACTATCTAGTGTGCAGATAAACCTGCCCATAAGCAACTGTTACTCAGATATCACAAAGGTTTAATTTTCTCAATAAACTACAAAAACCCCAAACAACTTCATCGTTGCAGCCCTTATCTGAAGAAAGGTCAAACAGAATATCAGTTCAGTATTTTCTAACCAGTCATGAAGATATGTAGGTCCCTAATTGCCCTTTAGGCTAGGGACAAAAGTTACAAACATACCAGTTTAAGTGATCAGAAACTGGTTTAAACCTGTAACCAGACACAAGTTCAGTGCATGTAAACCAGTTTCAAAATGGCAGAATTCCTATAAAACTCACATCTTCATGGGCTACCACTGCTTGTTATTAAACCTTTCACATTTACAGTTTGTCACAGAGTCGCAGCCAGCTAGGGAAGGCCCCGTGGCCACCTGCTTCGGCTGGGGCCGGCTGCGGGTACTGCCGAGGGCCAGCACGGAGCGGCCGGCCTGGCCTGCGGAGGCAGTGCCCTTCCCAGCCAGCTGTGGCTCGCTGGCAGCCAGGCCTGACCCGGGAGCAGGGACCAATCTGGCTGCTATTGGTGATGCGTAGGGCACGTGCACCCCGGGATTGGCCTGGCGACATCTACGGGTGGTTACTGATCACCACCCCCTCTCCCCTCGCCGCCAACACCGCTGCAGGCACCTGCAGAAGCTCCCTGCTCACCACCACCACCACCTGCGGACAGTCGCCATGCTCCCCCCACCTTGGGAGCACGCATCATTCATGCTGGCTGCTCAGCTCCTTTGGCCCCAGCCAGCTGGGAAGGGCCCTGCCCCTGGCCCCGCTCAGCCCCGCCATGTTTGCCTTGCCGGGCAGCCCCAGCCCATGGGCACTGCTGAGGGTGGGTGCGGAGGGGCTGGGCCCTTTCCAGCCAGTTTTGGCTGGGGCTGCGGGATCGCTCCCGGCTCCCCATGCCCAGGCTGGGCCGTCAGGGAGAGGCCGAGGCAGCCCCACACAGAGCCCCCCTCCGTCCCCTGGCTGGGGCAGGGCACAAAGGGAGAGTCCTGCCCGCTGCAACGGCTCCCTGGCAGCCCAGAGCAAACGGGACTGGGCCGCGGGGGCAGAGCTCTTTCCAACTGGAGGTGGGGCCGTGGGCCCAGATTGTTCCCGGCCCCGCACGCCTGGACCAGGCTGGGCTGTCAGGGAGCTGCTGCCCTGTGAGCAGGGCTCTACCCTGCGTCTCTGCCACAGGGGGTGGGGTCTGGCCATACCCCCGCTCTCGCTGCCTGGTGCCTGCTGGGGGCCAGGGTCTGGCCACGCTCCCTCTTCCCCACCCTGTCCAAAAAGCCTGGCAAGGACTGCTTCACCCCTCCCCCTCCAGGCACACCCCAGCTGGGGTCCCACACCACAGGCCAGGGTGGGGGTTTAAACCCCTCCTCAATCATACTTAGGCCTGTGGGGGCCTGGCCACATCCCCCTCAGCTCAGCTTCCCTTGGCCACTGCTGAAGAGAGGGGAGCGCATGCTCTAGCACCCCTGGCTTCTGGCCTGAGCCACTGCAGGCACGTGCCTGCATTGCCGGATTCAAAAGTGCCTGTCTATTCACTTGCAAATTGGTTCAATCTACACCGGTTAGAGTAACCTGCAAAGACTGAATCAGTTTTTGAATGTCCGTACCTAGCCTTAAATGTAGACAAGCATTTACTAGGATTGTCTCTTTGTTTAAAACCTAACCCCCCCACAAATTACCAATTTATTTTTGCCTTTTTCCACATAGGATGCTAGGGTATCCTCAATGGACACAGGAGCCTAAGAGATCCGATTTAAGATTTGAAGGTTAAAAGAGTTACTAAGTCACAAAAAACCTCACCCTAAGAATCCACAGGCACGCGGCTTTACCTTTCAGCTAATTCACAAAGCAGGACGCATGAAGTTCTCTGCCCTTCTCAGGCAGAAATCACATTTTGGACCTGGTGAGTTTGACTATTCTTGCACGTTTCAAGTAAAGCAAGTGTATAGCTTAAACAAAGTGAAACAATAGATAATCTAGTTCCTGCAAGTGGGAAGAGTAAAACTACTTTTAAAAGGTTTGGGTTAACTTGACAGAACTGAAAAAAATTATCTTCAGTACAAAACATGAATATCATTAAACTTTCAAATTTAAGAGCAGAGCAAAGCAACAAAGGAAACCTGCAAACAGAAGAGGCCCACAGAGAACAAAGCATTGACAGTCCACACACATACATTTAGCAAACTTTTATTGATTTAATAAGAAAAATACTTAAAAATCAGCACAGTAAAATCCTACTAACCAAATGCTATAGACAAACAATGCAAAATTTCCTTCTGTTAAAAACTGAAGCACCTGAATAACTCCCTGGTGAACAGGCTTTGTTTGTATTGCCAGGCCTTGTTTAGAAACGGACTACTAAAATATGGAACAATATATAGCATTTGCCTAAAAGGCAAATCCCAGGAATGTGCAACATCTGCGAATGGACAGCTATTACCAAGACAGTATTTCTCCATTGCACAGGATAGCGCTCATACAGCTTTGAGTTAGCTATTCAGCAGGTACTGCAGTAATGTACAAAGAACAAGTTTTCCAATAAGCTGAAGTCCTGTGCTTTTATTCATAATCCTTAGTCTTCCATCAGATAGTTGGGGTTTACTACCAAAAATGGGTCTTCATCTAAGCTTTCTTCTTCCATGGAGCCTTTCAGCCCAGACTGCGTGAGTTCTATGAGAATGTGGTCCTGAAATCAACACAGAAGCACTTACTCAGACAAGGCTTAAAAACTGGTGTTTGTCCTTTGAGAAAAGCAAAGTCAGTCCACTGCATTTAGTCTTCTCCCCCTACTCCCGTGTGTACGATTCCATCTATAGCATTGAGATGGCTACGCAGCTATGGAAGTATTTACACAGCAAGTTAATTTACACCTTTGCTTTTTAACAGAAAGCTTGCCAAACACAACGTCTCTAGGGCAGGAGACAGCCTCTCTCACCAAGTCACAGTTTTCAGTCAGACTTTCAATTAAAGCATGCAACGCAGTTTCCCTGACTGCAGTCCTTTTGCTATAGCAAAGGGTGCCATGTTGCACAGCGACTCATGTCATCAGGCCCTATAGCCAACTCAGAAGTAAAAGTATTTTAGCTCTGCAGGCAAGAAGGTAACGAGGCAGGCCCTCAGGAGGCACATGTTTACCAAAAGCTTCAGTCGCTGTTAGAGGGCTGTCAGGAGAAAAGATGGACTCTGAGAGGAAAAGAGCACAATTCCTACAAAACTCACATCTTCGTAGGTTACCACTGCCTGTTATTACCCCTTTCACATTTACACAAACAAGGAGACCTGCTACTTGGAAAGGAAAAACATCTAGTGTCTGAAGATATCACCATACCCAACACTTTCTTTCCAAGTTCTTGGCCTGACATCTACAAGATGCAAGTTAAAGTACCTTTTTACTGCTCTAAACTTTGAGCACAAAACACACTTCACAAGCTCTGATGAACACTCTGCATCAGAAATAAATATTTGTTAATTCTTAACCTAAAACATCCATGCAATTTTTTACGTACATAGTGTGTAAGTCGGTGAATGACTCTCTCTATGATCTTCTTTTTATTTATCAGTTCTTCTTCAGACTCTATTTCTGATTCAATTTCCTTTAAGTACCAATTAATAAGCTCACTCTTCTTTAACGAGGAATCATCATCTTCTGCAAAAGAAGTCAAGATGGTTGGAGTTACAATTCCATTCCACATTTCCAACACACGCACAGCCATGCCAGGAAACCAATCAAACTCTCAAAGAGAGAGTTAGTGCAGTAATATTTACAATGCTGAAAACTGAAACCCAAAATAATCTGTTAGATTATTTTATCAGGGAGTTATGATTTGCCATGAAATAAAGTTCTCATGATAGATTACATACCACAAAACAAATTATTCCACATAGAGGGGGAGGTTTTGCTCTCCCCCTCTATGCGGCGCTGGTCAGGCCGCAGCTGGAGTACTGTGTCCAGTTCTGGGTGCCACACTTCAAGAAGGACGTGGAGAACCTGGAGAGAGTCCAGAGGAGGCCACTCGTATGGTTGGGGGCCTC
>NW_017728949.1:68284095-68286005 GCF_001723895.1 Crocodylus porosus
CCCAGAGAGGTGGTGCTCTCACCTTCCCTGGAAATCTTCAAGAGGAGACTGGACAGGCACCTGGCTGGGGTCTTATGACCCCTCCCACCCCCAGTGCTCCTTCCTGCCCATGGCAGGGGTCGGACTCGACGATCTGTCTAGGTCCCTTCCGACTCATTGATTCTGTGATTCTTTTCAGGTAGAAATAAAAGTTTAAATTCTCAATCCCTGTCTGCACACAAACTAGATTTCTGCTTTTCCTAGGCAGCTCATCTAAAGATTCAAAAGGGGAGAGTCAGGAGGCAGTTTGTTTAGTTTCATCTAAATTAAGATGACATTAAAAAAAAAAAAAGGTCACAGCTTTGCCCAAAGCTGAAGACACCAAAATCTTCTAGGCAGGCAGAAAACGCAGTAATTGCACATCACTCTTGCTATTTTAAACGGACATTGTAATCTCCATATCCCATCCAAATACTGTATGGAAAACTGACACACTAGCAAGCAACTGCCAAGTTTCACCAGAGCAATGACTTCATCACAGCTGATATCTTCTATCACGCCTTCTGCTTGCCCCAGTTCATATCTTGCTTGCCAGCAGATGCCAACAGGTGTCCTATCAGATCTTCACTAGTATAATTACCTATGCTAGCTAAGGCAAGCTGCCACATGAGGCAAATCACTTATTTTGCTGTGACTTTTCAGGTTATGCAAAAATCAGGATAAGATGGTAGTATTAGGCACCAACACATTCTTCAGAGAGGCACAATCTTTCATAGGCTACAGCCTACTTCATCATAGCATCTGCCAAAGTATGCTGTATCTTATTAAAGCTCATGTTTCTCTGAATGAACCACTCTGTAAGGTACCACCCTGCCCTACCTTCTGCCCAACTTCAAACTAATATGGCTAATTAAGTCCATCTTTTCAAGTTATGACACTGAACTCAGCCAGACAGAGGGTGCCATATCAGACAGGCATAAGGAACTTTTTCAAGGGGCCCCGTAGCAGCTGGGACTTTTGAACACATGCGTCATCTGAAAAAACATTATCTGCATGCAAGATACCACCTGTCACAATATTTAACACATTACATAAGAGAAATGCAAGAAGGAAAGAGGCTGCAGACATGGACTGTTAGGGGCTCTAGGATTCTGTGAGCACTCCAAACCCTTCTGTGGGTGCAACGTAAACTTAAGTAATTACCAGTGCTTGGCACCGCAGAAGAGAAGGCAAACCCTTGCTCTAGCATCTGAGACAGAAGGAGAAATTTGTTAATGGAACTGAGGCTGGGAGGGGGAATGCAGTTTAAGGCAAGCCATCCTCATTCCTTTGCTCAACTAACAGTTTCTGACCTGGCTGGGGAAAAAAAAAAAAAGATAGAATCAGACTACGCATTCCTTAACACCCAAAGAGAACTTCCCTCACCGGATGCAGGCAAACCGTTTTTTCCCCCCACAACAGACTGATGTGCATTTGTTGGCAATGCTCATTGAATTCCCGGTTTAATAAAGTTCTTACCTTCCTCTGCTTTCCTGAGGTGCAGCACAAGGAGGTTAGAGATGCGGCGATATTCAGAGAACCCAAGTTTCAGGGAAGCCTTGGGAGCTGTCTCTTTGCTGGTATCCTCAGAGCGGCCGTCGAGTCCATTCACAAGACCGTTGACACCAGCTGGAGCTTCTGCCTCACCTGCTTCAACAATAACATTTTAAACCTAAAGCATGATTTACCAGTGGACTGCAGCACACTTCAATGGTTACCTCCAAGGGTTTTGAGAGGTTTAACTGGAACTTGTACACGTAGGTGGTGGAAGTGGGGAGGCGGCGGGGGAGGGGGGCTAACAGGACTCAGCCCCGCCAAATGCAGGGCAGCAACAGGCAGGGTCTTAGGGCAGCCTGGCTGCCAGGGGGGAGGGGGCAGGCACACTCCGCTAC
>NW_017728949.1:68286200-68287337 GCF_001723895.1 Crocodylus porosus
GAAGGTTAGAAAAAGAAGAGATGCACTCTGATCAAAAAAGTGAAGAATTAAATGTTGGAACCATTTCCCCCCATTCACAGACCAAGCCACTGACCACTGATTCCGTCATGGTCCTCTTGGTCCTCCATTTGCTGTTCATCATCTTGGTCTAAATTGATATCTGGAGTCTCAACTCTGATGATAGATTTGTTTAACAACCGGAATGCTTCCTTCACATGCTTTGGATGAACCTGGGAAAGATTTGCAAAGTATATGCACATAGGGTCAAAACCAAAGACTGTGAGAAATCTACCCTAAGAAATGACTTAACAATAGTATTGTGAGGGGCTCCTTATTTGCTGGGTCTCCCCGATTCTGTATTAAAGGGGAAACATTTTTGCCTTCCAGTCCAAGAACCCTAGGTTCTGATGGTCAGGCAACTGCTGTAATCAGGAAGAATCTGCAGGCAAAATTTCGATGCTTTTCAACACCTGTGCAACTCTTTCGGTAAGCCTGGCAAGAGTAAGAGCCCTGCAGAACCCATTCCACCATCAACTCAACAGTTATGGTAATATCCCTGGTAGGACAGGCAATTTAGAAAGAAGTTATTTTTCCTCAAACTGAGCCTACTTGAAATAAAGAAACTGAAAAAAAACAATGTGGAGTCTCACGATTTTTGAAGTCAAGTCATTAATATCACAAGCAATATTACCCATGTTAAATAATCCCTTGGTTACCTAATTAAAATGAGATGGTTAAAATTAAAATTTTACCATGTACTCTGCTAGTAGGATGTATATGTATATTTTTAAACATGTATTAACATCATTTTTAACAATGAAAATTGTATTTAGCTCATTTCATCAACAGGTTTCAGTCAACCAGTGAAATGTATGACAAGCAACAACATGCAAGAATCTAATTTTTAATGAAAAAATTTCCCCATTGAAGCTGGAAATCAGTTAATTAGAAATGTGTCCACTTACCTGATAGTGGATTATAAGATTTAAAAAATATATAATTTAATCAAAATGTAACCCTAGACATCATCTTTTTAACATAACCAGTAAACTCATGTGTCACATTTAGAAATAGGACATAATGGGTACACATCTACATGAGATGCTTTACTGCAGAGCTGGCTAATTAGCTCCACAG
>NW_017728949.1:68288907-68301337 GCF_001723895.1 Crocodylus porosus
CAGAGCCCTATTATCCACCACCAGGGGTGGGCATGCAGGCAGCATTGTCCATGGATCCTGGACAGGACCTACACCATCCCACTATGGTGTGTGCTAAACTGGTGCTTGTACTGTGCAGAAGGAGCATGGGGCTGGTCTGGTATGTTGCAGACAGTGTGCGGGGGCCAGTCTCGGATGCAGGCATGATGCTGCCAGAAGATTAGGCCAGTGCCACTCAGTTGGCCTATGGGACATCCCTGATGTAAAAAACAAAAAACTACGTTACCTCATCACAGCAGTGCATTCGTGCCATAGCTTCAGACAGTCGAATCATGCTTTCCAGTTGCCTCACAGTGATTCTCCAGGATGATTTTGAGACACCAGAGCATCCATCACGCTGACGTAGTCGTTTATACTGTTCAACTATGAAGTCCTCGGACTCTTTAGAAATCTGTTTGACGTAACATATAACCATCTCTCAGGACAGACTGACAGAAGTATACTGAAAACTTCAGTGTATCC
The DNA here is from genome assembly GCF_001723895.1 of Crocodylus porosus. Taxonomy (NCBI): domain Eukaryota; kingdom Metazoa; phylum Chordata; order Crocodylia; family Crocodylidae; genus Crocodylus; species Crocodylus porosus. The sequence continues at coordinate 68,289,409 of NW_017728949.1, forward strand.
ACCTAAAGCCAATGTTACGACTGGAACTTAATTGGGACTAAGTTCCAAAATTCTGTGTTCAAAGCCATTCTTCCCCATGTGCAGTAGTTTACCATGCAGAGAGAACTGAAAGGTTGTTTTTTCTTAATAAAAGAAAAAAAAAAATCTCAAACAACTGCTTTTATCAAGCAGAAAGGAAGAATTTTGATAAAATCAGGCAGTGTTTGAAGCAAGGATATACTAGAGACATGAATTCATCATGAAGCTACTCTTCCATTCCTCTTAGAAGATTTTTGTACAGAGACTGAAGTTCTTAAACTCCCTGACTATTGCACGGTACTAACTGTGCTGCCTGAGACTCTACGCTCTATAAGAAAATCCATGCTTCTGGATCATGGGTGAAATAATCTGTTATATGGCAGCATCAGTTTATGGAGCTTCTCTTCATCTGTGCAAGAGATTACGATGCAGATTAACTCTGCATTTTTAGGCCTGTCTGTATTGTATGGCAAGATATGAAAACTCAAGTTACCTTTGGTTTAAACTGTCTTGCAAAAAGCAGATACCTCCTGATGTCATCTAGTGAATAGACACGATCAACAGATTCTTCAATTCGCGAATGCAGATCCACTATACGTCTGGCAATGGCATAATCCGTAACCTAAGGAGTCACTCTCAGTTAAAGCATTCTTAACCATTAGGTTATCAGATTCCTAACACACAATGAAAGGACATTACTCCTTCCCTTCCTCCTACCACATTTACACTCTTCATGGCACAGCCTTTCCAGAAGCGCAACTGTGTGTCATGATACACAGGACCAAGTATCAAAAACTTAATGAAAAAAGGGAATGGAAAGAAGCTGTATTAATAAAAAATCTAGCCTTGTATCATGAATTTTGAAGCTTATGCAGATAAAGTTCCAAGTTCAGCTAAAATTTTATTGTTGAATTTTTTTTCCTTCATCTTAGCCTAGATGCACTGTCCCCTGACTCCATCTCAGTTTCAGAGACAGCCTTAGCGAAAGAGTGGAAAGAAAAGTGTTGAACCAACTCCCACTCTACATCTCAATGTGTGTGTACTTAAGGTAAATATCACATGGGCTGATGGCAGTTTTGTCTTCTCTGACCAGCCATTTAAAAAATGATTCAGGCTGTCATTTTACAGATCAAATTATTACTGGAAAAATCCAAAGATCAATATCCTCTCATTCAATTCAGTAGAATTTGTACATATTTATATCTGGAAGAAAATCAGATATAAGCATCTACAGATAGGTACTGGCCTTGTAATTACCTCATTACATTCATCTACAAGAATGAAGAAAAGATCAAATCTGGACATGATGGGAGCTGATAAGTTTATGTTCTGTTTCAGAGACTTCGATCTGTCATAACGTCCACCAACTGGATTTGCTGCAGCCAAAATGGAGGTCCTGGCATTCAGAGTCGCCTGACAACGTGGGAAAGATACAAGTTAGAAAACACCACTTGTCAGGGGCATTTGTGAAAGAAGCCCAACAAATTAAAGCTTTTTTTCCAAGCCATCAGTGCAGAATTTAGCCATCTGTCCAATACTGCAGTCCCTATACTAAACATAGCCAGGACTTTGTAACAGTCCTACTGATTTAGAGTCAGCTAAGAAAAAACAGCTCATAAAAGCAACAGAAATTAAGCCAGAACTGGGCTAAGAGTTGATTAATGGCACACTGCACTGACATACTGCTCATATTGAAGGAGTTGACATTTTAACAGCTACCAAGCTGGGATCTCAAATATTGCAGCTGGCACTTTGCAAGCACCATGTGTTCACAATACACCATGGTTAGGTTTTCTCAGTTCTATAAGTGGGAGAAACTAAGGCCCAGAAAGGTAAAGTGACTTCCCAAGTCAGCAATGGAGCTTAGCACAGATCTGACACAATATAGCACTAAGTGGACAGTTGTTATGCATGTACAAGGATCTCCCACGGTATAATGATTGAAAGAATTCCTCGAGTTACCTTAACACCTGCTTTAGTTATAGATATAGTCTGCTGCTCCATTGCTTCATGAATGGCAACCTGATCCCGCAAATCCATTTTGTCAAATTCATCAATGCAACAAACCCCCTGTAAAACAGAAGGAAACACAGATAAGGTAACTGCCTAGCTTTAACTAGTTTTGCAGTAACTGTACTACTGAAGTCAAAATATTTGCAAAACTGTCTAAAGTAAATTAAAAAAAAAAATCACAGAAAGGAAGACTGCAGCTTGCTATATTTCCATCAGTCTTAATATTTAGTTCCTGGACTTACATTATCTGCCAACATCAGTGCTCCTGCTTCAATGACAAACTCATGAGACTCCTCATCTTTCACTACAGCAGCTGTCAGACCAGCAGCACTGGAGGCTTTCCCGCTGGTGTATACAGCACGGGGACTAAACTCTTCCACGTGCCTGTTGGTAAGAGGTACCAATAAGTGATTAACCTGCACAAAATATCTTCTCTAAAGTGATGCAAGAGATGCAGATATGAGAACTTCTATACTGTGACGCCTTTGACTTCTCAAGCCAATGTAAGACTGATTACTTCCTTTAAGAAAATGGAAGAGATAAAAATCAAGTAATGTCAAATTTACAGCAGAACCTCACTAGTTTCTGCTGTAATCTATCCTTAAATGTTCAAGAACTCCAAGTGCTAGACAGACAATAAACCTATCAAAAAAATGAAGTGCTGTGGTTACTGTAACTATTCCAACTTTACAGACGGAATGAAAAGATACAGAGATATTAAGTAAGATGCTAAGTCAGTATAGACATGGCAGGAAATATACTGCTTAACAACATGCATTTGGTATATTACAACTTTCTTTCCCAGAGGACGTTCTTAGCTGTAAGTTATTCTTGGACACACTGAAGTGCTGAGGATGAAAAGAGACGCTTACTTGAGAAATTGACTTTTGGCCGTACTTGGATCACCAACAATGCAGACATTGATGTCTCCACGCAATGAAGTACCTTCTGCGGTCGTCTTAGGGACTCCTCCAAAAAGCATAAGCAGAACTCCTCGTTTCACTTCATCATTACCTGGCCCCACAAAGAGACAAGTTAACAGAGCAAGCGTGTGCAAAAATACAGCTCATGGGCTGGATCCAGCCTGAGGAGGGACTTTGACCGCCTGCAGTGGGTCCCTCAGTCTCGCTTGGCCCAGACACCATCCAGCCTGTGGCGCATGTCCCAAACTTGCAGTGGGGCTGGGGTGGCTCTTTCTGGTAGCCACCCCCAGCCTTAGCCCCATGAAGACCTGTGTGCACAGGCCTGGTGCTAGCCCACCCCACCCCACCAGCACTACCTGTGGGCCAGCCAGTGGGGCAGTGGTGGCAGCAAAGGAGCCACAGGGCAGCCCAGGCACAGGCTCTGGGTGGCCACAGCAAGAAGGGCCCGGCAGCAGCAAGGGCGTAGTGACTGTTTTTCCTCTGTGCCATGCCCAGAAACAGCTTCTGCCCAGCCACCACCACTCATCATGGGCAGGCCTGTCCAGAGCAGGCCGGTGCTTTGCACGTGGGTCCTGGGCTGGTCTGGAGCTGGTTTGCTACGGCTGGGGCAGGCTGAGGCCAGGAACAGGGCTGTGCACCTGAGTCCTCACTGCTCTGCTCCAGGCTGGGGCCAGGGCTGTAGGCACTGGTGACAGAGGCAGGGAGAAGCCAAAGGTCTGGTGGGCTCCAAGTTTGGTGAGCTGTTGTAGGGGAAGGAGGGATGCTGACCAGCTTGCAACTATCCAAAACTGTCTATGTGGCACCTGGGTCCAAATAACTGACCACCCCTGTAATAGAGGGTCATAAAGCAGCTTTGGGTTGTTTCACTTTTTGCAGGTAAAACAAACAAGCCATTTTGCTCAAGAGAAGTTTAGAATGCTTTTGTGAGCATCTTCTCAGAATTGATATTTAAGCATTTACTGCTCTTGTCCATGCTTGTTGCTCTATGAGAGATAGAGTGACTAACAAGGAAGCAGAACTCTAGTGCGCCACGTTGGCTGAGAATATCTGAATAAAATCTTTAGCTTTTTCTAAAAAGTCAGTATCTGCAATGAAACTGAAAGCAATTGCTCTGAGCCAACAATGGCAAAACTGGCTAATAGCAGAGAACAACTGCAGCATGAAAAATATTTTAACCAATACAGAACTACGATACTTTAAGTCTTAGTTGTTAAATGTTCTATGAGCCTCTTTACCAAACAAAGTTTACAACCAGCTGCTAAAATTGTAGGGTTTACTGAATATTTAACAAACAGGTCTCCAAGCACTCAAAATTACTCTCTCATCCATTTAAAAGTTTTAACATTACAAGTAGTCAGACGAAAAATACTGCCATCTTGCAGAGCACTATGAACACCGGATATGTGGATGTAAGATAGTTACATAGTCACAGTAGCTAATACGGTTAATAATGCAATCAGTTCACCCTGCCAGGCCAGGTGAACTCTTACCGTGTATAGTAGGGAAGAGGCTGGTACAGAGATTGTGGTAAAGGTTTTTATCCTGGCTCATTTCAAACACCTTTTCCCATTCCTTTACAGACATTTGGTTTTTAATGCTCTCTGCAGTCTGTTCCTCATCTCGAAGTTCTTTTCCACCAAACTAAACAAAGATTAAAAACTAGAGAGTGAGTGAATGAATGACAAATGCAAAATATGGCAATTACTGAAAGAGAACACTGCAAGCCTGAGCTCATATAAATTTGATTTTGCAAAAGCCACAGAAGGTTTCTGTTCAAAGTGACCCACTGAAAGCTCTACAGAATACAGATATTTAATAGGGAAACTAGTCCATATTACTAGGAACAAGAGGCTTAGAACAAGAAGTTTTATGCCTTAATTTCCATGACAAAGGTAATTTTTACTAAAACTACCCTATTCTGTAGCATTCCTCCTGCTTTCCTTGCTGCAGACAAAAAAAAAGTCCACTGCAAGGAGAACTTGTTTAACCCTTTAACTCTTAAGGCTGTACAGTATACATCCTAAGGCTGTACAAGCAGAACTGTAGATTTAGCAACAGAGAATTCAGCAGCGAAAGGAATTAAAAAGTCCAAGCTAAATGGCTGTCCTTTCCATACCCTGTTGAAGTTAATTGACAATAAAAGGCACATCAGTAAATGTGAAAGAAAACAGCACTTTAGTCACCAGCAAATTTAAGAAAGATTCAAATACCATGTCTTGGCCAACTGTCAAGCTGCAAGTGAAATTATAGGCTGGAATTGATCATACCCTGCTAAAAATCCATCCCTAGCTAGTTTTTAAAAAGGTTTATTATTTGTACTGTGATAGCACTCAAGGTCCATAAAGCAAAAAAGACAAAAGGAACTAAAGTACAAGTACAAAGCTCTTTCTCTCCTGTCACATTTAAACTGACTTTCTGAAACTCAGGAGAAGAGGGGAAAAAAAAAAAAGAGATGTACACACGAATGGAAGGACATGGGCCATTTAATAACTTGTTATAAAGATCTAAAAGTGAGATTGTCACATTTATGATGATTCCATAAAAAAGGACATGGAAGGGGATGAATTTACTACCATAAAAATAGAAAAGAATCATTAACAGTAGCTATAGGTCACATTCAGAGTAAAATGGAAAGCAGATATAAACTAATGCTTCACATTCACTGTGAGTAAACAAGGAAGATCATTTAAGGCTATTTTTCCTCCAAGACTCACCCGTGGATTTGTGGGAGCAACATAGCATGCTAGGAAGACTAGCTTATACGACAGCTCTCTGACTCCAAGGGCACGAAGTCCTCGGACTCCTTCAGTTTCATAACCTTCTTTACCACTGACACGGGAACCAGTCTCTGCACGCACACCTATTGTTAGAAAAAGAGTTGTAGTTGAAGCTCAAGAGCTGGTAGGTAGGACAAACTTGAACTGCAATTCTCAAAGAGCAACGCACCTGGAACGGATAGCTGAGACACATCAGGCACCACAATTAGTGATCCTGTGAAGTCGCACTTGTCACCAGCCTGAGCAGACTCTACTGCTTCAGCACGCAAGATCACTTCAACACTGCGAGGAATGCTTCCCCGCGGCAGCTCAGCCTGTGTCTCTTGAATGCGAACCTACAGAGAAAGAGAACGTTGTAACACTCTGCTGAAAAAATAACAACCTTTTCGGAATGGCTAAGAACAGATTTTTAAACATCTAATGCACATAGACATTTGTGTACCGGAAACATCAACATTAAGCAGTTTAATTTTAAAATTTAAAAAAAAGTTCCCATTCAAAATTTCCCACAGGAGCAGAGAATTAAGAAAACTGGTGAGCAAAGCAGCTATAAACAGCATAAAGGAGCATCATCAAAGTTCCTCTAAGGGCTAGAGGAAACATCCTATCACAAGAGACTTAAAAGAGTCTAACCTGACTGATCAAACAGAATACTGAGGGGGGACTTGATTACAAGTACGTTCTGAGTGAGAAAATACCACTAAAGAGCTCTCTAATCTGGTAGGCAGTGTCATGGTAACAGGTGGATGCTGAAGCCAAATAGATTCAAATTAGAAATATGGTGCAAATATTTAGCAGTGACAGTGGTTAGCTACTGGAACAGACTCCAAAGGAAAATTAAGGATATTTTTTGATACTTTCAAATCAATAGGATGTGGCCAGCCTGGAGAGGGTCCAGAGGAGAGCCACCTGCTTGGTGAGAGAGCAGCAGGACAGGCCCTATGAGGAGAGACTGCGGGACCTGAACTTGTTCAGCCTCGGCAAGAGAAGGCTGAGGGGGAACCTGGTGGCTGCCTATAAACTCATCAGGGGAGATCAACAGCAAATAGGTAGAGCCCTTTTCTCCCCAGCACTACCCGGGGTGATGAGGAACAATGGTAATAAGCTGATGGAGAATAGGCAAGCTGCACGGGCTGTCCCCAGCTCGTCCAGTCAGGCCTGGGGCTTGGTAGAGCAGAGGTGGCGGGCTGGACGGGGCTGATGCCGGGGTTGCCATATTTACAGGTCCCCAAGACACCCCGCCCCCAGCCGTGCTGCTGCCCCCCACTCTCTACCTGGGTCTATCTTAAATTTAAGTTATTTTTGAAGTTAAGACTATTTTACATTGTAAATATGTTTGAAGGAAGGAAAGGAGGGAGGAAGGGAGGGAAGAAGGCAGGCAGCAGTGCATTTTTCCCTAAGAAGAGATGAAGGCTACACAGCGAAACAGTCCATGTTATAATCAAGCCATGTTAACAAGCTTGGACTCCATTTTAGCCGCACAGATGTGCAATGATCTTTTCTATGTTGGCATAAAACAAATCAAACATCCTACTTTTCACAAGAGCTCAACACTGACACAAACATGCAAGTCTTCTCTTTCTTACTCGCATAAAAACAACAAATCTCACATTCAAAAATTCCTTCAATTTAAATCAGTCCACAAACACTTATAAATAAGTCTTCTAGACAAGGAAAGAAAATAACCATCAAAAGTTCCACTGTCTTTGATTGGGACTGAGAAAATCCTGACCCTCTATAATCATGTTTATGTCAGGACTGTCCAATGGATGGGCTGCCACTAGGGCCACCTCTTTTGCTGCTGCATAGCAAAGGAAGGCCTTGGGGTCCACACCTGTTACCTGTGTGGTAGCCTGTGCTGTATGGGGTGCTCATTTAGGGAGCTTGCAGCCTGTACAGTGCAGCCTGCGGGATGTACACCAGCATCACGTGTGACTTCGTTAGACAGCCTTGATTTACAACCGTGTGAAGCAGCAGCAATGGCATCTTCTAAGCATGTCAAATAAAGTTCCAAGACAGACAGGGAAATACCTTTTGAAAGTCAACAAATCTTGATTTGTTTGTGTCCAGCAGGAATCTCCTTCTGTTGGCACAGACTGGGTTTCTGCAGATGTTTGGCTGCGTGTATTTAAACTGCTGCTCCACCTCTTTAATCACCGTCTGACAGTCCAGGCACAGGAAGGTTCCACTGACAAGCTCTGGATGAACTGGATGGGTACGAACCACCTGTCCACTTATACGCATCAGCGAGCCGATTCTGGCTGATGTCAACTCCCGAATTCTGTTTCAAAACATAAAATTAATAGCTGCTTAATTCCTAGGGGACTGGGCATTCCAGTTTTGGGCTTCACTCCAGCAAAGTAATTAAGCACCTGTTAAAGATGTGCTTATGTTTCTTGGATTTCCATGGGACTCGGGCACATGTTTTACTTAACCAGTCTTTAAGCATTCATCATTGTACCACTATAATTAAAGAACAGACATGCTGGTGTTGCTATCATGCTAAGCATTACCAAAACACTCTCACGCTTCTGTGTTTTTATGCAAAAAACAGTTTAGATTATCTCTGAAATTTAAGCTATACATTTAAAAGGTACATCAGCTGTATTTTGAAAACAACATCCTTTAAAACAAAACAAAAAATGAACCCCTTCCCCCCACCGAGCACTGTCTAATCATCCAAGCAGGGGCCAGACCAGACCATCGCCTGACATGCCTTCTAGCTCTACCTTTTTGCGATTTGCAAGTGACACAATGCCACAGAAAATATTTTTTTCATGACTCACTAATTTATGCATGTTTTCATAGATATAGTGTGTTTTTTGCTAAGTCATTATTATGTCTGGATACTTCAATCATCTAAATTACTGGAAAAAGCAGGATCTTACTTGTGTCTGGTAGGCAGATCCTGGAACGCAACATAAAAGTCCTTGTTTGGAGGAACATTTCCATGGTCTCTGGCAAACGTCTTTACTGCTCGGCACAGGTAAGGATAAACTCTGAAATACAGGGGGGAAAAAAATCATATTTTATAGAAGTTACCAAACCCAACTTTCCCTTTAGACCCATTCAATGATTTTTATCACAGATCTACAAGCTCTGGCATAGTGCTCCTGGATCCACACAAAAGCAAGTCTAAACATCTTACATGTGCAGTTAACAAGCAATAGCACCATTTTGTCTTCGGTATGAGTGAGCCCAGTGCATTTTATTTTACAACACAATTGTCTGGGTCAAGCTTATGCTTAACCTTTAATATCAAAATTACGTACAAGTTCAATGCAATATTGATAAGATATTTGAAACACCTTACATCAAATAAGATATACATGTCCTATCAATAAAATATATACATATAGATCTATAGATATAGATACCCTATCAACATGTCCCATCTATATCTATATATTTTATTGATAGGGCATGTATATCTTATTTAATCTAATACATAGATATCAATATCCATAAATATTGATCTATAGATATAGATACCCTATCAACATGTCCCATCTATATCTATATATTTTATTGATTGGGCATGTATATCTTATTTAATATAATATATAGATATCAATATAAAGATATTGATATTCAATAGCAGTAAGAATACACTCTATTATACATTTTTGAAGTACTGGGCTCTGTAATGGATGGCTGCATTTTGTATCCAACCGTATGTTATCAGTTTCCCCTACTCCCATAATGTAAAGACAGTTGTTAATTAATTCAAGTTTTGTGACGGTTCTGAATACAGAACCCAGAGCAGTTGTAACGAACCAGAACTGGGCCCATCAGCAGGGAATTCTTACATAACCCTGTTTTCACCTTTAACAGCCAAGTCACGCTGCCCAGCTCTCAGGTAAACCTTACCTGTAGAACTCCTCCTGGACAGTGGTAGAGAGCTGCTGATTGAACTGTTCCAGATCCACAAAGCTTACGATCAACGTGTTCCTCTCTGGGCGAATCAGCTCTTCAGCATCACGCAAGTATTTGACTTCTCCATCACTATTCTGGAATCTGAGAAAGTCACAGGAAAAATGTTTTGCAGATGAATACCATTCTTGACCCACCCTGTTCATCAGAGCATTTTACTTCTGGTTCGTCAATGGCCTATCTAGAGAAAAAGTCCTGTTCTCCCCTCTCCCTCTTTCTTCTTTACACCCTTTAAGGATTCTGTGAAAAATATCACGACTTGGCCTCTTGGAGGACATATTTTGCTAATTTCCCATGGCTGTAATACAAAAAAAGCAACACAATAACGCTTCAGCAAGAGAGAGGTGACAGGACTCTTAACCCCAACTCTTATTAACCAGTGGCTGAACTAGGATCTCCTGACAACGGCTTGGAAGGAAAGCTTCCTCAGACAAGGCTGGTGGACTTTGGCAGGTACCTTTGGAGAGACACTGGGCCGGGTAGAACGACATGTCATGGGGAACAGAGCTGAAATGCAGCCCACATTCAGCCTGCAATGATCCAGTGTGTTGGGTCTGTGTTGCACCAGGGCTGACGGCAGCTCAGATTAGGAACTGTGGTTCGAATGGGGATGATCCATCCTGCTGCATGCAGGGGGTTCATCATAAAGCAGCTGGGCTGGAAAGCACCTCCACAGCTCATCTAGTCTAGAGGGTCTCAACCTTTTCTGTATGTATTAGAACCTACTTGTAAACACGGATGTCCAGTCCTGACCCTAATGCCCCTCAGCTGCAGCCCCCCACGTGCAGTGCAGGGAGTAGAGAGCGATCTGCAGGTCGGGAGTGAGGGGCACCAGCAGGGCAGGGGGCTGCGCGTCAGGAGTGAGGGGCACAGGGGAGGGGCGACCGTGGGTTGGGCGTGCAGGCCGCCGGCAGCGCCAGGGGGCTGCGGGTCGGGAGTGGGGGGCAGCACGGCTGGGGGCGGGGTGTCTTGGGGACCTGTAAATATGGCAACCCCGGCATCAGCCCCGTCCAGCCCACCACCTCTGCTCTACCAAGCCAGCCATCAGCCCTGCCGCAGGGAAGCGCCCGGCCTGTGAGCGGTTGTCACCGTGGCGGGGAGAGGCGACCCCTCCCCCCACGCCCTGGGGGGTGAGTCCTTCCTGCCCCAAACCTGCCGGGTTGCGGCCCCCGCCCCGGCGGCCCCGCGCTCACTCCTCCAGGAAGTCCTGGAACAGCTTCTGGCACTTCTCGGCCACCTCATCGCGCAGCTGCTGCTGAGCAGCCGCTGCGCCCTCCGCCGCCGCCAGGTCCATGTCCGTGCTCTGCCGCGCTCCGCGCCCACGTGGCGGGAGGGCGCCGGGACCCGCCAATCGGCTGTGCCGCCGCCTCGCCCCGCCCCCCCGGGCGGAGGTTTTCGCGCCAAATCTTCAAGGGCGGCACCGGCTGCGCATGCGCGGGGCGGGGCGTTCTGTCCCTTCTCCCGCGCTCTGCTCAGTCCCAGCGGGTGCATGACGTCACTCCCCTCCGTGCCAGCCCCGCGGTGCAGGGGGCGCGCCCGCCTCGGCCGCCTGCCCGTGGGCGTCCCACGCGGGCGCGGGGAGAGCCCTGGGGGAACGAGGCACCCCGTCCCCACGCGGCGTTCCCATTGCCAACCCGCCGGGATTGCCCTGGAGTCCCAACGCGTCTCCAGGAGTCACCTGGGAGAGGAAGGACCGGGCGTCCATTCAAATTCGTGTTAAAAGTTGTGTCTGGGTTTTTTAAAGGGAATCGTGGCGCGCGGCCACCTTTGCGCTGCGATGCATGTCACGACATCGTGGGACGAGACCGCCTGCAATACAGTCAAGCGGAGTCGGCGACCCAATGTGTGGCCCTTCGGTGGCATGGCCTGCGGCTCTGTGGGGGCCGGCCGGCCAGCCAAACCTCACACAGGCTTGGCCCCGGCTCTTTTCTTCACCTTTAAATAAGGGAAATGGTGTGTACTCGGGCTGGATCCAGCCTTCGGCCCTTTTCCGGCCTGCGGGCGTAGGATCCTTCCGCCCATCGCTCTAGCGCGGATGGCCGACCTGCGGCACTTCACGCCCAGCCGCTGTTCCTGGTGATGTAAAAATCACGGTTTGTTTCTTTGGAGGCTCAATGAATATTAATGATCCTTTAGGCACACGTTGGTGATACAAAAGGTATATATTTGCAAATAGGGTCAGAGAGAGAAGACAAAAGATCAAAACCCTCTGCCCGCGGGGAACATTCCTCAGCAGGCTTTTATCCCCTCTCTTCTGAGCACGTG
>NW_017728949.1:68302417-68322170 GCF_001723895.1 Crocodylus porosus
TTGGGGTTTCCTCGGTGGTTCAGAGTAATCTGAGATTTTCTGTCTCTGCTCTGACCCTATTTGCAAATACATCTTTGGTGCTGCTAAAAAATGTGTGCCTGAGGAATTATTATTCGCGAGCTTCCAAAAGAAATGAACCGCGATTTCTGCTTCACATTTTTAGCTAGATTTCTGTGACGTTAATTTTTTTAATAGCTAAGTATCGTGAACTGAATTCCCCTCATGTAAATGTGATGTTAATATTAATGATGGAATTCGTCATTTTAAATTTATTCCTTTTTTTTGTGGAAAGTAAAAGGATGACCACTTTAGGAATGTCATAGACAATAATCAAGGTCCTAATCATAATCTCATGAATTCAGCGGGTGATTGGCAATTTACTTACGTCAGAACAGGATTCTTTCATTCGTTACTTTTATTCCCTTCCCTGCCTTTGGTTTTCTGTACTGAAAATTTGTGGTTTTGAGTAAACTGTAGATTGCTGTGCAAGTTTCACGGGTTCAGGCAGTACAAATGATGTCGCAACTAATTAAATTGTACCAAGCAAGACAGGGTGGCACATCAGAGCAGTGACTCTTACAATTCAGATCCTTTTGAGGGTGCCACATAATATTAGCACCATTAGGGGTGTAACATGATTCACAAGAGAAACACAGAGATTTCAGATAGGAATCCACAGTGTCAGCAATGTTCTGGCCTGTTGGGATCTTTCTGAGCCCTTTGCAACAGAAGAATTGCTCTTTATTTTTCAGTTTAAAAAAACCTGTGAAAACTTCAGATCTGACATTTTCCAAGGGATACATTGAGTCTAATGAGGTTGAGAACCACTGCCTTCAAGGCTAACTAGTTCAGGGAGGCATGAGCTTTCATAGGCAACAGCCTATGAAATAATGAAAGAATCCTACATGAGGAGTCAACATCCTACAGCTTGCAAAGCCATTTCACTCAGCCCATGGACATGGCTTCAGTAGTGGTTGGTTTCTCCTGGCCAGCCCAGGGAGAAGCGACAGTTGTGGTTGGGCTAGCATCCTTCTTCTTATGATCCCAGCTGGGTCATTCTGGCTTATAACTAGTAAAGGTTATTTCAACAGTAGCATCTGGCAAAGTAAGCCACTGCTTATGAAAGCTCAGGCCTGCCTGAACCAGTTAGTGTCCTGACCTCAGACAAGCAGGGCTCTCAGTGAAGTGGCACGAGATCAGTGGTGGTCCAGGTTTCTGGAGTAGTTATGGCCCCTTAGCAAGCCTACTATGTCAAAAAAAAAATGTGAGGAAGACGTATGGAAATTCAATCCGTGTGGGAGGAACGGTTCATGTTCATCCAGGACAAGTCTTCAAGGCAACGTGCCTGGTGTGCAGTGCTATGGATGCGGTACTCAAAAAGTTAAATTTGGAGCTGTACTTCAAGCAAGCTCCTGGTGAGCTGAATGAAAAGTATACTCCTGGGTCAGCTGTGTGAACTGATATAATTAAAAAAAAACAAACAGGAGCAGTTTGCCTGTGCAGCAGTCTTGTTGTTCAGATGAAGGAGGAAACGAGCTATGACAAAGGCTTCGTGTGAAACGTCACTATTGCTAGCAAGAAAGAAAAAGACATGTTCAGATGGTGAAGAGGTGGTAAAACAAAGACTGTTGATGTTTGCAGACTATGTTGGTGATCAGAAAATTACGAATGTAGAAAATGACATTGCGCTTTCTTGAAATACTATTATGATTATGAGAATGGCTGAGGGAATGGCCAACAATATGACAGAGCAAATAAAATTTTCAGTCTCTGCTTGCAAACACTTTTCACTAGCCATTAACAGAAGCTGGGATGCTATGGACACAGTACAGCTCAGTGGTTTTATCACGTGTGAATGAAATTTTTGTCGTAACACAGGAATTGGTCTCCATCAACTAGTTTCTACCGGAGAATCAGATACTTTTGAACAACTGAAAAATTGTGTTGGAGAAAATCATTTTGATGGTCTAAACAGGAAACAATGGATAAGGGTGATGCATTAGCCGTGGTGGTAGGAAAAAAAGATGGTGGTGCTGAATTACTGAAAAAGTATATGGACTGAAACGTATTTGCATATCACTGCATAATACGCCAAGCAGTTCTCTTCGCTAAGGATGTGAGCTTTCACATGTTATTGAATCTATTGTGTAGTGCATTAATGAAACTCAGGAACGTGCACTTAATCACAAAGACTTTCATACATTGCTTATTGGGGTTACGGAGGACGAAGGGCTTCTGCCTCACTGCAGTGTTAGATGGCTGTTGAAAGATGCTTGAAAGATTTTAGAAACTGAAATTGCAGCTGCTGAAGTTTTTGGATGAATGTAGGCTCCTGAAGGATAAAAGCTGGCTTTGTGACTTAGCTTTCACCGTGCATGTTGACAGTCATCTTAACCTTAACGTGTCATTGCAGAGCAGAAAAACACTTTTCCCAACGTTGTTCAGTCTTGTTGCTTGTTTTAAAAGCAAGCTTAATTTATTCATGAGTGGTTTGTTTTGGAAAAACACAGATCATTTTCTTCTTTTGCAAGAACTGCAGCAAGGTGGCGATATTGTCATTCACTTTGGAAAATGTGTGGCTGCAGTTTCATCACTCATAAATTCATTTGCAAACCATTTCACTGTTTTTGGAGACAGGCAAAAAGACTGTGGAACTTCTTTTTGATCCATGGTTTGTGGCCAGGTTTGGATCAATGTATGTCTGTGAGTAAATCTTTTCAACAAAGATCTTAATAAAAAAATAGTTCATAGTTTCATAGTTCGGTTCACAGCTGACATAATCATGTGAAAAAATCGCTTCTTCTGTCTTGTTCAAAACAGAACCCCAGAATTGACCAGATTATTGATTAGAACAAGTGCAAAAGCCTCATTAAATGCTTTATGTACATGTTTTACTTATTTGTCAGTAGCAATTGCCCACTGTGGTGGTGGTATCTAATGCTGATTCGTAGAGCGGTTCTATCTCACACTTTGGACTTTGTTCACAGCACACTTGCCAAAACTACTTCTCTAGAACCACTAAAGTCTGAGGCTGTCAGTAGGACTGATGGTGACCCAACTGAGCTGACAAAAATCACCTCTTTATTAAAGTGCAGGATATTAAGGCAGGATCCACGGCCTAAGTGAGCTGTCAAAGAATATGGAGTGAATCTATTTCAAAGGCACAACTGGAAAAAAGAGAGCATGAATTCCTGCACTAATCGTAATGTTTTCTAGTTCTATTTACAATATCCCCACCTCTGTAAAAAGCTGACTCTTGTTTTTCCAAAATGTGAATCTTATTATCATCTCTGTTCTAAGCAATCACTACTAATCCTCGATTTTGGCTTAAAAGGGCATTTTATTGGTTTCTACCTAATACTGTTTAGTTAAAACTGAAACACCTTACCAAAAAACAAAAGCAAACAAACAAAAAAACCCACCCCTTGCTGATGCTTAATTAGTAAAACCTTAGGAGCTCTCTTGACTGATTACACTTATTTTAAACTTAGCTAATTGCCAAGTCCGAGGAAAAAAAGCATTGTTGATTTTTCATCAAATCTTTCCTTGTCCATCTTTTCCCCCCTCCTAACTGGTCTAGCCCTGTGTCAGTGTCTTGAAGCAAATATTCTGGGAATTATAGTTGCCTGTTGTGAACATATATAATTATTCATAAAGTTTACTCATTCATGCTTAAAAGTTTACCCATACTTGTACGTGGTGGAATAATGAACAGTATAGGTGAGGCCGTTTTATCTAGCTGTGCAATTTGTGGAAGCTGCTCCACTAAGCAGGTAGCTATATATTAGCTTAGTGGTTAATTTTTGGAGCAGGTACTCTTATCTTTTTTCAGTCTAATAATGCCAAGTACAATGAGGCTGTAAGCTTGTATCTAGGGGAAGGCAACTTTTCCTCACTGTGGGCCGGAATGACTTGCCTCCGGTCAGAGGCAAGCGGGAGGGCACTAGCACCTACCCCCAGCTGACACTTCTTCCTGCAGTGACATAGGGAAAGCACATGCAGTTGAAACCCCACATCTGCCGGCCAGCTCTATGGGCTAGATCCGGCCTCATGGGCTGTACTTTGCTAACCTCTGCTCTGTACACTAGGACAGTACATAGACTACTGATTCTCAACCGGGGTGCCACAGCACCCTGGGCTGCCTTGAGAGTCTTTCCAAGGTGTCATGGGTTGCCTTGCAGTGTTAAAACTGTTAGGTGTACAAACATATTTCCTAAGATAAATAACAATTCCAAATAAGAATCGATGGTATTTAAAATATTCCGACCTGCTGTGGTCTTTTTGAGGTTTTATTAAAACAGAAATATTGCTATATTATTTTTCTGCAGTCAAAAAATGAGTGAAAACTAAAACATGGCATTTTCCCAAGGATGCCTTGAGGACCCTAACAAGGATCCTTGAGTCTAAAAAGGTTGAGAACCACTCACATAGACGCACGGAAATTTTACAATATTGTTCAAATGTTGCCTGTCCATACGATTAAGATTTAAACCATTTATGTGACCATGAATGGATAGAAAGAAATGTAAGATACTTCTGTGCACTTCACTAAATTGCTTGGAGCCAAATTCTGGGTTCCTTTGTACTCTCTGCAGTCCTAATGAATTTGGTCTGGATTAGTTGGGCTTTTACAGACTGTGTGCCTCTGTACTGGCCACCTGCTACAAGTATGAGGGTAGCAATGTTCCTGATCATCTCTAATGTCATTATCTTTGGAACTCCCCTGTGATGGAAGGTGCTGTTATCTCCATTGTACAAATGATTCCCGCCACACCAACAAGCAGCAAGCTTGTCTCCTTGCACTCCCCAGCTTGGCAGCCCCAATCAGCAGATCAGAGCTTCCAGCCATTGGAGCATACCGTGCTGATCGGGGCTGTCAGACCAGGGATGTACACAGGAGTCCTGAAGGGCTCCAGTGTGCTCTGGACGCTGGGACCACTGGTCACACGTTCCATTAAAGGAGTGCTAGGAACCAGCCACAAAGTTATTGCAGATATTTTGTGAAATACCTTTGTGGTTTCCTCATTTTATCACGCCATTAATTGACTGAACATGTGCCGGATCACTACTTAAGAGAAGATTAACTAGTTAATCACATCTTAAATGCAACATCTGTCAAGGGCCTTTGAAAAGCTGGGCTCAGAACAGCTGTGAAGCCTGTACCGAGGTGCTGAAACAAACTGTATGGGAAGCCATAGATTTTTTTTTCTTGTGATGAATGAATCTTAGTTTGTTGTTTTGAAGCTTTAAACATAGTTAAAATTGGCCATTTCCAATATTGTTTAAAAAGGCTGAAGATTACAGTCTGTTTCAAAGGAAGATTAAAATGATCTGGGACTGGGAATTGAGAGGGAAATCTCACAGCACACTCAAAGCCATGTCTTCCCATCCTGCCATTTTCTTCATATGCAGTCTTGTGGGGTTGGGCAGACATTACTTGATCATTACATTTCTTATGAGACCTCAGGGACTCATTTCAAGAACTGCAAACGCCTGCAAAGACTGGAGTCTTGGAAAAGGAAGCATTTAAAAATCACTTTATTAGTGCCTTTCTACTCCATTAATTGCTTGTCAGAGGTGCCAGGATTACAGTCTGGAGCCATTTGTTTATTTGCAGTACTATACAGAGGTGAGAGGGTAGTTAGGGTTATGACCTACCAATCAGTGGCCATTTAGGGCAATCATTTTTATGTTATGGATGTTTGTTTACTAGGAACAGATGGAGACACACTCATTTTACTTAAGCTGGTAGTTTTCAACCTCATTAGACTCAAGGCACTCCTCAGCAAATGCTAGCTCTTAGTTTTCACTTTTTTTTTTGACTGTAGAAAAACAATAGAACAATTCTTGCATCACAAAGAACTCAAAAAGACCACAACAGGTCAGTATGATTTAATGCTATTAACTCCTATTTGAAATCTCCAGCTGAAAACAGATGTCTGGTTTATCCCAGGTCTGATTGTCCTGGACTTTGACTCCCTTTACACAGGCAGCTTGAATGGCAATTTAGCCAAATTAGCTTGAATTGTCTCAGGGAAGAAGTGTTACTTCTCAGTACTCCCAGGTACTTAAAGCAGGATAATAGGCTTGTACCTCTGCAGTATCCCAGGATAAAAGGCTTTGTTCTGGGAGAAATCTGTTGTCTGTTTTTAGCCTTTGGGTTTGTCATGTGAATCATGTTTGCACGCAGTAACAGTGCTAGGTACCCTGAGGTACCTTGAAAGGATCTCAAGGCAATCCAGAGTGCTGCATCACCCTAGTTGAAAGGACCAAAGCCCTCAAAAATGTTGATAGAAGTATTCAGACTGCTGGGCAAGGGAACAAACCAAAAACCTGTGCTTTACCAGAAGTAGTAGCATGTTAGCTTGATCCGGCTCTGCAGTGTCTGTATAGATTGGGTTTTTTTGGGTGCTTTTATCCAATATCCTGATCTATACAGATGTTGGGCAAGTTGTGTCCAACTAACATGATGCCTCTTCTGGACATGGCCTGGCCTGGACTTGACGTGGGAGCATGCCAAGTTTAAAATAAAGCGCTGTTTTGTTTTGTTTTTTTCACATCTGCAAGCAGCCATCTGTGGCTGCCATTCTGGGATGTTTGCCACCAGCTTTATGCATGAAAACACTCTACCTTCATATACATGTCTTCAACTCCATGTGTTCCTTTTATAACCAGTAACCTTCTTACAAATGTCAGTGAAGATCTTCAACTCCAGACAACAAATGCATGACTCAGCTGAAGAAAGAAGTATTACAACTGTGTCTTTAAGCCAGCTTCATGTTTTGCAGATATTGTATTGCTGCTGGCTAGTTTAGTCTCCCCTAGTAAGTTAGAGCAACCTAAAGACTGCACTAACCTGGTGTCAACATCCTCAGGGGGGCAGATACAGCAGCTGGGGTAGAGCCCTAGGTAGATCAAGGTGCAAAGTATGCACTCATAGATGATAAGCCCATAGCAGGAAGCTAAATGAATACTTTGCATTCGTGTTTACTGCAGCAGCCACTGGGGAAATTTCCATGTTATATCAATCCTTTCTAGTGATGCGTCTGAAGAGTTGAACTACACTGAAGTGACAACAGAAGACGTTTTAGACCAAATCGATAGACTAAATATGAATAAGTCACCAGGACCGGATGGCATTCACTTGAGAGCTCTGAAGGAACTCAGAAGGTGAAATTGCAGAATTGCTGGCAATAATATGTAACCTATCATTAGAAAAAGTCTCTGTGCCAGAGGACTAGCAGGTTACCAACATGACACTCACCTTCAAAAAGGGCTCCAGAGGTGAACCTGGGAACTACAGACCAGTGAGTTCCTTTTCCATCCCTGGAAAGTTAACAGAAACTATAATAAAAAATAAAATCAGCACCACATTACTGGGGAAGAGCCAACATATTTTTTTAAAAGGAAAATACTGCTTTACCAGTCTGCTGGAGTCCTCTGAGGTTGTCAACAAGCATGTGGACAAGGGGGGATCCAGCTGACATGACATATTTGGACTTTCAGTAAACATTAGACAAAGTCCCTCACCAAAGGCTTTTAAAAAACTGCATTGCCATGGGATTGAAGGAAAGGTTCTTTTGTGGACTGAGAGTTAGCTGGTTAAAAGATAGAAAGCAAAGGGTAGGCCTAAATAGTCACTTTTCAGAAGGAGGAAGGTCCAAAGTGGGTCCTGCAGGATCTGTGCCGAACCCTAATTTGTTCAACATTTTCATTGATGACCTGGAAATGGGGGTGCACAGTGAAATCTCCAAGTAAATTATCATACCAAATTATTTTGGGTAATCAAGTCCCAAACTGATGGCAATGAGCTCACCAAACTAAGCAAGAGGACAAAAGAACGGCAGATCAACAAGTGCAAGGGGATGCACCTGGGGAAAAATAACCTAAACTATATGTGCACAATGCTGGGTTCTGAATGAGCTGTTATGACTCAGGAAAGAGACCTTGGAGTCACTGTAGATAGCTTTTTTAAAAATGTCAGCTCAAGATGCAGCAGCTACCAAAAAAGCCAATAAAATGTTGGGCATCAAGATTCATAGATTTTAAGGGGCTGGAAGGGACCTTGTACAGGCATACCTCGTTTTATTGTGCTTCGCTTTATTGCGCTTCCCAGATATTGCGTTGTTTTACAAATTGAAGGTTTGTGGCAACCCTGCGTCGAGCAAGTCTATTGGCGCCATTTTTCCATCGGCGCCATTGTTCCAACACCATTTGCTCACTTCGTGTCTCTGTGTCACATTTTGGTAATTCTCACAATATTTCAAACTTTTTCATTATTATTATATTTGTTATGGTGATCTGTGATCTTTTGAAAGAAGTTCTACTGTGGGTAAAATGCTATCAAACAGCATCGCATGCTACAGAGAAATCTTTCGTGAAAGGAAGAGTTAATCGATGCGGGAAACTTCATTGTTGTCTTATTTTAAGAAATTGCCACAGCCACCCCAACCTTCAGCAACCACCACCCTGATCAGTCAGCAGCCATCAACATCGAGGCAAGACCCTCCACCAGCAAAAAAGATTACAATTTGCTAAAGGCTCAGATGATGGTTAGCATTTTTTAGCGATAAAGTATTTTTTAATTAAGGTCTGTACATTGTTTTTTTAGACATAATGCTATTGCACTCTTAATAGACTATAGTATAGTGTAAACATCACTTTTATATGCACTGGGAAACCAAAAAATTCGTGTGACTCGCTTTATTGCGATATTCGCTTTATTGCGGTGGTCTGGAACTGAACCCACAATATCTCCGAGGTATGCCTGTAGATCATTGGGTCCAGTCCCCCTGCACCAGGCAGGAAAAGACAACTGGGGTCAAGTGACCCCAGTGAGGTGACTGTCCAGTCTCCTTTTGAAGATTTCCAGGGTAGGCGACTGCACCACCACTGGAGGGAGTTTATTCCACAGTCTGGACATCCTGACTGTGAAGGGGCCTTCCAGGAGTTTGTATCCATTGCTCCTGGTCTTCCCCAGGGGTGCCCCAGTGAACAGCTGTTCACCTTGTTCTTGATGTACTCCCCTGATGTACCAGTAAGCTGCTACCAAGTTCCCTTTCAGACTTCACTTCTGTAGGCTGAAGAGGCCCAAGTCCCTCAGCCTTTCCTCATATGGCTTGTCTTGCAAGTCCCTGATCATACGGGTGGCTCTTCTCTGGACCCTCTCAAGTTTTTCCACATCCTTGCTGAAGTGCAGTGGCCAGAACTGGACGTAGTACTCCAGGTGCGGTCTCACCAGTGCAGAGTAGTGGGAGTATCACTTACTTAGTTTTGCATGAGATGCAAAGGTTAATGCATGCCAGAGTATTGTTTACCCTGCTGGCCACAGCATTGCACTGCCAGCTCACGTTCATGCGGTGGTTTCAGCTGTGGTGCAAGTCAAATTGTCGGCCCTGAGCCTGTAAGTATGGTGGGGATTGTTTGCCTCCAGATGGAGCACCTTACACTTACGAGTATTGAACTTTATCTGGTTTTGGTCTGCTCAAATCTCCAGCCTGTCCAGGTCCACCTGTATCTGCAATGTATCTTCTGGCATGACCACACTCCCCCGTAACTTGGTGTCATCTGCAAATTTGGCCAGCGAGCTTTTCACCCCACATCCAAATCATTGATAAAGATGTTTAAAAGCACCAGTCCAAGCACGGACCCCTGAGGGACACCACTGGCTACTTCTCGCCAGGATGACAGATCTGTTCATGAAAACTTTCTGGGTCCTAGGTTTAAAAAGGGATTTGTTACTGGATGCTAATATTAGAATTTTGATAGTAGCACTGAAGTCATAAAATGCCTGAACAAGAATAGTTCGTTCTCTGAAGAAAACATTTATGGATCACAGCAATTTGCAATTTTAAGCATAAGACAAAGAAATGATAAAAAAACTCTGCCTGAGTTAAGACAAAACAGGCTACAGAACAACAAGAACTCTGCTTAGGTCAAAATGCAACACGTTAAGCCAAAAAGATAACAGAAAACTGTGTACAGGTCTTACATAATCCTAAGGACAGTGCGTCTTTTTGCAGCCAGGTATTCAGAAGATATTTCTGGGGATCTACAGATCTTCTGCATAGGTGAGGCAGAGATGCCACAGGCCTCATCGTTGCCTGGATTTTTATAGGCTGTTCAGCATCCCCTTTTCCTCCTTGGGTGCCTTGAGAATGGCATGCTTTTCACATCTATCAAGTATCCCATGGCTCACGTATTCAACACCTCTATCTCTTGCCTCTTCTCAGACGTTCCAGTCTCTCATCCCTTACAGGTTCTACTTTAAAATGCAAATGTAGTCCACTGCTTCCTTATGCATCTATTCAATATCCTCCTCCATCAGAAGGCCTACACTTATTATGACTGTGCCAGGTCTTTGCCAACAGACTAGATAAATTAATGGATGCTAGATTTATGAATGACAATTGAACCAAATGGTTGGAGATGTTTCCTCTGGCATCTCTAAACCAAGCAATGACGGATGCCAGAGAGGGTATTGAATAGTGGGTAGAGCACTCTAAAGAGCCAGTTTGGTATTCTCCTTGTACAGCGTCTACCTCTGCCACTATGGGAGATAGTATACTGGGCTAGATGGACCATTGGTGAGATCCAGTATGTCACTTCTTCTGCTCTTATGTCACCGTCAGGGAGAGGCAAGGTGGTGAGTTGTTCCTATGCTTGCTGTATGCTGCCAGACCATTCTCTGCTCTAGTGCAATACTCTGGAGTTAGCTGTATTGATTTTAAAGCTGTGTGGGGTTTGGCTTGTATGTGCCATTGTAAGGCAGCTGTATGGTTTAAAGGACCTTATTCTCACCACAAATGAGAATCAGGCCCTTAGACTGCCAGCTAATCAATGTGTGGAGCATGTCTTACCACTTGTTTGTGAAGCCCAATGCTAAATTTTAAGGCACTGTTAAAAGACAGCATTTGCCAAGAGATGTCAAGGTTGTCAGTCCCAACTGATGGATAGCTGTTGGCAAATGCTGATTTCCAGTGGCAACTACTTTAATATTTATAGGCAATTGCTTAGAATGGCTTTGCCACCTGGAAGTAAATTAATGTGTCTGCCAAGGTGGGAGCCTGTGCCGCAATTAAAGCAGCCTGGGATTGAATTTTTTAAATTTTGAAATTCTTCAGAATGTACAAGCGATAATCGTTTTCTGCTTGCAGTGAAATCCTCACGGTATGCCCTCCTGTATCTGCCCCACGCTGCCCAGAAGCTTGCCATAATTGCAGAGGGACACAGGGCTGTTATCCTGAAGAAGCAGGATAACATTTTGCACAGTTCACTTAGATGAGCATGGACCAAATCAATCTATTGCAGAGGGCGAAGATTAGAAATCCCAGCTGGATCAATCTTCCCTGAAAGCACATGCTGTTTTTTATGTGAATTACTGTAACATGGCTCACAACATTCAAATAGAGCTGAACATTGAAACAAGGTAGAGAAGGAAGACAGACCATGCACAGATTTTAAAATTGATTGCACACGTACATGCCAGCATTTCTGAAGTCCTGAGAGAAATAAGGAAGTAGTAGTCAGCTGTATAATTCAGCATGAGTAAATGGAGAATAAGTTCATTTCGCTAGCATCTCCAGTCATACTGCTGTTTGGATGAAGAGCAATTTGGCTGCGTACCCTGATGAATATCAGTATGAATTCATATGTCTCCGAATCCTGGAATGTGCATTATAGTTTCTTTTTCAAAAACATTCAAGTGGGGAAGCAGAAGTCTAACTTCAGGGCCTAGGGCTCTGGTTATTCTCTTCACTTGGCATGTATGTATACCAATATATACATGTTGGTATATATTGTATATATACATGTATATCTATGTATGGACACAAAGACTAGGAAATAATGAAAGGAAACCAGTTATGAATGCCACCAACCTGGAAAAGTTTGTCCAAGTTATTCAGCAAATATTTCCAAAAACAAACACATCTGTAGAAGTTGTGACCGATCTTTGAAGAAAGTTGCAAATGGAAGACAGGGAAAAGTTGCCAATAAATACCATGTGTGACATTCATCCAGCTGCTGAAGGGAAGATGCTCAGTGCAACCTGTGTGTATTTATACAAGGAAGGGAAAAGCTTGTTTTGGGAGGAAAAACTGAAGACCCCATCTCTGTGACTGCAGAGGGGTTAGCAGTCTGAAGGACCTGAATTACAGCCTGCAATCAGTATCTTATCAGTCCCGGGAGACTCATTCCAAGCAGAGTCTAGTGCTGTGTTGACAGCTGTCTCTAAATGAGTTACATTTACAAACAACCTGCTGGAGCCAATTGACCCACAGTGCTGCCCTCCTGCAGGTTATTTAGTACAGCTTTTGATGCCCTTTCCCTTATCAGCCCTTATAGTGAGAGGTTTACTGCTGTTATAAAATGCTCCTTTAGGTCAGAGCCAGTATGTTAGTGGCCATAGACGACACTAGAAAAACCCAGTCTGCTCAACATCAACAAAACTTCCATTTTTTCTTTTTGGTCCTACCTGCGCTGAACAGCTAGATGTATTCTTCTAGCTAGGGATGCACATTCTTGAGGAAAAATGACACAGGCTAACTGTAAATTACAGGTTATATTTCAGGGAATTAACTCCTGGTGAGAGATCAGCTGTTTGAATGGTTCAGGCATGGATGTAGATGGAGATTGCACTGCACTGCACTGCAGAGGTCGACAGAGCTGGAGGTTTTGCACCCGTGGACGAAGCAGCATGCTCTAGTTTGTTCCAAAGTACTTTTGCACAAACTCTATAGCACTTTTGGACATGACTAGATGGACCTAGGGTTACCAAAGGTCCAGGTTTTCCCAGACACATCCTCTTGTTGAGTCCTCCCAACTCCATTGGGGCAGTTTTTATGATCAAATGTCTGGGATTTTGCTCTGCTCTGCTTCAGTTTTTCCCAGCACTTCCTGGCTTGCCCTAGCAAGGAGCTGCTTGGGACTGGGGGGAGCAGGGGAGGGTGACTGGAGGCAGGGTGCACATGCATGTGGCAGGTGTGCAGCCAGGCAGGGAGGTGGGAGCAGCCCCAGCAGCCGCATGCAGGTAAGTCTGTGGGAGGTGGGAGTTGGAGGGCCAGGGCTTGGGGGTGGGCTGGGTGTGTGTGTGTGTGGAGGGGTCTGCAAGCGCTAGGGGAAGCTGTCTGAGTGCTGGGGCTGCATCAGCACAAGGAAGGCAGGGGGGATGTCAGACCCTCCACTGGGGGAAGGGGGCTCTTCCGGGGCAGCATGGAGCTGCGTGGCTGGACCGGTGGCACTAGGGCCAGTGCCCTTGTTTGCAGAGGCAGGACAGCTGGGAGGCACTGGAGGGAGCAGGGGGCACTGTGGCTTGGGTGTGAGGGGCATCAGGCTGGGTGGGTGACTGTGTGTTGGAAGTGTGGGGAACTACTGCTGCGGGTTGGGAGTGAGGGGCACGAGCATGGCCCAGGGACAGGGTACTGCAGGTTGAGAGTGAGGGGCATTGGCAGGGCCAGCAGTCTGCGAGTCGGGAGTGAGGGGCAATGGAATAGGCAGGGGGAGGGCATCAACATATCACTACCCCCTACAATCATATACCCTGCCCCCCCATGTGACAGGTGTGCTCTTTGTAACTGGAAATATGGTAACCCCAGGTGTCACCACTTACAGTAGGGGTGTCTAACTCATCCAGACCCACGGACCATAAGAATGGTATGGGGCTGGTCTGCAGGCAGAATCGGGCCCTTTCCCTGCAGACCTGATATAGTGCCTGCAATATCCAGTCTGGGACCTGGATCCTGCAGTGGACAGAACAAGTGCTGTATGCTGTGCAGTCCAGATGAAGCAGCTGTCACACTGCACCAGGGCAGTGGCTACCAGGGCAGCTCTGGGACTGGGCTGCATGCAATGCCTGCTCTAGCCAGTCTGGGACCCATACTGTACACAGTGTGTGTCAGCAGAGTGCAGTGCAGGTCCCAGACCAGCCGAAGTGGGTGCTGTGCGGTGTGCAGCCAGAACAGGCACCTTATGTGGCATGGTCGGGTCACCACATGCAGCCCGGGTGCTGTTCTGGCCAGACTGCACCACACCCAGCACCTGTTCCAGCCACTCTGGGATCTGCACCGTATGCCAAGCAGGTCCCAGACTGGCTGGAGTGGCTGCTGGATCAGGTACGCTGGGGGAAGTGGAAGGGTAGGGGGTCAGTGGACCAGGCCCAGGCAATAGACCAGCCCTGCTTGTGCACTGTGCCCTTTGGGTCCAATCAGACCCAGAGACAGCAACAGGGGCTGGGTGGCGGGGCTCTGCAAGCTATACACCTCTGCCTTACAGGTATGGAAATAACCAGAGAGATGAAGAGCAACACTCTATTCTACCCATTTCAAATTCCTAAAAGACTTGATACGGGAAAGGCATAGATCCTGGTTTTCCTCAGTGCTTTTTTGTGATTTATGGGTAAGAGGGTGGTATGCTATAAAAGCAGATGCATTGCTTTTTTCTGCTTAGACACAGTGGAATAGAATCACACTTAGATGTTTTATGTTCATTTAGGCAGACAATGGTCTTTGGCTAAATGTGTTATCTTTTATTACACCAACTAAGTAGTTGTAAAATTGTTCTTTGCAAGCTTTCAGCAAAGCTGAAATCTGGGTGACATCTGGGGTTACTATATTTCCCGTTACAAACACCCTTCTTCAGGCACAGGGAGAGCCTGCTGGTGTTTGTGTGCTCTCCTGGGTGGAATAGAAACCAATATGCAATACGCAGATCTGTGAAAATGCAAATGCATAGCAGTGAAGATCAGAGGTGAACACTTATGCATCTATTAAGTAGACTAGACTGATTCTAAGCATATTACTGTGCCACTTCAGACGTCTGTGGCGTTGTAAGAACACGTTTCTACCGTCCTCCTCCGTTCTTTGACACTATGGTACCAGAAGAAACATGGGAAACAAGAGCATTCCAAGAGCTACATTAGGAGCACCAAACAAGTACATAGCATCATCTGAGAAATATATTTGCTAGGAGGTTTGCTCAAAGGTTTGCCAGTAAGCCTATTTTATTACCCTCACGGAGGTTGCAGAAATACAGGATCAGAGTGCAACGTTAGCAGTACTTCTCTCCTGAAACACCAGATATGTGCAGCTGCAATGTGTTCTATCGAAAGAACAGACTGATAAAATGTGCAAGTTGCCAGGATGAACAAGAGTAAAAAAACTCTCAAGATCCAGTATGGTCAGCAGTAAGACTATCAGTCTTGTGGAGATAACAGAATGTGAAGACTGCTACAGATACAGTCAGTGCGGTAAAAGCGTAAGGGAATTAGAGTTTATGAGATTTAACTACACTTGAAGTAAACACAAAAGGTAATAACATTTTAAAGAAATACTTTAATTTCTTCCAGGCCGGGTCCACACTGAATGAGTTAGTTACTTTCAACTACCATGACTTTAACAGTGCTTGAGTTTTTTCATTTTAATCATGGATGTTGGGGAGAAAGCTACCGCTTGCAACCAAGAAAAATGTAACAGGTAAGTCAACCATTTTCTCCATGCTCGTGATAAATCACTAATATGAATGACAGCATCTAGTATTTTAGTTTGTCTTAGCAATGCTCTTTATAGTGATGTAAACATGTTGCACAGATCAGCTGCCCAGGGTACAGTTACCTTCACCTTTTTGGTGGAACTAGTCCTGCTACTTTCAGGTAAGATATGGTAAAATTAACTAGTTATATCAATCAGTAGTGTATTATGAGCTTCACAGGCATGCAGAAAGATAATCTTTTTCAGAGGGTTTACATCCCCAGGGGTAGGGTCATGTAAGGTGCTATGCATCTAATTCCGATCTAGCAAAGAACAGCAAGGTATGTTTGAAGGTAAGCACACATTACATGCTTTGGCAGATTAGATCAGATAAACATCACCTTGGAAGCAATCACAGACTACATACAAAAGGAGATGGTGAGGACAAGGACTGGCTTAATGAGGAAGTTCTAAAGTCAAAAGCACATGGGGAGGATGGAGAAAGAAGAAGAGAGTAGAAAAAAAAATGACAGAAAATAACAGGTTCGGAAATGCACATTTCATTTTTTTAAATCTGTATGCCATTAACCTTATCTTCCTTATCTAGGTTGAGATTGGAGATCTTTGTTCTTAAAACTCAAGGAATACTTTTTTTCTTCTAAAAGTACAATTGTTTATATTCTTTAATTTTTTTTCATTATTACTCGTTCTTCAGCGGCTAATTCTCCTGATATGAGAAATTAAAGTTTTGGTCCAATGAGACTGTAACAGAAGGAAGGATATTTTGGGACATCTGAGGAACCAAGATGTATGCTCTGAAAAAAAAGGGTGTAGCTTCTCACTTAGATGCAGATGGTAGCTTCTGTCTCCACTTCTCCTTTGATCTCAGTACATGCTAATATAAAGGGCTCATTACGTTTCTCCGCTATATTGTCTATATAGCTGGAAATGGAAATGTTGACCCTTCACGTAAATGCAAAGTGAAATTATAGAAATGAATACATTTATTCACAACCTCTCCCCGCCCCAAGTTTACTTTACTTTTCTGGCACGATGAAATGCTTTACAGGGGCAAATCTACCTTGTCTTCTACTGGACTTCAGACTACCATAGCTAACTATATGTCTCTCTATTGGAAGATACTCAAACACTTGAGTAAAGAACCTTCAAAGAACATGATTTTACTCTTAGCTACCAAGTTAATATCTTGCACTAGAACCCAGTGCATTTGCTATCTGCAGCCATATCCAATATTATGAAGACTTAGGTTATGTGCACATAAACATATGCTAAATGCCAGCTCACATTCCATTCTCTTCAATAGGACTTTTCTTAACTTTTCTCTTTAAAATTATCAGGAGGGTAACTGGAGGTTACGTACTCTTTTCCACATCCTCACTACCAACATGTGCTGTCAAGTGAAGACTGAATTTTTTAACCACTTTCTAGTATTTGACAGTCAAGAAAAACTGGGAAATACACTTTAAGTTAGACTTAGAACTAGACGTAAAGCAACAGCCAAGACTATGAGATTCTCATGAGCAAAAAATAAATCCCTATGGTTGAAGAGGCCACAAATGAACAGAAAATGGGGTTAATGGGGAAAGGAGAATAGAAGTTAGCTGGGAGATTGCCTATCATTCTCAAGTTCCTACAAGCGATCTTAAAGGGAGTTGATCTAAATATGTTGTTTCTTCTTCTAACTGTGACTTATGGAGCAAAGCATTCTATTTTTCCACCTCATTGATACCTGATTTGAGACTGGAATGTAGTAAAATTGTGATGCAAAAAATAAACTCAAACCAGACAACAAAAACCTCTGGAATCATGAAGTGTGGCAGGGAAAACAGGGAGGTCAAACCAGCTGGTTGTTAGCAGGCAGCCTTAAAAAAAAAAGGCAGCAGCATCTCATTATCTATAGGTAGGGAACTACCTAGTTCCTGGGGGCTGCCTCTGGATTTCATGGTCCCAGCGTGGTGTCAGGCAACATTTTCGCGGTGGAGCGTGGCGCACCCCCCCCCAGACTGGCCGAGGGGTCCCAGAAATCTTGTGCTCCCTGGAGATTGGCAGAGGACAAAAATCGGCTCATCCCCATCCTCTGTTCAGGATGCCCAGGCATCCCACCTCTGTTTGCAGCGCCTCTTTCCCCACCCTTCTGCTTTTTCACAGGGACCAGGCTTTTTCATAGTTTCTTAGATGTTAGGGTCAGAAGGGACCTCAGTAGGTCATCGAGTCCAACCCCCTGCCCTATGCAGGAAAGAGCGCTGGGGTCACGTGACCCCAGCCAGATGCTTGTCCAGTCTCCTCTGGAAGACCCCCAGAGAGCACCACCTCCCTTGGAAGCCCATTCCAGATTCTGGCAACCCTTACCGTGAATTAGTTCTTTCTAATGTCCAACCTAAATCTGCTCTCTGTCACATTGTTCCCAGTTTTTATGTGGGACCTAGAAAATGTGCAGTTTCTGCAAAAATCACGAAATCATAAATTTGGTGGGTCCCCACCTATAGCATTCTAAGACACTTTTAAGAAGTTTTTGCTCCTTAATACTGGAAGCTGGTTTCTCTGCTCATTTACCTCCTAGAGATAGTCTTGGTCTGGCAGTACAGTTAGGCTGTGCTCCTTCCTGCAGATGGAAAGGATATCTAGAGCTCCAAATAGGCTTGGAATCTCCCAAAGCAGATTAGAAGAATCTTACCAAGAAGTGTTCTCATGGCAGAACTAATTCATTGATTTATTTGTATAAAAACTTCAGAAGCAAATCAAGTTTAAGAGACTGTTCACAGCTATTCCTGTCTAATATCCTTTCTTATTCTCAGCTGCAACTGAGACCCTGATTCCCTCTTAATTTTAAACATCCACGGAAGGTCTTGATTAGAATGAAAGAAACAGCAATGCAGACTCAGTGCTTAAAACTTTGAGGTACCTTTACAAGTCAGTGATGATTATAATCATGCGTTCTGGGGTTTCTCCAACTCTGCTACAGGTGAGTCATTATTTATCAAGACACATATTCTAAGACTACCCTTTGTGAATGTGTTATCAGGATGCAATAAAGTATTTTACTCAAAAGCTAACCTTATTAAAATAACCGTGAGGACAAATACACTTTACATGTAGATTTATATTCTTGTTGATTGTCAGGCAGACCAGGGAAAATTGCCTGTTCAGTTTATGTACAGAAAGAAGCCAAGGCCTACACCCTAAATCTGGCTTTTGTGCAGCCATTATGAATAAAATGCACTGAAACATAAGGTAGGACAGCTCCTGCAGAAACACAGATAAAGCAGTTTGCCTGACTATATATACAGCAATTCTTTCTGAAATTTGGTGCTCAGAAAAAAAATTCGGCACAACACACAATTCAGTGATTTTGTTTATTATTAGAAGGAGGCTTCCTTTTATCCAGATATATTACTAGCTCTGTATTAGATAAGGTAATTGAATTTGATTAATTCCAGTTGGATTAGTTGAATAAACAACTGTTTTGAAGCTTGGCTTTAGCAGTAATAAATCTGTGATAATCAGCTGTATTTATAATCCACTTAGCTTTGATAAGTACAACTGGGTATCCTGCAACAGATTTTAAATAGAAATTAATCATCTTGGGAAGATGCCACAGTAAATTATCCCAGCTCCTCAACAAAGCTGTGCAATGTGTTCTCTGAATTGCATAACTTCTAACAAACCTTCATTTTCATGTTCCCAATCTTTTATCAGGTTAACCATTACCATCCTAAAGATAGAATGTTTTATACTGGAGAGATCCATCAACAAGTATCAAAATTAAGCCTTGTTAGGTGGCAGTTACAAAAAGTCATTTACTTTATTGTAGAATTCTCCATACCTGCACATGAGTTGGACCCAGGCATTATAATTTATCATGAGTCTGTTTTCCAGAGCACTTGAACATCAGCACTTAGCTCCTATTGCTGGACTTGCTATGAAGGGCTCTCTAAGTATGTTAAATATTAAGGGCAACTTTTTAGAAGCTGAGAGTTGCACTATCAGCACCTTTGAAAATTGGACCAAATTATACTGAAGTGGTTAATTACAGAATGAGATGCCTAGGTTTGAGGACCAGACTCTGAAACATCTAGAACATTAGGGATAACACACCAACTGGGGATTTAATTTGATAAGAGCTGGAATGACTAACATATAGAAAATGTTAGTGATTTAGTGAAAAATTACATGATTTCATAGACATCAGGGCTGGAAGGGACCTCGGGAGATCATCGAGTCCAGCCCCCTGCCCAAAGGGCAGGAAGTCAGCTGGGGTCATAGGATCC
>NW_017728949.1:68322545-68325488 GCF_001723895.1 Crocodylus porosus
ATGACTGAAGATGGTTTTATCTAAATTAATACCTCTGTACATGCATTTTCATAAACAGTGCATTGACATACTCTAGCCAATGCCTGACTTTTAGACATAATGTATAAGTAAACCTGACATCCAGATTATTTTAAAAATCAGTTTTGTGATGACTAAAATAGGTTACTTTAATAATGTATTTGTTTCCAACAAAGAAACTGGCTTGTTTTGAAGATTATGTGTTTCACATATATACAAAATTAAAAGTTCATTCCATTTTGGAAAGCACAAACTGACATTAATAGGCAATAAAAAACTATTGAGACCGGTGAAAAATATATTTCCACTAAATATACTGAGCCATTTAAGAAAAATGCTATTAAATATCAAAGTTAGAAATAAGGGGACACAAGCACACTTGTGAAACAGCTGATGCGTGTATACTGTAATCAAAGGTTCACAGCCTCATTTTTATCCTTCTCTTTCCCTAGTATGATATAGGTCTAAAAATAATAACTGCCACCTAACACAGAATTTTATGATGGCAGAAATGTCTTTAAAAAAAATTAGAAGTTTATAAATAGAATAAAAACACCCTGAAGTACAAACTTATCTCTTTCTAAAACTAATTTTCTATGAAATCCTCTTGAAATGTCTATCTATTGATTTCTCTGCAGATAGCACACATACCTCTGTGCACCAGACACACTCATTTAAAACCAAGAATGGTCCTATTCTCTTTATAATACTTTCAGAAAGAATAATAGGGAGAAAAAAAAAAGGCTACGTTAACTCCAGGTAGTTATGACATCATTCCCAAAACAACTTTATGTTGGTGATTTCATATAAACTGCAAGACCCCAGAGCAAAACAAGACAAATGCTGTGGCCAATTTACTTTTAGAGTTTTATTGCAATCTATTTTTACAACTTTGTATAATCACTTCATTAGTGATGTTCTATTTTTCACCTGTGTTTCATAATGCTCATTTACCACACAAATCAGTTAGCAATTTGTTACCTTCCTCCTGCTTTTCGAGTTGCCAGTGTCTACAGTTATTTAGGCTTTGATCAAACGGTACTTTAAGATACACAACTAGCTGCTATAAGTTAAAAATGAAGACTTTGTTTAGCTTTTATTGCACAGTTTATTAAAATGTAAGTGTTTAGAAACTTGTTGAATTCCAAGGTATTGGTAGAACATGAACTCAACGGAATTATAACATTTTCATAAAAATGTGAACCTAGCTTCTACTGCAAAAAGTCCAGATCTGTTAAAATACTTCCCTTTAAATAAACAGTGAATGATTCAAAAAACTGTGGCACTTCAGTAGATTAGATTTCCTTCTTCTATTGCATATTACAATACTGAGGGTAGAGACTGATCAATAGCAGGGCACTGAAAAAAACTTTTCAAAAGCAGGTTTTCTTAAGGTGTTAGTCGTTTGGGATCCCGAGGGAACATGGAGGTCTGACGAACATTGTGCAGCCCCAGGTAGAGCATAGTTACTCTTTCCAACCCTGGAAAAATTAAATCCAGTCAAATGACTCATTAGTGTGGCTCAGTGAGATCTGCATTAAGCTTAGTAATTCTAACAAACCTTAAAACAATTGCAGAGGAAAGAATTCTACATAATAAGGCACAGGACTGTTCTGAGATACCAGTACAATTAACTAGATGATGGAACTGGCATGAGAAACATGAAGTTGCTTTGTTTTACTGTACCTCATAACATTAATTATTATGCACATGCAATTATTATACACACTAAGTAACAGGGAAACCAAAGAACAAAATGGGATCCCCAACCTTATTAGGGCCTTTTAGTGTTACATTATCACTGTTACAATAGAGGGAAAAAGAGATTGGGAAGTCGAGAGTACTGCACTGAGTACAGAAGCTAGTACTGATCAAACCAAATGCATCAGGGCAAAGAGAAAGAGTTGTGGCAGACGATTATGGAGCAACCTGTACTTAAGAAATGTTTCTTTCTAATGCCTTAAGATGCACAGTAATTTAGACTGAGCAAAGCCTAAAAGTATGATTCAAATTATTCTTCCATTGTGTACTGGGAAGAATTTCATTTGCCATCATGTTGTGTGCTCACCTTTGCTACATCCCTCTGAAGCCCTTCAGACTTGGTCATAAGTGACTTACATAATATTTGTTATTTGCAAATGCTGCAATTTGTCTGTTCACGGATACCTGCATAATGGATTCCAAAATAGCCTTTTTTTCTAAAGAATCATCTCTGCTGTTTACTTAAGTTTGTGCATACTTGTTTAATCCCCAATGTAATGCTTTATTTAACATTTATGAACTGAAGACTATATCTATCCGTCTTACAAATTGTACAGGAAGGGCATTTAGAATTTTCTAAATAAATTTAACATAGACAAAACGTATACCTAAACAGGATAGGACAGTGTCATACTTCCACATGTACAAACAGGGCATGTCCAGATAAGCACGTATGTGAGGGATGTGACACTGTAGACCCATCTGTGGTGCCACACACTGCACATGCATGCATCTCCTGCACTGCTACTTTGCAGTGCGGGGATTCTTTTCACCCTGGAAGATCCCAGGATCAAAAAAATCCACAGCAAAAAAAAAGTGGGGTGGCGCATGTGGCACTCAAAACCAGAGCCTGGCTGGCTGGGGCCACACTCTGGCTGCTGGCCACGCTTCCTGCTGTGGCTGCAGCCCCAGGAGGCCCCCAGGTACGGCTGCTGGGGCCAGCCCAGTTGTTGGCCCCAGTCTCCCCTGCCCCACCCGGGGTAACCCCAGCACCACAGCATGTGTGGTATGGTGTTCCCTGGGGACAAGTAACAGCGGGACAAGACACGCTGCTGCTACTTGCCTCCGGGGAAACAAACATCCGTGCTCAGCTGGATGTGCCCACAGGTTACATTTTGCTGCTGTAAACAACGTGTGCGATTGTAAACTGCTGTGCCTAAAATA
>NW_017728949.1:68325588-68350806 GCF_001723895.1 Crocodylus porosus
GTTTTAAAATTTAATCACTCAACTAGACCATTTTCACACATTCAGGTTAACTTTTTAAATGTTATTCTGAACTCTTGACTAATTATCTATACTTATTTCAAATAAAAGTTACTTGAGTCTAATCACTGAAAGTTAAACTTGAGTAAGACAAAATAAAATAAGGGTAAGTACATTACCTATCCCGCCACCTGCATGGGGAGGAGCGCCAAAACGAAAGGAATCGATGTAAGCTTTTATTTTTTCCAAGTCTACAGAAGAAAATCACATTTATTTTCATGCAGATCAAATTTCTCAACTTAATTTTTCTCAAAGTGGCCTCCCAAACTAAATATACAGATGCATACGCAACATCTCAGCAATGAACCTGTCAAATCAGGCATGGGTAAATGACCACACATTTTCTAAAAGTCACAACTATGCATGAATTAATCATGTTTCTTTATAATTCTGTGAAGCCCTTCATGAGGACAGCTTTTGGTGGGTGAGTGTGGGCTAAGCCACTCTTCTGCATTATAGTGGTATTAATTTGGAGAACTGAGGAATATGGTGGGACACACATCCCAATGTATTTTCTTAGAATACTGCACTGACAGACTGAAGTTTTCTTATGTTCTACCTCACTCCCTTCCCCTGTCCTCCTTCCATTTACTATTCCTTCCTTCAAGACAGAAAGTAAACCACTCACTGTTTGCTTTCACACACAGCACCTCAACACAAAGCCTGTTTAAATTTATACCCACTCTCCATCTCTCATCTCCTATCATCCAGTATTCTTCCACGATGATTTCCTCCCTAATTCCACCAATGGATCTCTCTCCTGTCTTGCTAATTCACAGTTCAGGAGTCAAGTGAGGAACCAGTGGTGGTGAGGGGCTGCACTGGGGGTACTAACCAGCAGTCAACAAGAGTCTGCAGCAGCAAGGATGCACAGGAAGACAGGACTCTCCAACCCCTGCTCCATGTTTCATGTCCCCAACTCCCTGCTGCATTGAACCTTCACATTTCCTATACTAGTAATCTTGCTAAGGCTCTTAGACAACAGTTTCCAGATGCTGCTAAACTAGCCAGTTTCT
This sequence comes from Crocodylus porosus, assembly GCF_001723895.1. Classification (NCBI taxonomy): domain Eukaryota; kingdom Metazoa; phylum Chordata; order Crocodylia; family Crocodylidae; genus Crocodylus; species Crocodylus porosus. Next base: position 68,326,662 of record NW_017728949.1, read on the forward strand.
TTTAAATTAATGTGTAGTGGATTAAAAATGGCTGAAACAAAATGAGACTATTACTGCTATAGTGCATATTCCTGTTGTGTAGCCCCAAGTGATGTTGTCAAACTGCATCCCAAAATTATATTTTTAATAACAGATAAACACCCCGATCCAACTGATTTTATTACCAATGCCATGATGCTGGGCTCTTTCCGTCAGCAGCTGAGGATCGTGAATTCTCTGAGCACCAGATAAAATCTCTTCTCCTCTCATGAACATATCATAAGAGTTTGAAATTTTCTAGAAAGGTAAAAGTTTGCATCTTATTAGTGGCCCGGATCTGGAGGAAATGATGCGTTTCCTCAGCCAGCAGATACCTGCTTTTTGAGATCACTGGCTAAGATAACACATGAAACTAGGTGACAGCAGGCATGTCTACATGAGATATTTACCACGCAGCGGACCAGTTAGCTGTGCACTAAAAGTCTTGGCACCTACGACAGTTAGCTGTGCAGTAAACATCTTGGTGTTGAAATGGTGCATCCAGGGACAATAAATGTTGGACTGTTTATTCAGGCACATTAATTGCGTGTGTAGATGTGCCCAGTAGGAAATACTTTGGGGCTATGGCAGCACCATTATAATCAGATGTCTCTTTTCATCAGATTCAGACTTGACCTAATTTATGAACTTGAATTTAGCCAACTCCCTCTGCAGAATGACTACTTTTGTAAGCTAAGGAATAATGCAGGGGTTTTATAAAAACCTAAGAAAATTGCACTTCTGCTAAAGCAAAACTGTGAGAATAATTTTGCTCACTATGCAATGCTTATGACTGAAGCAGCGGTAATCTGACAAGACAGGACTTGACTCCTATTATTTTTTTTTAACATGTAGCTTGCAGTAGTGTAATCAAATTGGGGTGACTGGGGCAATAGACTTGTGCACCCACCTTGGGGCAGGGTATATGGTCAGGAGTCCAGAAAAATAACAGCTGCAATTGTAGTTGCTCAACCATGCCAGAAGCACCAGGAGTTGGAAACTGCCCCTGCCTTGGGCACCCAGCTGCCCCGTTATGCCTCTATTAGCTTTCAAAAGTATATCAAACTTTTAACCACATGCAGCGCAACAGGTGTTGGTTTACCTTTGATATCACTGTGCCCAACTCAAGTCTCATTAGCACTGTAAATCAAAGAAGAAAATACTCACCTGCCAAATTAGCTTTACATAGTAAAATTAAACCTTTTACTCTTACATTGACTATGCCACAGCACTTTACTTACAGGATTTACTGGGTCTGGCATTGTATAAAAAGGTCTCACAGCCAGAGGATATTTGTCAAGTATGTAGAAGTCTGTATCATACTGCAAGAAGACCAGATAGTTTAATAAATTAATACGAGATATGGTAAGGTCAGGGGACGGTTATATAAAGAAAGCCACCACAATTTAATCATTGAAAACTAATATTTAAAAAAAGCCTTTTAAACAAATTAAGCAAAGGAAACATACAGAGCGTTGATAAAGTCCTTGTGCAACATTAAACTTTAATAACTCTAGATGTACATATGATAGAAGCAAACTGTAAATGGTGATTGAAAGCATAATTCATTAGGTTTTAACACAAGACAGCTCAAACTTCTACATTTCAACATAACCACTCTTTCGTGATAAATAACTCAGTCTGATTTTCCAACTCGTAGAAAACATTTTCCAGTTGCTGCTGAGTGATTTCATGAATTGCATTTGTGATTCTTACCTTATGCATAGCTTACACTATGTTAAAAAACTTAATGAATTATGGTTTCAATTGCTGTTTACACTTTGCTTCTCTATACTTGGTATATAAGTTATTAAAGTTTGAAGTTGCACAAGGACTTTATCCTGTATTTTATTTATTACACTTTTTGTTTTTGGACACTTCATTTTTTGTGACTTCCAGGATGCATGAAAAGTAACATTTCTTGCTGTCATAAATGCATTGTTTTTTATTTTCTAAACACAGATCTTGCCTTCCCCTGCTGTTGCTAATGAAAACACAGCTAAATACCTCTATCTATTTATGATCTTAGTGTTTCAAGGTTAGTGTATCAGAATATTTGCCTATGAATTGCTTGTTAACTCAATTTGCAGGACAAGCTTATATTGAGTTTTGGTTAATATTTATAAAAACCCACCAAACCCAAACACCTCTCCGGTAAGCACAACTTTTGTAAAGTATCATTTCCTTAAAATACATTATGTGCTGCATTGTAAATAAAAGCCAATAAAAAGATTCAAAGGTTTTTTTCAGAATTTTCTTTCTTAAAATATTTCTTCAAATGGTATTATTTATAATAAGAGTGGATGGAAGGAACTGTCAAGAGACTAGCGAATGATAGCAAAAAAGATTACCCAGGTCAACAATCAAGAAATTCTTATGTCAATCACAAAAAAAAAAATTTCCAAATGACTTCTGCCTCTTCTGAGGACTACCTATTTTGAAACATAACATCCCCTTGTTTGTACAAAAACAGACATTTCTCTCTACTGTTTCTACGTTGTAGAGACTTCCATTTTAACAGAAAGAATAATGTGTTCTAAAGCAATAGTTACCTTCTCCTTTACCAGACGCCCCAGAAGCTTTTCATTAGGTGTGCTGAAAAAGATTGCGATGGTCAGAATAAAGCAAATCAGGCCTCCATTAAGCATACAAAAAACCTAAAAGATTTCTGCAGATTTATTTTTGAAGGGCTTTCCCTCACAACTTTCAGAAAGCACCCCAGGTGTTCCTGCATGTTTTGAGAAGTTCAAATTCCTAACTAAATTGTGGCTATGTCATAAACAACCCCTAACTAAGAATGTTCTTGATCCTGTCACATTATTTTGATTACTGAAAGACTCCGGACCTGATTCCCCACTGCCCTGCAGTGTAAAGTGCTCTCATCCAGATAGCACTGCAGTGCTGGACCCTTACGCTGAAACCTTTTATTGATTTTAACTGAGAAGTCATACATGTCCCTAAACAAACTGAACACATGAGAAAGAACATATGTTTTAATCTGGTAAATGTACATGAATGCTGCTACAAAGTCACTGAGCCCGATTCGTCTCCCAGTAAATGTTAGTCGAGAATTAAACTGGGATCACTGTTTAAAAAGAGGGGCAAGGTTTCCATGGCAGGGGCATCAAGTTCTCTGAAGAATCTTCGACTTAAAAATCACATTTACAGACTTTTAGCAGGTCAGCCCTGCAACCTGCTTTGTAGAAGTGTTTTATTCTTGACGAACTTCTCTCACTTTGTGCTGTTATATTTTTTGTTTTGGATACCAAAGGCTGACTTAGGTATAAAGTATTTACAGTAAACTAAGGGATTTAGGTTCTCATCCCATTACTTATTTTTCAAGAGAAGGTAGCTAGATAATTGATTGGGATGGTTTAATTAGGGAAGATCCTGCCTCGAGCAAAGGCCTAGACTACTTGACCTCTTGAGGTTCCCTCCAGTCCTAGTTTCCGGTTCTCTTGAGATCCCTTCCAGTCCCACTTTCCAATAATTTTATAAGCACATATAGTCTAATGAATTCATTTCAGAACATGGTTGTACAGTACCAAATCAAAATTTCGACAAGCACTGGTGTGTGCGTGTGTGTGTTTTTACTCTCACAAGGTTTGGCTGCTTTCCTACACATCTATTATACCTTAAATCTTCTTCATCCCCCATCTCCACACCAGCTTCCTTGAGCATAGCCACACCTTCATGGTATTCCAGTCTCAAAGTTGGCTCCAAAAACTTGAATGGTTCACATGGAAACTGTTTATTCACTGTCTGAATTTCAGTCTGAAATCTATACATGAAGAAACAGAAAAGCATTTCGAAACAGAAAAGCATTTCTTGCAGGGTCCACTAATGCAAGCTTACAATTGCAGTACATTTTTTGCCACAAGAGGTCACTTTTGTAACATATAAGACCAATTACTTCAAGACTGTTCCCAAAGCAGTTGTATATAATTAAGAACAGAATATTATCCAAGTTGATAAAACTCACTTAAACACTGCAAATACAACTCTGATAAATATTACAAATATTTAACACTATTCCTGATGCTTCATTCTTCTCTTAAGGAGTAACCAGCTAAGATGACTATTCCTTGAAATCACTGCCCTATAAATTAGAAACTCGAGCTTTATTATAGTTACTGGCTTAACTCCAGAATTAAATATTACAGAAACCACATCCAAATTTGCTTGTAGTTAAGTAAATATATTGTGTTTTACTGGCTAGATAGCTCACAATTTGTAAGCAAATGTGAGACTTCCCTCCAGAACCTGCTGAACTGGCTTTGTACCAAAAAGTGGAAAACACTGCTCTATACTTTCATGTTGATATACTAACTATTAAGATAAGGAAGACATGAGAGAGCTTTTAAAAAAAGAGGATATGAAGATCAATGTCAAAACACAGACAAAAAGTTGTTGTAAACGTAAACTTTCCCAACAAAAATAGTTTTGGTTGATGCCAACTGACTTGCTCCATGAATCACACCTCAGGGTGACAATGGACTCACGCCCGAGGCTTCCACAAACTCTGAAACTTAGGCAGATAGGGAGAGGTAAGAGCATTAATTCTGGAGCTTGCTTGGTGTAAATTGGATTTCTGGTGGTTACTGGAGGAAATGCCAACTCTTGTCCTATTAAAACCCCTACATATGTTGAGCAAGGTGCATTTACCTTTCTTGAAGTCCCTTGAATATCTGCACCAAAGTGTCTGCAATCTCATCTACCACTTCATGGTAGTGGTAGTTAAAAGACATTTCTATATCCAGACCAACAAACTCAGTCAGGTGTCTGTGTGTATTGGAATCTTCAGCTCTGAATACTGTAAAAGAGTGCAAATACTAAACTGCATTTTTATCTTAAATGAAATGAGAAAAACTATTTGCTGCTTGTAAAAGAACTCATACAATCAATCACATTGGTCTTGCAACACTTTGACACAGAACAAGACCTATAACACTTGGTACTTTTGAAATCTTTAGTTCTCTTTTCATGTTGTTCTGCCAATGACTAATTACCAGCTTTAAATATATTTATACCGCCTTTTGAAGTATACTTGAAATGCGATACTGCAGATTACTGTTCAGCAGTAGCAAGACCTATTTTTCCTAAGTTTTTGAAGAGATCAAGATGGAGATTAGAAATTATTAAAATCTGGAGTTACTTTACTGTCTGCCCAATTTCTAGCATGTGTTTTACATTTTTTTTAATATACATATATATGTATACAAACACACACACACACACACACACACACACACACACTGTAGGATGGGCCCTTTGAATGCATTTTATGCAAAAAAGACTTTCATATTTTTAATTGCTTCAAGTGAAGCACATGCATGAAAACCTTCAGCTTCTGGCATCACAGAATTAGCAGATACTTTACAAGCTTGTTTTAGTTCATCACCATTCTACTATCTCCTACTGCAGTGCTCCTTTTTTGTCTTCTGAGGTAATATCCACTAGAGAATACCAGTGCTCTGCCAAAATTTCTGACTTCTGCACCATACTTCTGTTCCTTCAGCTTATCTGTCAAATCTGTCAGTCCGATTGGTAGCCCTTCCTTGATACTTTTGTTTGGTATGCAGATCACAGATGAAATGATTCATGCTTTCAGCATGTGTAAAATTACCTTATTTGTCACGCTCCCACTGTAACCTATTGCTGGTTTATCCAAGTTATTCATACGGCAAAGTTATTCTTACCCGGTCCAATGCAGAAAACCTTTTCAAAGTCAGCACATATACACATCTGCTTGTACAACTGTGGGGACTGAGCCAGGTAGGCACTACTTTTGAAGTAAGATACAGTGAATACATTGGCTCCTCCTTCGCTGGCAGCTGAAAAATGTGAATGATTTACATTGTAGTAATTACCAAAAATATTAAAATATAACAACGAAAAAAATTAACCTAAGCTGTGCAATTCAAGCATGTTTGTGTTTATATTTAAAGACAAAGGTGAGATGTTTCAAAGCCATGAAACACATAGCACCTAATAATTTTGATAGACATTGTTTGTTCAGTCACCTTTGAGGTGTTATGCACAGAGAGCTAATTTGAAAATCTAATCCAGTACTGGCAAGAAAGAGCTCCTGCAATCTTATCCCAAATTTGAAACTGACTCCCATCTGTGCTCTCAGGTGAGTACATTTAATGGTTTTCCTACTGTAATATGAGAACGACATGCGTCTTCCTAGCTACCTAACACACAAAGGTATGGTGAAGAATGATCAGTCAGTATTCTTAAGAAATACCCTAAAGTTGAGAGATAATGGCTAAGTAGTAAATACTATTATCCACTTTCCCACTAACATGAACAAATGCATTATGTGGTGTGACTTCCAAACCTCTGGGCCCCCCGCATAATTCCTAAATTTCAGCAGCTATTTTTTGTGTATTTTTATCTGAAAGTAAAATTTAAATGAATATTCTGGAATGTGGACCAACAATTTTTAAAACCATAGATTAAAACAGCTGGGATATTTATATATGAAAATAGTACAGACTGTACCTACTGTACCTGGGTTGCTAAATATAATCTACTTGAAACAATAGGAGGCTTGCACTACTGATTTCAACGGTACACTGCACAGTAAGAATGATGCACTTCCTGAAAGGCTTTATGTAAATAGAGACCTTGTGGACCATCTGTGCATTAGGTAAAGTGAGGAGAGTGAGTTAGAGTTCAGTGAGACTTGCATGGTGAGACCGTTGCTTGCATCCACTGAATTAGAAAAGTTTGGGGCTCAACCAAGACTGGCTTAGTAAAAGGGAAATTATAATATCCACTGCTAAGATGCCTGGGTAAGGCAAAACCCATAGCGAACAACGTAAATACCATGCTTTGGTATAGCACCCTCATGCATTTTGGCAAAATCAATGAAGCCTCACAATCTGTGAGGTGGTAGATACTACTATATTCAAATGGCAATGGGACCAGAGAGTTGGCTCACTCATTCGAAGTCACAAAGCAAGTCAGCAGGGGAGCCAGGAATAGAAACTAAGGCTACAGACAGGCATAACTGTATCAACTGACACTGATATAAAATGTTACAACATAAATGTAACCTCTGCATGTTCCTGCAGTGCTGCAGATGTAGCAAAGCTGCTGCAACTTTAATCCAGCTTCATTGGGGTAAAAGTTACTGAGTTGTTGCTAATGCGCAGCTGAAACCATTATATCCTAGCAGCTGATGCCTGCTCCTGAGTAGCAGCTTTTCCTCCCCTTTTAAAATGGTTAAAAGTTAAAGTTTCACCATAATCTATATTTGCCAACTCCTAGCCCTAGGTTTTAGCATAGCTGTATATTAGCACCTTCTATTCATCTTTTGTTCAGTGTAAAAATAAAATTTCGTATTATTTTCTAATCATGGAATGATCTTTGGTACAGCATCATGTATACCGATACCTCCACTAGGAAATCTACAGGTAATTTAACTTGAAAAACTCTTATTTCTTTAATTGCAAACATCTGATTTCTGTACTGGTCAAGTGTTCAGATCTAAGAGCAATCGTGATCACACATCTTTGCTTAACTTATTGAAATCTTTATATGCACTGGAGAGCATGGCAGTCAGGTCTGAATAATCCTTAGCCGTCAGGTGGTCTATTGTATACGAGATCCAGACAAGTCACCTTTGTAGCTTTTAAAAGTTACAGTGCTTTTGCCACCTTAAGCCTAAAACCTAAAAGATAGGAACATTATCTCTTGCTCATTAAAAAGATGAAAAAACACCACATTTTCAGCCCCCACAAATTTCTCTACACAAATCAGATTTCTCATCATTGTAACTGTTGAAACAACCAAGCAGTACCTGAGATGATTTTGGGAGTCTGAATTTCCACAAATCCCTTGCGAATGAGAGTTTCTCGAAAGAGCTGACAGATACCAGACTGAAGGCGGAAGACAGCCTGACTAGTGGAAGTCTACAAGGAAGGAAATAAAATCATGAATCCTAAAACAGTCTTACTTTCTGGACTTTATTACTTTTGTCAAGGCAGTTACAGACTGTTAAAGCTCTCGTCTTAGGAATGCTGATTATCCTACTCAAAAGTACCTGAAAGTGATGTCCAAGTGGAGATTTATTTATTAGAAATAGAAACAGCAAAAGGTAACAGATGAAAGTCTTTTATTTCAATTTACGGTTCATTCAATTACAAAGAGGACACTAGTGCACGTTGCACTCAAAGAACCACTGATTTGTAAGACAAATACTACTGAAAGATGAGATTTACAGTATGACAAAACCATGAACATTAAACCTATTAGAAAGCTTTCACTGCATTGAACCAAAACAGATGTGGAAATTTATAGTACATTACAAATGCAATGTCCTTGGTAAAATACATTATGGAGAAAGGTTTTAGTTCACTTAAAAAGATAAGGGCCACGTCCAGATGAATGCGGAAGTGTGGTATGTGGTGCTGTAGACCCATCTGTGGCGCCACACTGAACACCTAGGAGTTCCCCGCGCCGCTACTTTGCAGCACAGGATTTTTTTTTTTGATCCCAGAAGCCAGGGTCAAAAAAATCCATATTAAAAAAAAAAAAGCAGGGCGGCACATATGGTGGTAGCATGTACTGCCCAAAATCGGAGCCTGGCCAGCTGGAGCCATGCCCGCCAGGCTCCCTGCTGCTGCAGGAGCACTGTGGCTGCAGCTCCCAGAGGACACCAGATAAAGCTGCTGGGGCCTGCGCAGTTGCTGGCCCTAGCCTCCCCTACCTTACCCAGGGTAACCTGCTGCATGGCAGAATACGAGAGGCACAGGTGATCCCCGGGGACCAGCAGCAGCAGCACAAAGGGTGCCACTGCTACTTGTCCCCAAGGAAACACATGGTCCTACTTGTCTGGACATGGCCTAAGACTACCATACTCGATAGGACCAATGGTCCTTTAAGTTCAGTTTCCTGTCTCTGACAGTGGCAGGGTTGGATGCTTTAGAGGGAGAGCACTGAATCAGATATATCTAGAGTCATCTACCCCTGGCGTCTACCATCACTAAGTTAGAAAGATGCTAGGAGAAACATCTTCCAACTGTTCTGTTTAATAGCTATTGAGAGATCTGTTGTACGGGGTTGCTAATTGGCTGGAGGGTTGCACCCAGAGAGCGGTGGGGGACAGGTCATTTTTGACCTAGAGGGATGTGGGCAGTAGGGTTCCTCAGGGCTCAGTCCTCAGGCCCACACTGTTCAACATCTTCATCAGTGACTTGGATGAGGGGGTGAAAGGCACCCTGTTCAAATTTGCGGATGACACCAAGATGTGGGGAAAAGTGGGCACACTAGAGGAGAGGGACAGCCTGCAATTAGATCTGGACAGGTTACAGGGGTGGGCGGATGAGAACAGGATGGGTTTCAATACTGACAATGCAACATGTTGCACCTGGGGAGGAAGAACCAGCAGCATACCCATAGTTTGGGGAACTCCCTTCTTGTCAGTACAGAGGCAGAAAAGGATCTTGGAGTCACTATTGACTCCAAGATGAACATAGGCCACCAATGTGGGGATGCGGTCAGGGAGGCCAACCGCACCTTATCATACATCCACAGATGCATCACGAGCAGATCCAAGGAGGTGATCCTTCCCCTCTATGCAGCACTGGTCAGGCCGCAGCTGGAGTACCGTGTCTAGTTCTGGGCACCTCACTTCAGGAGGGATGTGGACAACATGGAGAGGGTCCAGAGGAAGACCACTCGCATGATCAGCAGGCAGCAGGGTAGGCCCTACGAGGAGAGGCTATGGGATCTGAACCTGTTCAGCCTCCACAAGAGGAGGCTGAGAGGGGATCTGGTGGCCCCCTATAAACTGGCCAAGGGAGACGAGCAGGCAATGGGAAAATCCCTGTTCCCTCGAGCACAACCAGGAGTAACAAGGAATAACGGCCATAAGTTGACTGAGAGTAGATTCAGGCTAGATATCAGGAGGCGCTACTTGACAGTCAGGGCGGCTAGGATCTGGAACCAACTTCCAAGCAAAGTGGTGCTCGCTCCTACCCTGGGGGTCTTCAAAAGGAGGCTTGATAATCACCTAGCCGGGGTCGTTTGATCCCAGTACTCTTTCCTGCCATGGCAGGGGGTCGAACTTGATGATCTGCTCAGGTCCTTTCTGACCCTACCAACTATGAAACATTAATTTGTCAAGCCCCTTTTTGAACCTGGCTATATTATCTGTCTCTATAGCCTCCTGTGGCAATGAGTCCCACAAGTTAACTATACACTACATAAAACTATTGTCTTGTTAGGTTTAAACCTGACTCCTACTAATTTCAGTAGGTGCACCTAGTTCTAGTATTCTGGGACTTGGTGACTAACAGCTCCCTATTCCCAGGTGACTTTGTACCGTTTGTGATATTACAGAGTTCTAGCATATTCTCCCTTAGCCTCCCCATCAGTTTGGAAGGGAGCCTAGCATTTTAGTCTCTCTTGGCATGGTGGCTACTCCATACCCCTGAACATTTTGATTGTCCTTGCCTGTTCCTTTTCTAATTCTACTACATCCTTTGAGATGTGGAGACCAGAATGACTCAGTATTCAAGATGCTGGTCTACCATGAATTTACATGGTGGCATTACGAAGTTCTTCCTTTTGTTTTCAATTCCCTTAGTGATGCTCAATATTTTATTGGCCTTTTTGGTTGCTGCTGCACACTAAGCTGGCATTTTTAAAGCTATCTACAATGACTCCAAGGTCAATTAAAAAGCCAGCACTGTTTAAATATCGAGGTTATATTTCCCCTAAGTGCATTACCTTGCACTTGTCAATATTAAAGTTCATCTGCCATTTTTTGTCTTTTTCTTACCTTCATAAGAAATTTCTGCAGCCTTTATCTTGGTATTTGACTACCTTGAATAATTTGGTATCATTTGCAAACTTGGGAATTTCACCGTGTACCCCCATTTGAAGGTCACTGATGAAAACGTTGAACAAAACTGGCCCCAGCACAGATCTCTGTGGGACCCCAACTTCTGATCTCCCTCCTTTTTGGACCATTTCACCTTACCTTTTGCTTCTTATCTTTTAACCAACTTTCAATCCACAACAAACCTTTCCCTACAATCCTGCAGCAACACAGTTTTTCAAAAGCCTTTGTTGAAGGTGCCAAAAGCTTTCAGAAAGTCTAAATATATCATGTCAGCTAGATTCCCTTTGTCCAAGTGCTTGTTAACACCCTCAAAGAACTCCAGCAGATTAGTAATGCAGGATTTCCCTTAACAAAAACTATGCTGACTTCTCTAGCAGATCAGATTTCTTCATGTGACAGCCAATTTTATTTTTTAATATAGATTTTACCAATTTGCCAGGGATGGAAGTGAGACTCACTGGTCTGTAGTTCCCAAGATCACCTCTGGATCCCTTTTTAGGATAAATGTTGTTGGTAATCCTACAAGGCCTTTGGCACAGAGACCATTTGTAATGATAGGTTACATAGTATTGCCAGCAGCAAAACAATTTAACCTTTGAGTTCCTTCAGAACTCTTGGGTGAATGCCATCCAATCCTGATGATTTTGTATTTATCAATTTGTTCTAAAACTTATTCTATTGTCACTTCAGTGTGATCCAACCTTCAGACCTATTTAACTGGAAGGATGGATCTGGCATGGGAATTCCTCCAGTATCTTCAGTAGTAAAAAAATAAAAAATAAAAAAAAAATTAAAAAAAAAATATCTATTCAATGGATTTATTTAACTTCTCTGCTATGACCCTATCTATCCATGAGTGCACCTTTTATACCTCAGTCACCTAACGGTCCCACTAATTTTCTCGCTGGCTTCCTGCTTCTGAGAGATTTACAGACTTCAGCATCTTTTGCTAGACACTCCTCAACTTGTTTTTTGGTCTGCCTTATTTTACACTAGAATTACCAGAGTTTGTGATCTTTCCTGTTTTCTTCATTTGGGTACAACTTCCATTTTCTGAAGGACACCTTTTTGCCTTGAATGACATCCTTAACTGATACTAAACTAAGGTTGGTACCCATTTTCATTTGTGGTATACACTCTTCCCGAGTCTCTATGATATTTTTAAAAACTTCCAGGGAGCTTACCGGCTTTTATGTTTTGGATGGCTCCTTTGAACTTCTTTCTAACTTTCACATTTTTCTGTAAATGCCCTTCCTTAAGTTGTATACTGGCATGGTAGATCTTTCTGTCTTATTCTTTCCTGCTAGGATGTTGAATGTGGTTAGGTTATGGTTGCTATTATAGAGTGGCTCAACTACAGATACCTCTTGAGCCAGGCCCTGTGTGTTACTGAGGACTTGACCCAGAATTGCTTTTCCTCTGGTGGGTTTCAAGACAAGTTGTTGTTCCAAAGCACTCATTTATTCCATCCAGAAATTGTATCTCTGCATCTTGCCCTGATGAGGTGTTTACCCAGTTTGTGGGAAGACACTTGGTTTCTCATTATTATTGTCTATCCCATTTTAGCAGCTTCTCTAACCGCCCTGAACATTTCATAATCACCTTGAACTTCTTGATCAGGTGGCTGGTAGTACAAGCCTAGTACTATGGGTTTTGGTTGGGTTTTTTTGGAGCGCAGAATTTCTACTCCCAGGGATTCTACGGCAGTTTGCACTCCAGATAAGGTTTTTATACTGTTATTCTCTATACTACTCTCAACATAGTGTCACTCCTCCACCTGCACATCCTACTCTGTCATTCCTATACAGTTTGTAACCCAAAATAACAGTATCCCATTGATTATCATCCTTCAGCCAGGTCTCTCGAGATGCCTATTATGTTAAACTCACTACTTAACACCAAACATTCTTGTTCCCTTAAATGCTAATGGAAAAATAAGTGAAAGGGTTTTAATAACAGAAGAAGTCATGTGTACAGAAATGTTTCCAAAGAAGGGAGACACACATTTAAATTAGCTGACTAAAACTGTTTTTTGCTCCAAAACATAAGTCACGTGCTTTAACTGAAAGTCTGAAAAATGCTGTTAGAGGGAGTATTCCTTTTTGTGCAACAGTGAACTTACTTTGCGTGCAGATAACCTACAGTTACTTACAAAAGCAGACTGGATGCTCTATTCATCACACTCCTTCTGAGGTTTAGTGTGAAAAAGTAAGTGCGTAAATAAAAAACCTGAATACGTCAATGAGCCTGTATCTGATTTTACACCGATGGAGTGAAAGATCCAACAGTTGGTAATCTACAGCTATACAGAAATGCATCAGATACTTCTAGCAAACAACCAAAAGATTTTTTTTTTTAAACAGATGATCTGCGTCACACACTATTTACTTCTCCTTTCTGCACGGTGCCTGACTTGTCAGTTAGGCTGAGGAGACTTGTGGGTTTCTTTCACATGACATGACACCAAACCACATACACCCAGAAACCAATCAAAACAAATGACATAACTATCCAGGTTTAGACAACTAACACGCTATGTATTTTTAAAAAAGCTTATACTCATATTCATTGGAAGATGAAAATTTCACTCAACTGAAAAAAAGCAAAAGAGAAAGCTGTAATGTATGACTGCCTCGTACAAATTCAGGTTCCCGGCATTCTCAGCCTGATAAATATTTAGGAATGAAAGTTGCTGAGCTGGGGTCTTTCAGGGACTGATATCTTAATCGCAGTTCTACTCCCAATACTTTCAAAATGCAGAAAGCAGAGTTTTGATCAACACTGAAGAATCAACCCTCTCTACCTCTTTTCACGTTCTTCTCCCCCGGCCCCCAGGAGATGGGCACAGGTGCCACAATCAGAAACTGAACCTAAGTCTTCGGCATTGCAGTGCTGCCAGTGGACTGATCTAGAGGAGATATTGGAGGTATTTTCTTATTTTGCTATAAGTTAGTAGATGACAATCAAATTTGGAACATGTCATGTATCTATCTGACTAGAAGGAGATTCAAACTCTGAGAAAAATGGATTAGTAACAAATACCTAGCTTAGGCTGTTTAAGGGGGACGTGAGAAACAAGGCCTCTTTCCATCTGTTTGACGGACAAGCACCAATTCTGTAGGTGGAAAAGTTTACATTCTTAAACTACAAAACCATGAAAAGCAGGAAAAAACACTCTTCCTTACTGATTTGAAAGCAATTATTTGTTTTGCAGCCTAAAGCCGTACACCGGGGGTGTTCAAGCCCCAGCCCACAGGTCTTGCCACATGCCCAGAAATTTAGCTGTGGGGGAGCAGCTGCAATTAACACTGCTGCTTCTTCCCTGCCACCAAATTTCCAAGCCGTGCGTGGCTGCAGCAGCCCAGGTGGGCCATTCTCACATGGTTGTATTGGGTCCTCAAACTGGATCCAGCCCATGGATGGGCCTGGCACTGCTCACCTGGCTGCGGACCAAAAAAGGCCAGGCACTACTGTTGTACACTGCAACAGAACCAGGCGAGATCTAACCTTTTTCTTTATAAACAGCTTTCCCAAGAATCTCTCTTTCCTTTCTTTAGAAAGATCACAGAGTAAACACAGTGGTCTCGTCATCCCATTTTCAACATGAATTCTCTACAAAGTTAGTATTTGTAAAACTTGCTGGACTGACAGACCTGGAGACTGAAGCTTCGCCAATTATACCACAGATACAGAAAAAGCAATGACAGCAGCAACAGTGCAACCCTCTCCTAAGTGCCTCAACTGGGACCTGACACAGGACAACCTCCAAAGGCAAGAAGGTATTTGAGTTCCTCTACCCATTCAGTCACTGGCTTCCCTGTGGAGACTGCCGGCAAGAATACCCATTTAGGATCTATTATGAGATGGACTTTGTTCCTATTCACTGGGAATTAAACTGATCAGCAAGTCATTTCATATAGGCTGCTAAAGAGCCATCACTACCAATCAGAGCTGGATTCAAAGTAAAAACCTCAAAGGGGAAAATACTTTAGCCTTATTACCGCTTTCCTGAGTCAGCCTGTCCCAAACTAAAGATCTAAGAGATTATTATTCTGTGCCAGTCTGAAGCACCACTTCTCTAATCTAAGCATGTTCACTCTTGTAAAATAACTGTTAGGACAACAGAGATCTAACTTGAGTAGTTAAAGAATTCAAACTGTCTTTAACTACCTCTGCTGATATAGCTACTGTAATATGGTTTTATAGCAGCATTATCACTGTACCATACATGCTACAACATCTAGGTACAAAGCAAACTGAAGATGGTGGCCGCATTTACTAGGAAACATTTTTTCTTTTGCTTTTATAGAAGTTACTTGACTGCAATAACTTTTTCTATAAGTTACTCCAATAACAAATCTTCTACTGATATGAACTGCATTATCTGAATCCATTCCACAGACTGCAAAGATTTCCTCAAAGACTTACAGGAAAAATAAAATAAGCATATATCACTTAGATTTTATACCCATTCCAGTATCAGTGCTTCAACTATGCCAGTTGATCTGGGTTTCACACGCCAGTTCAAGACTTCAATACTCATGTCTATTACAAACAATGGAAGAAATTTTGCTAACAATATTGAATCCATAGATTCATAGATTGTTAGGGGCTGGAAGGGACCTTGCAGATCACTGGGTCCAGTCCGCTTCCTCTAGGCAAGAAGACAACTTGGGTCAAGTGGCCCCAGCAAGGTGACTGCTCACTCTCCTCTTGAAAACCTCTAGGGTAGGTGACTGTACCACCTCTGGAGGGAGTTTATTCCACAGTCTGGACACCCTGATTGTGAAGGAGTTTTTCCGGGTATTAAGTCTGAAGCAGCCTTCCAAGAGTTTGGGTCCATTGCTCCTGGTTTTCCCCAGGGTGCCCTAGTGAACAGTTGTTCACCAAGCTCCTGATAAACTCCTTTGATATAGCTACTATCAAATGACCTCTCAACCTTCTCTTCTGTAGGTTCAGAGACACAAATCCCTTTCCTCATATGGCTAGCCTTGCAAGCCCCTGATCTTACGGTTGGCTCTTCTCTGGACTCTCAGGTTTTCTCATGTCCAGTACAAACTCTCTCACAAACTTTTCCCAGTTTCACCCACCTACTGTTGACATTGTTTGTTATTTAAAGAATTAATTAAGCTTATAAATATTGTGATCACATGTACCTAGAGAAATGGGAAAAAAAATGAATCAGTAGATATAAGGGGGTTTATCATCATCTTGCAGGTTTGAGCTCCAAGAGTCCTACTTTTGTGAAATTTGATCTGCCCTCTTCCTCAGCTTTCATACCCATAAAAATGAGCATCACACTTTCCTAATTCATACAGATGAAGGACGATGCAGTTGTTTGCAAAACCCTTTACAAAACAGAAACATATAGGATTTAGACTGATAAATGCAATCTATTTGATTGTCTAACTTTATTCCAACCATGCAGTTGGTCCAATGAAAGATATCACCCAGAATAAATCCTTGCCATTTGCCCATAACAATTGAGACATTCTTGAAAAATTCTAACGAAACTCATGAAAGTTTTGCTTGATAAAAGGCTTCAGGATTGTACCATAACCAAACTATGATGAACCTAAATAAAAGCTCCTATACTTCAGATGGAGGCACTCCAAGAAACAGAAATCTGAATCTGCCTGTCAAGTGTCTATGGCCCTTTTTATATAGAGAGTTTCTTGAAATATAGAGCTTTTACTTTGACAGTTTTTGCAATAACACTTATGAAAATGCAAGGTCTTAATGTGCCTGAATAGCTCATTTAAACTGAAGTATAAAAGAGAGGGTAAGAGTATGAAAAGCAGGAAGAGTCTTTTACCAGACTATGCAGGGATAGCTCTAATTTAGGAGTAGTAAATCAAATGCTCCTTCAGTGTTCAGGGACCCAAGACGTTTCTGGGCAGTATCAGACTTACTGATTCCCCCTCACCCAACAACAGCGATTGATTAATGAACAAAAGTTAAAGAAGAAGAGGCACTGACCAGAGTCCTGGGTCTGAGATATCCCATAGTCACCTACATTTTGTACAGATTCTAGATAAGGGTAAGGCAACCTACAACCCACATGCCTGTGAAGAGGTCTGATCCAGTACAGGTGATCAGCTCCACAAAGCTGTGTCGCTCTGCCCCTCTGCTCCACAGTGCTCTCCTCCACTGCACATCCTGCTGCTCTGCAGTGTCTAAGCTTCCCTTTGCTGCAGAGAGGCTGGGAATCTGGCAGTCAGCCCCTCGGGAGCAGGGCAGGGTAGAAACTTCCAACTTGTAGGGACTGGTTATAAGCAGGGTTTTAAGCTTCAACCCATGCCGGCAAAAGGCTGTCAATTCCTGCTCTAGATCAGTGGTTCCCAGCCTCTTTTGTACCAGGGCTCATTTGTAAACACCGATGGCCAGCCCTGACCCAGTGCCCCTCACTCCTGACCTGCTGCCCCTTCGCCCCAGCCTACCTTTTCTCCCCTCTGGGTCTGGGACAGGAGAGGCCCCAAGTAGCCCCTTGGGGGCTGGAGCTCTACCACCCAGTAAGGAAAAAGCCACGATTTTCTCCTTTAAAGGGGAATCCGTTTTTAAAGTTTGTTTGCAACCCTTCAGTAGATTCTTGTGAACCACTTTTGGATCACAACCCACGGGCTGAGAAACACTGCTCTAGACTATATGAGGTAAAGGGTCTAACTGAATCCCGCTTAGGTATTGTCCCTTAAACCTCCAAAGGAAGTTCCCTTGCCTTCCCCTGCCCGGCAATATGCCATCTCCCAAAATAGTCCTATCTTTATTTCTAATTATTATGCTTAAATATTGGGTGCCAAAATCTTTCATCATCTTCACTCCATAAAAAGGAACTTAAATACCTATAACCACCCTTAGATTTCCATAATTAGAGAATAAACAAATCAGACAGTTGAGATATAAAAGACCTGTAGTTAATGCTGGTCTAGCCAGTACTCTATACAATATATAGAGACCAGGTATTTTCAGCTGCACCCAGAAATGGGAGTTCTGCCATTTCCCTTAGCAAATTATTCTGCCCTATAATCAGATTATCAGGATAAGTTTTCTTGACATTTATCTTAACATTTCGTCTTACTGGAAAATTTCATCTTACTACCCTGATATCATCTTCTTGTTGGCAGTTCTCTGTAGACAAGGATATTAGGAAGGTAACTGCCCATGCTGGTTGCAGGCCCACTGGTGACTAATCAGTCCAGTTGCAGAAGTAAATCATGCTGCAAGTTACATGTGTATGGCTGACTGCTGCTAGATCTTTCCTCCTCTTCTCCATGCTGGCTCTGTGTTGACATCCAAGGACAGCTGTTGCCTTTTTGATTTGGAGCTGCCAGGCATCATGATCTGCAGCCTGCATTTCTCCTAGTTTGTGGTCAATACCGCAGGTAGAAAACCACCTCTCTTCAGGGTGTCCTTGAAGCGCTTGCGTTTGGCCCCTCTGTCACGTTTCCCAGTGGTCAGTTCCCCCTACAGCATGGCCTTTGGTAGGCAGTTGTCAACCACGTGGCCTGCCCAATACAGGTGAGTCTGCAGGAGGATCACCTCAATGCTGATGGTATTGGCTCTTTGTAGCACCTCCATGTGGTGATATAATCCTGCTAACAGCTTTTGAGAATGGTGTGGAGGCAGCACTGATAGAAACGGTCAAGGAGATGTACATGGTGGCAATAAGACCCACAACTCAGCACTGTATAGTAGGGTGGAGATAACAGCAGCTCTGTACACCTTAACTTCGGTCTGTGCCCAAAGCCTGTGAAGCCAGACCACTGATAACAATGATATACCTCCTATGTTTCATACCAGAACTAGTCTCTACCCAAATCTGTATGTAACATTTGCACACTTATGCCCCTCTTTCTCTCTGGCCCTGTCAACTTTGGGGGTAAACCCAAGCTTGCCATTCTGATTCTCAACACAGCTCAGTCATTTCAAATTAATTTGTTTTAGCGTACTTATTTTGTCAAACTTGGCTTGCCAAATGACATTCAGTTGGGCTAGGACAGTTTTAAAACTCTGGTTCAGCAAAACAGCGTGCCAAATCATGTTTAATATCAACTAACCTGGGCTAGCTAAAAAAAAAAAAAAAGCAGTTAAAATGGTCCACAAGTCCATTTTTAGCCCCACAAAAAGAGCTATCGAGCCCAGTTGCACACACAGTTCTTTCAGTTCTTCCTTACAAAGCAATGGCTCTGGCTCCGTAAGGATTTTTATTGCTCATCAAGGAACTTTCACCAATTCGTTGTACTTCTTTCTTGTAATAAAGTATATGAACTGCTGAGATCACACTGGGAATAAAGTTTCCTGGGGAGGGCTCAGGTCTACATTAGGACTTTGTTGCTAACATTTCCTATCATTGTTACCAATGGTCTGGCTTCACCTATAAGACCAACGTTAGGGCAAGTAGAACAGAAAACATTCCAGGCAGCTAGCTAGCAATTTAAACGCCAACTCAAAACATACCTATAACCTGAGCATTTGAAACTTCTGGCTGCCTTAAGACCTACTACGCTAACACTCCCAATATTGTTTCCACTGGTGTAACTAAACCATTGAAACCAATGAGATTTTTCAGGAAAAAAACCTGGGCTGCTGTCTCTGTTCATGAAATAATTCCTATGCATACACAGTTTAAAACATGTGCTTCCCCACACACATACCCACACAGAGGAAGCCTTCCTTACTCTATTAACTTTTTGTCTGTCTATTCAACTCTCTCTGTGTGTTCTTTAACAAAAATTCAGGGTCAGGTTCATGCATAACCATTTTGGCACCCTCTATTGTAAAGCTAGCTTATGAATAGGCATAAGCCTGACCCTGGGTTTTTGTTCCAGAACAAAGAGGGAAGCAGTTATACTCATACAGACATTAAAAAGACAGAAAGAAATGTGACAGAAGTAGATAGAAACTGCCCAAGAGAAGGCTCAGTAGGTACCTAACTGTAGTCACAGGAGTTAGAGCCAGGTTCTGACTACTGAAGGGGCTACACATGTAGAAAGAGGGGGGAAAAGGGACTACGATCTGATCTGTCATCCTTACATCCGAGCCCATCAAAAGACTAAATTGCCTTACTGAGTTTCAGATGCCCTTCTGAACTAATCACAAAATCACAGAGAAGTAGTGCTGGAAGGGACCTCCGCAGGTCATTTAGTCCAACATCCTGCCACAGGCAGCATCTTTCCTACCCAAATCATCCTATACTCTTAAGACATGCTTTTACAATGGACCACCCCCATTTTTCAGTTTAAAACACTGCCCCCGCTGCTTAACTAGCAGAGGGGAGATAAAGATGGCTTCCACTGAAGGCAGACTTGGGAGATTAGAAAAATGTCATATACCAAATAGGACTCCAGAAGTTTCTGGACATTTGAGGTACTGCAACTGTATTTGAGATGAAAAGGTAACCAGGAGAGTCCATCCTCTTGAAGGTCACCAGCTGCATTTAATGGACATTCAAGCAAGAAAACCATCAACAGTGAAACTGCACCACACGCACTGTCATCCTGCCACTTCTACGTGCAAGGTAGAGTCTGACCAGCTGGCACTAATTGCACTGGCAGGTATGGATGCAAACTCTGGTGAAAATCTACTAGCTTATCACCTTAAAAAGAGAACCGAGAAACTTAACAGGTCTGTAGTTAGAGAAGAGCAAGGTCTACAGTTACTCCACACTTAGCTTCACCCCCTTCTGCCCTGTCCCTTGTGCGTATTTTGGCATGAAGCTTTGTTTTTTCCTCACTATATAACTATTACACGTTTTCTTTTTTCCCTTTCCAGATATACCATCTCAAACTGCTATTTCCTGCTAGTATTCCTCAAGTAGAGATCCATGGTATTATTCCTCTTTGGTCTTCACAGCTTTTTTCAGTTTGGCATCCCCAGAGGATTTCATTAGTGTGCTGCTGAGCCTTCCCGGCAGATCAACAGAAGGTATTTAATAAACCTGGACACTTACAGCATCCCACCAGACTTCTTACAACTTACCATGCTGCCTTTACCACTATCATTTTTAAGGTCTTTCAAACAACGCTCACATTACAGCATTTAGAATACTAGCCACTTCATAAATCCGATTTTTAGATTCTGAAATGAAATACACTATTCAGTGATGTGCTGATGAGGGGACCAATCCAGTGAGACCCAGTACCACCCCACCCCCACGAAGTAAACAAGATCTGAGGTTTCTTAGCATCCTATAGGATAAGGCCCTGTGAGAAGCCATTAATCTTGGTCTAAATAAAATAACTCCCGCTGTGATAATTTAAAGTATGGTAGTTGAAAAAATAAGACATTCCTAGAAGCCCCTAATGAATTCAATGCCAGTATTTTTCCAAACTTTCTGATGAAATGAACGACCATTGGTTCTTGGCCTCCCACTCTCACAATTTGTTTATTGAGAATCTGTGTCACTATTATTTATTATATTAATAGTTTTCAAGAGATGCTAGGAACCTCACAACACAAAAACAAAGCGCGATTCATTTTCTGATGAGTTTATACAAATATCGTTTCAATGTGGAGTCTTGAAAGGCAGAAGGCAAGGAAGGACAGAAGCCATTTGAGCAGGGACATGCAATTACTTAAGGCAAATGCATGATGCAGTAGAGCTTTTTTTTTTGGTTTTATTTGTTAAAGAAATGAATAAAAGTACGAAAATTTAGCCAGATAATTTCTCCAAGATAAGGTAAAAATAGTAGGTATCTGAGATTACTAAACTGGTCCACAGAGACAAAGGTGTTCCATGTGTAGGAAGAAAGCCCAAGGAACACTATAGGAAAAATGAACTAACGAGATATTGAGGTTAGCATCATTACTTAATATAATACTATATGTGAGATAGGCTACAGCAGTATAATATCGCACAGTGAGAGCCAAGCTTTCTGGCAGGCACATGCTAAGTTGTGCATCCTTCCCAAATGCCACTCCAATCCCCTTCCACTGCTCGATGTGCTGCTCTGGTTTCTGGTCTCTGCCCTGTGCTCCCTGGCCTAACTGGTACTCTGCTTCCCACTCGTCATTGCTTCTGATGCTGTATTCCCTGCTCCCTCCCTAATCTGCTGTGTGCCACCCACAAAGGCTGCCTGTGCCACTTGTGACAGGAGTGCCACAGGTTGGCCATCCCTGGTAGAGCATATCTAAATTATATGCTAAATTCGACCTCTATCTGATATTTCAAACTGAATTCCTATTAAGTTTCTTGGGTACCAAATGCTGTAATTGAGGGGAAATGGTATTTCTCTGTGTTATTCATGTTCAGTCATCCTGGGATTTCATTAATAAAACAGGGACCCAGCTGTACATGGCCCTCTGCCAGATCCTAAATGTCCTCTTCCAAATCAATATTGCTTTCTGATGAACTTCAGGAACAGGATATACAGCATCTGATTAGTTCTTAATTGTTTGCATGTGTATGTAGAGATAAAGATTGCTCCCACCACCCCACCCCACAAATTGAAAATAATTTGTTAGTTTTTCCCCTGGGTAAACACTAAATTTTCTTTCATTTCTTCAAGAATCAAAAAAGCAATCACTGGGCAAGCTTCTCACCTCCATACTGGCTTGCACTGCTAATGTATCTCCGTCCTAACACACAACACCCTAGCTAGCCCAGCAATGCGTTTCTTTTCAGCAGCTGACAAGCTGCAAGTTGTCTGATGGTAATATGGACTAGGAACTAAGGACTATAACCCAAAGGGAATTAGGATCCTAAGATCCCCATATATACATGGGGAAAGTTAGATGACTCAGAATAGGATTCACGAGAGCCAGTATGCTGAGCAAAGTCTAGCTACACTAACCAGTAGGTAATCAGGAAGACAAAGGTGAGCCTGAAATCCTGCCCCTCCCTGCAAGCAATGGTGTTATTTTTTATATATATATTTTAAAGCCAACAGCTTTGCAATGAGAACACTAAGCCTGGAAAACAGGAGGCCTGGGTTCCCCGTCTCTTCTTGGGGAACCCAAACAAGCACCCTAATCACTAACCTACTGATTATTATTCTGAGGTGACAGCACTCATTATCATCTTCCTGTAGCTACATAACAGCAGACAAAAATTCAAGATTCAGTGGGTTATACAGAAACAGCATGACTGTTAGGGTACACGCTGGTGAAGGGGGAGAGCTGCCTTGCTGTCTTTGCTCCAAGACCCATTCAAATATTTTACATTAAACAGTTATTGGATAGAATGCACAATCAGGCCTTGGATCAGGGGTCAGAGCTTAGGCCTTCCTCCTTATAAATGAATGCTTGAACTGTTAGGTTAACATATAAAAAGGATTATCACTTACCACTCGTACCCTCTCCCCTTCTGGCCATATTTTTTTTATTGAAAATGGCAGCCACTGCTGGCTTGTGTGGAACTCAGTTCTTTAGGTGAGTATTGGGCATGATCTATACCCACCCACCACATGATGCCAAGGGTCTAGTTCAGCGGTCAGCAATCTATGGCCTACAGGCTGGATCCCGCTGCAGATATGGGGCTTCAGCAGTTAGATGACCCAGTTTATGTCAGAGGTGGGCAGGAGCACAAGGGGTGGGTGCTAAGACCTGCTGCCACTACTTTTCCCAGCAAGTACACAGGGAAAGTGCCTGCAAATCACTGCTTTTCCCCTGGATTGCGTGGGAAAAGTGTCTGTAGCTAGCGATCGCATAATGGTAGCAGGGGAAAGCAACTGCTCCTGAAGCCTCCTGCCACTGCAAGGAAAAAAAAGTGCCAGCTGTGGACATTTTTCCAGTGCACCTGCTGGAAAAAGCAGCAGCAGCAGCGGGGTGCTAGTGCGAAAAGGTTGCCAACCACAGTGAGGCGTGCTGAAGGAGATAGGCACACAGGTGGTTTTCTCTTCTGTCCTACCAGTGAGCAGACATGGAAGACGGCATGCGATGTGCATCGCAGAGACCAACTGGCGGCTATGGGAATGGTGTCTTGAGGCGGGCTTTGGCTTCCTAGACAACGACCCGCGCATCATGACAAGAGACATGCTCGGATGGGGTGGGCTCCACCTTTCCCCTAAAGGTAAGCGTGTGTTTTCTTCTAGGTTGGCGGATCTCCTCTGGCAGGCTTTAAACTAGGCTCGTTGGGGGAGGGGGAAGACGAGGGTGGAGGAGCCTTGGACTGCCAAACCAAGCAACACCCACAAGTACAGCCCAGCCTAGACTGACGGGCGGAACATATACACAGGTAAGCAACAGGGGCCAGGCCAATGCTGAGATTAGGGGGCCAGTGCACACATCCTCAGGAGGCCTCAAATGCCTCTACACAAATGCTCGTAGTATGGG
>NW_017728949.1:68350906-68355907 GCF_001723895.1 Crocodylus porosus
GTGGAGTCCCACCAGGTCTCCGTTATCCCAATGACATCATATTTCTTTGCACTGAGCAGGAGAACGAGCTCGTCCTGCTTGTTGCCCAGGCTCCTGGCATTAGTGTACAGGCAGGCAAGTGCCAGGGCTGGGGCAGGGGTGGGCTCCCTTAAGTACCCCCTTAAGGTCTGGGAAAATGGTACTGAGGATGCTGTTATTTGGTGCCAAAAATCCCATTAAGAGTAACCTACACTTCTTAGATATAAGCAACCAAAGAAATATCTCCCATACGTTTCCCACTCCAGAGGCTTGAAATGAAACCTTAACTGAGAACCCAACTTACAAGTTATTCCGACTTACTCCCAAATCCTTTGAATCCTTATAATGTCATCTAGAATCCCCATCTGTGCATTCATAACCTGCTCCTTACCTGGAATTTTGTCAGCTGGACGCAAACATTTTAAAATGTGAATGTTTTCCTATCAGGAGATGCTTTTGTCTTAGCAGGAGTTCAATGCAAGTTCAGTGCATATATATTATATATATAACAGTGGTTTCTTTCCTCAGTGTTATTTATAAATGAACGGTTAAAACAAGCTCAGAACAATCAAACTCAAACCCAGGAGTTTTCACAGCTCTAAAAAGCTTTAGTTTACCATACAACACAGTGTGTTCCTTACCCTCAAATCAATGACTCTGTTGTCCAATCTTGTATCCTGGTTTACAGTAGCTCTTCCATCCTAAAGAGTAGTGTAAAAGTATATAATTAAAACAGATGCCCACAAACAAACATCCTAAACAGAATAAAAGACTCTCATTAAAAGCCAAGGGTTATTTCATTTTTAGTAGAATGACTTCAAGTATTATTCTGGAGCTACAGTACAGCAATCCAAACCTAATTCTTTATTCCCAATGTGAACAAGAATTTAAGGGATGACCTTTCCCAATGGACATAAAGCAGAAACCAGACTCAAAGACTGCTAAGGACCTGGAATACAACATATGATGTTTCTATTTCACAAAAAGCTCCTACATCTCTAACTGGTATAATGGGATGTTGTCTGCAATGTATTTAGCTCTATCGCACCTCAGGAAGTATTATAAATGGAGAAGGTTTCAAGGAACACAACACAATCTGGACAATATAAAGGAAATTAAATGCATTCAGAAAAGTATCACTGCATTGAGAAGAGAAACTATACCATGCTTTCTAGCTTTTGCTCAAGTACAAATACAACAAGTTCAGAGATAGATCAATGATGAAGAGTTTTCACCTCCTCTCCTTCCACCTCTGGCCGAACAGCATCATCCAGCTGCAAGGGTAATCGGGGTTCAGCCAAACTGATCACATAGATCTGAAAGCGAGACAGTAACCGAAATAGTATAAAACCCAGTTCAAAATGAGGTGTGATATATAAAAGGGTATTTCTGGACCAAACATGAAACACTATTTGCATAAGTTGTTAGTTAGAAGAATGTAATTTTTTCTCACAGTCAAGAGAAAAGGGATGTTTTCACAACAGGACTGGGAATATGTGAGTATCATTTCTTCCTTTTGAAAAATAGGAAACATCACTCATATGGGGTTTTTTATCAGTTTTTGGGGGGTTTTTGTTTTTAAGTGTAAACATCTGGGAGATGCTGCATAAAGGGGGTGGCCTAATGGCTCAAACGAAAGGTTTTAAATATGTAGGTTTGATTCAATTTGGGATTTGAATCTCAGCAGGGTCATCTCAGTCCTCACTCTATTACTACTGCTATTACAGCCAATACAGCCTGGATTTTCAAATACAGAGTAAAAGACATTCCTTTATCTCACATTCTAAATAAGCATGCAGTAAAGGTGCAGGTCAGCAGCTCTTTTGTAAAAATCAAGAGTGTACCTGATTAGCAGTATATTAAAGCATATTTGATCAAACTGAGTAGCTCTAGGGGCTTTTCCTGGTATCCTTTCCTAAAATTTACTTCTCCACTGCACCTATTTATTATACTTTATACACTAGCTGGCTACTGTACTCCAACCCCAAGGCACCTGAGTTTCAGTAACGTTGTATGTGTAGAGTGTAAAGTGCTTAGCTGATCCTTTGAAACAAAGAACGTTATGTAAACATTAAAAGCCAATTCTATTTAAACAAGCTGTCGAGATACAGTCCCTCTAGCTTCAATATGCAAATTGGGGAATTTAGAATTTCCCTTATGCGTATTCCCAGATCTTTAGTAACGTTAGGTCAAAGCAAACATTACCACTGGTGAGTAGACCACTTCATAAGATACGTAGCCCTTTTTATTATAGTGAAGACACTTGCATCTGTTGAAAGAACCATCTACGAAAATTCCTAGGCTTATGCCAAGAAAGAAAAAGTCTGATCTGTTCAAATTTGATTTTTCTAACAAAAATCAAAATAGGAATTAAAAGCCAACCCCTACCCAAATTGTTTTAGGTAAATACCATTTTTACTCAAACATAAGATAACCCTGAATATACAACAAACCCCTCAATAACTGGATTCTATATATGGACAATTTATACATTTGTTATTATTCTCTAGATACAGAATCTAATTTTTGGAGGTCTGCCTTGAATTTGTCCCGCTCTCACTACAGCAGGGAAAATAAATCTGGGGGGATGGGTCAGGTAGCCTCCTTCCTTTTTGCCCTCTTCTGTCTTCAGCCATCTTTCCCCCACTCCTTACCGTCAAAACCTGCTCTCCCTAAACACATGGAAATGAGGGGCAATTCAAAGACATTGAAATAAATATAATTTACCATATAGGCAAATTACTACAGGTACCCATGACTTAGTTTATCCAGAATTAATGTGTTTGACCTATTTACCTACTTACAAATTATGCATGATATCAGTGCAAAGCCAAAAGGCTCATGATGCACCATAGAGTTCATTAGGCTAGGCCCCACCAAAGTAGACAACATTTCAAGCCACGGTGCAGTAGGTGTCAGCAAGCAGTGTTGGCTGATGCCAGAGGTTAGTATATGTGTGTACTCCAGATAGACCCCACAAAGGGTCTATGTGCTAATTAGTCCTCACTCATTACTGGAACTGGGTGTTGTCATGAGTCCTAGGATATCCCAGAAACTTATGTGCAGATGGAGGTGTAGGGCAACCTGGTCTAGCTTCACCTCAAAGAGAACAGGACCATGCTAATCGTGTGGCAGGCTGAGAGAAGGAGTGCTGAGTGAATTGTTTGGGGCCCTGCTTGGTGATGTTTGCCAGACACTTAAGGCTGGTGAAGAAACAGGAATCACTGGATATGGGAAAGAAAGGCGCAGTTCAGCTGTGGGAGTGAAGAGGAAGTGGAAATGCATTCAGTGTAGTGGTTCCCCATAACTTGAAAAAAGAGTTGGTACTGAGGGAGGCTGCATATAATGGCACTACCATTTATCTTACTCAGATGGGCTGCACTAACCGATCCTCATAGAAGATTCCCTTCACTCTGTTTGCTGACTTTGGGACATGTATTTTATAGTCATGCTCAGCGTTGGCTGCGTATAATCAACTTCATTAGTTGGCTTATATTATTGAGTATGTGATACTTTTGGCAGCAGCTTAATGATAAACAATGCATTTAATGAGGTTTCTTTGTATGCAATTGTAACACGTTTTTCCTCAATGCTAACTGGGGGAGGAAACCTCATATTTGAGTAAATATAGTAAATATAGTATATCAAACTATGATCCCAAACCAAATGTTATTAAGAGCAGACAGATGCCACAAGCTCTTAAAAATGTGTCTAGGGAAGGCAGAAGTGTTTTGTGCTTATGGTGTTAAACCAGGGGTTTCCACAACCTTTTTTAACTGTACCCTTTTGGGTGGTGGTGCCTGGACGCAGAGCAGGGGGGGGAAGCTCGCATGTGGTGGTGAGTGGCAGTGTGGGGTGGTGGCGGTGGCCACCGTGTGCGCGCTCCAACCCCCTCTCTCCCCATGTCCGGTGAGCCAGGAGGTGCATGTGTAGCCCACGGAGGGGCGCTGCTGCCCTTTGCGCCCCCTGCCCCCTCCTCCCATCCCTGGGCACTGCTCCTGGGAGGTGGCAGCGCTCAATCCCCGCCTGCCCGCACATACCCCCTAGGACCGTTTCAAGTATGCCCAGTTGATAACCCCTATGTTAAACAGTTAAGTTTGTGGGCTTAATGCAATTTACTTGGTGACTAGTTTACAAAGCATATTTCCCTTACACATATAATAAAAATGGATATCGGACAACATTTTTATAAAACACTTTTTAAAAGCATATCAGATATTTCACCCATCACTATTTGGTTAGAAAATTACCCTTTGAATGTGCAGCTCAACATCTTGTTGAGTACAGCCTCCAATTTTCTGATGCACTTTCCTCACAACACCTTCTATATCCACAATGCTCTCCTTGTTAATGCTGTCAATAAAGGAAGCCAGTTTAATAATTTCATCACACTTCAAAGTACTAATTTAGTTATCAATCACTAAGGAGGACTTTAATCAGTATGTAATGTTGGAACAATACAAGAGGTGAACATCGAAAGTAAAGTCATTATTATACACCAGACTGGCCAACCTGCACCATGAATAATACCACAAGACTCATGAGCAGCCCTTGTGGCATACAGCAGATGAGGGAGGGAACAGGCAGCACAGCAGGAGAAGGCGGCAAAGCTAAATCAAGTAGGGAGCACAGAGGAGGAATCAGAAAGCAGAGCAGGAGATTGAGCAGAGTAGAGCAGAAAGCAGAGCAGCAGATCAAGTAGAGGAATGGGATCAGAGTGGCACTCTGGAAATGTGCGGGGCTAATTGGTGGCATGCCTGTATATACAATCACTGAGCTAGAACAAAATTCTTTGCTAAAAATTCCCAGCTCCAGCAAATTAATGTGTGTGTATAGAGGGGAAGAGGGGTAGTAAAAAGGTGATTATTCAGATCACTAGGCCTGTACGGAGCAGCAAGTATTCACTTTGGATTTGGATTTGGCCGATTCAGAGGACAGTGATTAGATTAGATTTGGAGATTCGAATTACTGTCATAATTCAAT
>NW_017728949.1:68356067-68396642 GCF_001723895.1 Crocodylus porosus
CATGATGCGGAGGTGGCATGTGGGGGTGGCTTGCTCCAGATGGAAGGGGGCAAGTGGCAGCAGGGCATAGCCTGTGCTCCCAATGCTGCTGTGCTCCCGCCTTGGCTGGGCAGCTTGCTCCAGCCCCAGCCTCGGTCCCTCCCTCCCCCATGCCCCTGCCCAACCCCAGACTTACCAGCTGGAGGCAGCTGTGTCAGCTGCCTGTTTAGTCTATGGCTGAATCTTTTCTGAATTGATTTGGAGCTTTTAATTAGTCTCCCGATTCGATTTAGGATTCAGAGATTCAGTCCCCGAATCAGGCTGAATCTCCTCCGAATCGAATCGGCTACTGAAACTTCACAAAGCCCTATCAAGCACTAATACTTCTTTCTGTCTGGCAATTTTATTTATTTTCCTTTAACCGAAAGATGAATCTGTTTTACTTGTAACCGAGTCAGGTAGTAACATATCACAGAGGCAGGCATCTTTTAAGGACAGATTTCAAAGCAGGATGCATATGTTGCAGTCTGCTGAGTATAAAAGTGACATTATGTTAAGAACAAAACTGAACAGGCACATGTTTTGTTTGTGCTTTTGCTAGTGATGCCAAATGAGAAGCGTCTTTCAGCTACAACAACATGCTAACATTATGATTGTATGCATTTACTTTCAGAAAAAAAACACATTTCTTTGCAAACTGAGAGAACAGTAGCTTTCTGAGGCAAAACATCTGAGTACTTGGAGACAAAAAAGGTTTGGTTAGATTTGATTTCTTGACCTGTTGTCACTTTTGTGATTCACTTTCTTCTGTGATAAGTGTATGAGAACTTAACACACCCTTGGACTTCAGAACCCAATGTGCATCATGTACAGAGCATCTTCAACCTATATATAATAAATACAGCATGGAAAGAGTTTGCTGCTCTAATTAGCCTATTTTCAGATACAGATGAATTGTCCTCTAACTGCTCATTTAAATCTAGAAGTGGGCACCTTCATTAAAATATTTCTATCGTGCCTTTTTTTTGTTACAGTTATCCCGTCTGGACTAAGAAAAAGTTAATTTTCCCTTTGTCCCAAAAGGCTGTCTTTGATTAAAAGCAGTAAGTTAGAGTTATATGGAAAAGCAATTTCATTCTGGACTCTATTGATCCATATTAATTTCATTACCATTTTACTGGAAAAAATCATCTCAAAATGATGGCTAGTCTTAGGGCATATGCCTGAGGTTGTGCTTATTTTGTTCAGTGCTGGATCTCCCCAATGATATAGTGAAAATGAGAGTCACTAAGTCAGTGCCTCCACTTGGTGAAGAAGAGATAGGGAGCTAAGCTTTATATTATCCTGCTATCTTCTAAGCAGTCAGTCAAAAGACAGGATGTGAAATTAGGAGTGTATATACAGTGTTTTCAGCTAAATGTTTCCTTGAAGTTTAGATTTTTCATCTGTTTTTTTGTACCATACGTACACTGGCCTGCAATGTCACTCTCAAGCGTAAAGTTTCCTTCTACATACTAAATGATGTACATAGAAAGGACTTCTGCCATCTGTAAGAATGTAAAAATTACCAGTTACAGCAACTGAGCCTTGAAGATATGTGCCCTCTCACTGTTCCTACTTTATCTGTTTAATTTTCTTTGCTGGCTCTTAGTCCTTTAAAGTGATATTATAGAAGACTACGGCTGTGTAAACATATTCAAATCATCCAGGGCAACTCTCCTCCCAGATTTGCTTTCCCCGAGACAAAAACTGACCCCTACACAAGTTCAGACAAAACAGCAAAAAGCTTGTATATGGATGTTGTGCTGCCCAGGATCCCCTTGAGCAGTAGTTCTCAACCTTTTTTGCACCAGGACCCATTTGTAAACATCACTGGCCAGTCCCAATCCACTGACCCTCACTCCTGACTTGATGCCCCTGTCCCGCTTCCCCTGTGTGGCATAGGGGGTGGGTGTGTGGGGCAGGAGGGACCCCAAGTAGCCCCTTGCAGGCTGGAACCCTACCAGCCTACAAAGGAAAACCCATGGTTTGCCATATTTTAAAGTTTGTTGATCCGTTGTTTTTTTTTAAAGTTTGTTCATGACCCTTTCATATATTCTTGCAATCCACTTTTGAGTCATGACCCATGGGTTGAGAAATGCTGCCCTAGCGAATGCAGCCCAGAGCTTTTTGGGGTTTTAAATTTTGGGTTTTTTTTACGTGAACGTAGGCAGGGATTTTCAGGGTCACAGATGGTAGGAGGCAAGATCTGTGTCGTGTGAAGCAGAGTTCTCTAGGCTCTCCCCTCTCCCATGTTGTGCTGGAGTCCAGCTAAGGCTGTGCAAGGAGTAGGCTTGTATGCTTCCCCGCACCCAAGGACTGCAGAGTGATTCAGGTAAGGAACAAGCCAGAAACAGAACATGCCCCTTAAGTGCTTCTGTGTTGGGCTCTTCCAGCCAGAAGCACCCAAGGGGCACATTCTGCTCTCTGCTTGGCTGGGACTGACGCACGCTCTCCCTCCCCCATGGGAGGAGGAGAAAATCAATGCACACTGGAATTGCGAAGGACGGCTCTGTCTGTACAGAAGTTCTGTCTCCTGACAGATATTCTCCACGGAGAAAAATTATGAACTTCTGGGCTAGGAACAGAAGTTACA
This sequence comes from Crocodylus porosus, assembly GCF_001723895.1. Taxonomy (NCBI): domain Eukaryota; kingdom Metazoa; phylum Chordata; order Crocodylia; family Crocodylidae; genus Crocodylus; species Crocodylus porosus. Next base: position 68,358,682 of record NW_017728949.1, read on the forward strand.
CAAACTGGTTTAAGTGATGAGAAACTGGTTTAAACCTGTAACAGAACAGAAGTTCAGTGCACATAAACTGGTTTCAAAATGGCTGAAACTGATTTAAGATAAACCTGGCTATAGGCAGTATCAGACTTAAACTTAGGTCAAACTGGTTTATGGAATTTCTGTCCCAGACCCCTTCTTGCTTCAAGTTAAATCACAACCCTCCAGCACCCCAGGATGCTTTACAGCCTTGGGCTGTGCTGTGCTATCTGCTCCAGCAGAGCCAGGTTCCCCTGCCCCTCTGCTCTCTAGCCAGCGCAGTGAGGGCTGGCTGACAAGGGGATGGGGGTGGGAAACTCGGCTGGGGGGACAGCCTGTCAGGGGCAGAGCAGCCCTTGCCAGACTTTCCCCTGCTGGAGAGGAGGGGGTGGGGGCATGGGCCAGCAGACACAACGAGGGGAGAGAAAGAGGTTTAAATTCCTTCCATGGCCCACAGGACCCCAGCCCAGATCTGCACAGTGGGGCTGCCTGCTTCTCTGCCCCCTGCTCTGCTCACTGCTTGAGTGGGGGAGAGGGCAGCCCCTGCCAGGGTTTTCTCCCTCTTTCCCCAGTCAAGTGGAGAGCAGGGGGCATTGGCCACACCCCAGCCAGGGCTGGCAGGGTGAAGCAGGGAAGGTGCGGTTTAATACCCGCCCCCCCGTTCCATTGGCACTGGCATGGGACCCCAGCAGCAGCCCCTCCCAGACCCACTTTTGTGCTTGCATGGTGGGAGCAGGGGGCATGGCCAGACACAGGTCGCAATCTTGGGTTGTCAAATACTTTGATTTTGCTTAAACACTTGTTTTGCTTAATGCTCGTTTTTTCAGGAACCAATTAAGAGTGCTAAGTGGGAATTCCTGTACACCATTTGTGCATTAAGTGACTGCAGCAGCCATGCCCAGTTAACGATCCGATTTAGAGCCTTCCATGTTTTTTTGCAGAAGGTCAAAACCAGGAGGCTTTACTGTTGGGTCGAAATTAGATGCTTATTCTGAAAAGTGGTTTCATTCCAGGTTTTCCTCCAAGATACTACGCTATCATGTCCTACAAGGGCTTGTAAAATGTATCCACAAAGGTATCTGGGAGACCAACCGGTGAGCCGGAGGTTCTTCAAAATCTCTATGGATAGGAAGGTCTGGGCTCTGTATGTAGCTTCACTGAGGCGAATGTTTGGAGGAACAACATTGGCCAACACCGGTAACCACTTAATTGGTGTAGATTTCAGGGTTCCGGTGGTAGTATGCTTTGCAGAATTTAATTGGACATCCGCACATTTGGCATGAGTGCTAACAGCTCAGACAGGTGCACAGTAGCCATTGAGAAGACCACTGCCATAGCAGTGGTGTGGAGTACTGCTGCAGTTGTACCCCAGCTTGTTCTGGCAAGTTTGCACACTACGTTCACCTGACTCTTAATCGTCCCAGCTATTTTTTCGAAGACGATTACAAAAGGTTCCAGTGCGGTCGATCATCACACCTAGATAGGATGGAGTTGGATCATGTTGTAATTTTTCTCCGCAAAGTGATGTTGAGATGAACATGTGCTTTGTGGTTATTGAGGTGAAATGCTGAGATAACAGACTTAGCTGGATTTGGTCGCAGCTCCACTTGCCGAAATATTCTGCCATTATTGACAGATCTAACGTAAGCGTCTCTTCAAATAGTTTTGAAGGTCCTTAACTTTGTTGTTAGTGCCAGATCAGCACATGCAAAATTTCCTCAAAGAAGTAGCAGGCATATCACATATATACATGTTGAAGAGAGTTGGAGCAAGAACGCTTTCCTTTGGGAGGCCATTATTTAGAGTCCTTGGTCTGCTCATTTGTCTTGGAGGCTAGCTGCATGCAAAGCTAACAGGCTGACAAATTCACCTTTTTAAAAATCAGGATTTATTTGGGTGAGAATCTATTCTAAATAATTACTTAAAACAAGGTTCTCTAAGGGGAAGAATGGCATAGGCATGCAGAGTGATACAAAAATATTTAAATGAAAAGTGCTGCTTTATAGTTGATTCTGTTTGAAGTTCTTCAGAAAGTCTGGGGGCAGCAGCAGTATGTTTTGGGTAAAAAAAGAAAAAGAAAAAAAAGCAATGTAGGAGGATGAAATGTGAGCACAGGATGTTGTACTAAATGATGCACAAATGCATCTACTAGCTCCCTCTTTTTTTAAAAAGACAGTAAAAACAAAATTTTTCTTTTCAGTAATGTCTTTCTTGAGCTTGAAAACAGCTGGGCTGAGATTCAACCATTTCCTTTTTCATGTAAGCACCCCAGCAACTGCTCAAACACCAATTTGCTAATCTAAATAAGTGCAGCTATTTTAATTGAAAATAGAAGTTTTATACCTGTTAAATGCAATTTTTCTTCCCTTCCCATTAGACATTCAAATTTCACCACAATGAAGAAAACATTCTCCAGAAAAAAGATAATATTATTAAAGACCAACTAACTTGGTAGAATTGCTCTTTACTCAATTTTTTAATTCCAGTGATCATGGCCGGCACCACTAAAAGTCATTCTTTCGATTTTGGTTTGAAGACTTATCCTATTTATAAATAAAAATGTAGAAGCAACTCAGCAAAAGTGAAACTCATTCTTTATTAAACGTAAAACACTATTAGCTTTTCTTCTTATAGGTACATACTTTATCTTTATAATCTATGTTACCAGCACTTGCTACATATCATATTTACTTGAATACAAGACAACCCTGAATATACGACATCCCCCTCCCAGTAATCAGATTCTATATATGGAAAATTTGTACATTTGTTATAAAATTCTATGTTCTGGAGAGTTGTCTTGAATCCTCCCAACACTGCAACAGCAGGGAAAGCAAGGGCTGGGGGAAAGAGGGGAGAGGGGTAAGATGGCCCCGCTGTCCTGCCCATTTCTTTCCCCTGCAGCCTTCCTGCCCCCTTGCCCCCCGCACCCCTCCAACTCCGCACAGCCTCTGCCCCTCCCCCCCCACAACTCCCCAGTCTCTGCTTGGGCTGCTCCATCCCAGAGTATAGCACATGGAAGCTGAGCCCTTGCCTGGCCATGCAGCAGTGTTGGCTCTGCTGATTGGCCAGGCAGGGGAAGGAGTTTTCATGTGCTCCGTGCCCAAGAGAGACCCCACCCCTAGCCAGCAGTGAGCACGCACATGACAGTAACCTGGGGGGCAGACGTTACAGAGAGGAAGGGGGGGGCAGGAAGCCGCTCTGGCCCTGACTTGGGCTCAGGGCCAGTCAGAGCTGCAGCAGCAGCTGCCTGCTCCCCCCTCTATTTTGTATTGAATATAAAAACAAGGGGCTTTCCCCTCCATGCTAACTGGGGGCGGGGGAAGCAGGGAACTTCTTCTATTCAAGCAAATATGGTACTTAAGGTCATATCATAGTATCTTCTTCAAATTAAAATATATAGCACTGATGTGCCACAAAACGTAGCAAAGTCAAATATGTAAGAACTCGGAAATACCAAAAGCTACATCCCACCCACGTTAACTTCCCTAGATTGCACATCCTATACACTTTATTATTTAAAGCAAGCTTTTATTCAAGAAAGAAAACATGTACAAAATATGAAACCCAAAATACAGTCAGTTTAAAAGTACAAGAAAATTCATTGGATTTATTGGAAAAAGGCATTGACTATGTAACCTTAATACTTGGTTTACACAGCTTACAAATCCTGTACTAACTGAGCTTACAAATTTTGTTCTGGACAAAAAACAATTACAGAAAAGCTTTAAAGCTTAATCTGGCATGCACTTTAGAAGCACTATGACTTCTCGATCCAGCACCACTAAACCTATTACAATCTTCTGCTTTAGCAACAATTCTTACAAACCAAACCGTTGTGTAATTGCCCATGCACACAGAAGCATTATACAGCTCATCAGAATTTTCTACTGCATACGCTCACTCTTCCATTTACAAGTATGCAAGTATTTAAAAACATTTTTAATGTATACAAGTATTTAAAAACATTTTTGTTAAATAACCAGAAAGTGTGCTCTTGCTCATTTAGAAAGCATATAGAATACAAGTGAAGATTCAAGTCACAAGCCCTGCATGAAGTACGTTCAGCACAATTTAGGAGACAGGTTCTTAGAGGGTAGAAACAATTTCATTTGGCTTTGTTTGGCATAAAATGCAAGTCAGAGCAGTCTCAAATCTTCTATAATGGCTTAAGGCTATTGCTAACTTATGGACAATTCCAGTAATTTAATAGAAGTGTCTATAGTTTAACCTACATCTACTAGGAGTGTGTTTTTAAGTAATATGACTATATACCTGCTGGTAGATGTTGCAGACATGTTTTAGAGCAGGGCTATCCCATAGTGGAAGTTTTTCAGTAGAATTTCCTTATACAGACAAAACTCATACAGACAAAAAACTTACCTGAATCAGCTATACACAAGTGAGTCAAAAACCAGAACAATATCTTATATCAACAGTTAATTTATGTTGCTAAAATGCAAGTAGCTAGACTAGACTACTGGAAAGAAAAATGGTCGAACTAATACTGATAATACTTCAGTCTTCATATTTCTTTGCAGTTATTTAATAAGACTCATAAGTCGAATTACCTTCATATAGCAACCTCTGCCTTTAGTTTACACTGGGCACATCTACACGAGATGTTTATTGCACAGCTAATTAACTGTGCAGTAAATGTCTCAGCGTCTATGCATGCGCCCCTATTAGGCATCACAGCAGTGCATGTGTAGATGCCGATCCAGCTAGCTGAGGCACAAGGCACCCTCAAGCCCCAGCCAGCCCCACTGTAGCACACTGAGCTAGGCTGGAACAGCCTCAGAGTGGCAGGCTGACTTCTTCGCCCCCCTCCGTCAGCTGGGGTTGCTCCAACCCAGCTCAATGTGCTGTGGGCTGGGCGCATATGTAAACAGTGCACCCGGGAGTAACCCAGGAGCAATAAACTCTGCAGTTTATTGCTGCACATTAATGGCATGTGTAGACGTGCCCCCTGTAACTTTCTTTCCACAAAACCAAAACAAAAATATGGTTACTAAAATGGCCACTGAATGCCTACTCATCTGTAAGCCGATTAGTCAACACTTTGCCCTAACCACATGATTGCATTGCAGCAGTCTGTGTGACAACAACTTGCATCAACGGCTTCCTATTGAAAGCAAAAACCCAGAATAACTACTTTATAATGAATCACTTTCTATTAGTTGTTATTTGATCAATATAACGGATTTATTGATATTTTAGAAGAATATATTAAACTGTTCTTGGTTGAGAAAAGTTCCCTGCAACAACAAACTCTATGAAATGAAATGATTCTCTATTTACAATAACTTTATTAAATCTATCAGTCATCTAATTGTTAATATGTATAATATGTGCAACATCTTGTTTTTTGCAGCTTCATAAAAGGAAACAAAGTATTCCATAAAGAAAAACTATGCTGAAGTTAAGGTTCTGGATATAAAAACCCTGATGTAAAAAAACGTAGCAAAGATAAAGTTCCACATATATTCACTATGCTTCTTCAGCATTTGTATATCACCACCTTTACACACTAAATCAAGTAAGAACATACATTTTCCCTGCAAACTTGCATACAAGTATAACTTATGTCATAATTGTCAATGTTCCAGAATACTTTTATTAACTTTATATTTTAAACAACTTCTTTTCTCTAACCTATCTTAACATTATTTTGTTAGTATCCATATATTGCATTCATGTCATTTCAATTTGTGTGAGAATGTGGCTTTGGCCTAACTCAGAAAATAAGGCACACTACCTAAATGCTACTTTTACTTTGACATAATACACACCTTTCCTTAAGTGGAATTCAAGGGCTACAAATTAAATATGAAGTCTAATTAATAGCATGCATACACAATGTACGGTGCACACCAGCAGGTTTTGGCTATTATTCCCTATTATATTAGCAGGGATCTCTGTAAATCACACCAGAACTTGCCCCCACAGTGGCTCCTTTAATTTTTTTTCATTTCGTCACTTGCCACTTGGGCTGCGCAAAGCTTTGGTAGCCGATTTGATTTGGAAGAGATTCAGCCTGATTTGGCGGTCAGGAATCAAATCAGGAGACCCATTAAAAGGTCTAAATCAAAATCAGAAGCATTCAAACCGATTCAGAAAAGATTTGGAGATTTGGAAGTCAAGCTTGCAGGAAACAGAAACTGAGAAGAGGGAGGGGAAAGACATGGGGGAAAGACTGCTCTGACACAGACATCTATAGCTGGTCGGTGACTGTGATCTTTCCTCGAGTTCCCTTCCAATCACAATGCTCTGGAAGAGGGACACAGAAACAACATATAAGGCTGTGTGTGAAGTGATCTATGTCTTTTGTGAGCTGAGTCTCTCTTGGATCAGCAGTGCCTGAAAGGCTCTGGCTTGCTATCTATTCTATTGGTAGCTAATCTCTCTTCTTTCATGTTTTCCCTGACAGTGCGTCATCACTGCGCAGGAAAGCACAACATACATATTACACACACATTTTGTAGGACACCAAACATTATGAAACGTGCTGAAAAGCCAGGTGCCAGGTCTTCCGACACGGAAGGGAGAGGGGACAGAAGGAGAGTTGCAAGTTCCCACTGCCCGAAACACAGATGCACTCTCTTTCCTGGCAGCGATGAGTCTTTTGCTGCTAGTGGGAACAAGGAGGTGGGAGCAGTGTCTGCATCTGCACCACCTCCACTAACACCAGTAATAACCACCAGCATGACAGTCTCCACCCCAATTTCAGTTCCCAGCATGAGCCTTCCAGTGCCAGAGGAGGAGCTGGATCTGGAAGCAGAGGAGCCGAGTGCCATAGCTAAGGAAATTCTGGGGAAGGAGGAGGAATCTGAATTTGTGCTCCACACCCCCTCAAAGTTGCCCTAGAGACAGGTCTCGTCTGAAAGGCACTTTGCAGGAGGTTGTGGGGGCAGGGGGCTCAGCTCCTCCTGTTGTTGTGCCTCTGCTTGGTGAGGAGTGGGATAAGGCAGGATCAGCTTGTTACAGGCTAATCAGCTTGACCTCAATCCCCAGTAAGATTCTGGAGAAAATGATCAGAGACCCTTCTTGATAAGTTGACTGACTACATCCTGAGGGACAGCAAGCACAGGTTTGTTGCAGGTAGGTCTTGCCTGACCAATCTCATCTCCTTCTATGACCAGGTGACCTATCACTTGGACAAGGGAGAAGAGATTGATGTCATATCTGGACTTTAAAAAAAGCCTTTGATTTTGTGGCCCATGACCGCCTCATGGAAAAATTGGCCAACTGTGGCCTCAGCTACATCACAGTCTGATGGCTGGGAAATTGGCTCCGAGGTTAGACCCAGAGAGTAGTAATAGATGGTAGCAAATCATTATGATGCTCTGTGACCAGTGGTGTCCCCCAAGGCTCTGTCCTTGGACCAGTTCTCTTCAACATTTTTATCAATGATGTGGACATTGGTGTCAGAAGTGCACTGGCCAAGTTCGCCAATGATACTAAACTTCGGGGCATAGCGTCCACACCTGAGGATAGGCTAGTGATCCAGGCTGACTTGGATAAGCTTAGTAAGTGGGCGGATACAAGCCCAATGAAGTTCAATACCGATAAACTTAAGGCACTCCACCTTGGGGGAAAAAAAAATGCAGCATGCTTATAGGCTTGGCAGTGCTATGCTTGCTAGCACCACAGCTGAATGAGACTTGGGGGTCATGACTGACCACCAGATGAACATGAGCCACCAATGTGATGTCACAGCTGGTAAAGCAAACAAAACTCTGGTTTGCATCCATAGATGCTTCTCAAGTAAATCTCAGGATGTCATTCTGCCAGTACTCGGCCTTGGGGAGGCTGCAGCTGGAGTACTGCATCCAATTCTGGGCTCCTCAATTCAAGAAAGATGCTGATAAGCTTGAGAGAGTCCAGAGGAGAGCCATGCACATGATCAGAGGGCAAGAGAATAGGCCTTATGAAGAGAGGCTGAGAGCCATGGGACTCTTCAGCCTGGAAAAGCGCAGGCTCGGTGGGGACCTGGTGGCTGCTTATAAGTACATAAGGGGTGTGCATCAGGATCTAGGAGAATGTCTGTTGACCAGAGCGCCCCAGGGGAAAGCAAGGACCAATGGCCATAAATTCCTCTAAGACCATTTTAGGCTGGACATAAGAAAAAAATTATTTACTGTCCGAGTCCCCAAGACCTGGAATAGACTCCCTCCAAAAGTGGTGCAGGCACCTACTCTTGACTCATTCAAGAAAAGTCTGGATCCTTATCTTGCTGGGATCCTTTGACCCTAGCTGACTTCCTGCCCCTGGGGCAGTGGGCTGGACTTGATGATCTTTAAGGTCCCTTCCAGCCCTGACATCTATGGAATCTATTAAACTGATGAACACAGAAGCCGGTGGGGAGTGTAGTGTGGGATCATTTTGAGATGGCAGATGATCCCAGGTATGCTACCTGCCAGCATTGCCTAAAGCAGATCAGCTGGGGCAAGGAGAAGAAATACTTCAATGCTGCTGCATTTCAGGAGGCAGCACCCCTTTGCCCTTGTTCCTTCTCAGCCTGGCACCAGTGGGAGAGTGCCCAAAAAGAAGTTCCCCTCTTGCACCAAAGCTCCAGTCCCCAAGAAGCAGAGGCAGGCCACCCTGGACCAGTGCGGGAAAGGTGGAGACAAAGTGGGGGATGTTTCCAAGGTGAGTGAGGTCACCCAGAGCATTGGGGAGATGCTTGGTCTGGATGGCCAGCCCTTCTCCTTAGTTGAGCGTCCAGGGTTCAAGTGGCTCATGACCCCATCCTACTAAGTGCCTGCACACACCACTTTTAGCAGGATGGTGGTGCCCTCCCTGTATAAGGCATGCAGGGAGTACTTGAGGGAGAAGCTGTAGAAAGCAGGGCCGCAAGTGGCTGAGCACATCAGGGGTGATCTGATGGCCACCTATAAGTTTATTAAGGGTGACCACCAGGATCTCAAGGAACGTTTATTCACCAGAGCGCCCCAAGGGATGACGAGGTCGAACGGTCACAAACTCCTGCAAGACCGTTTCAGGCTGGACATAAGGAAGAATTTCTTTACTGTCCGAGCCCCCAAGGTCTGGAACAGTCTGCCAGCAGAGGTGGTTCAAGCACCTACATTGAACACCTTCAAGAGTAAATTGGATGCTTATCTTGCTGGGATCCTATGACCCCAGCTGACTTCCTGCCCTTTGGGCAGGGGGCTGGACTCGATGATCTCCCGAGGTCCCTTCCAGTCGTAATGTCTATGAAATCTATGAAATCACCTCAGACATCTGGAGCAGCCAGGGTGGAGATTATGCCTACCTCTCCCTGACAGGGCACTGGTGCTATCAGTCAGGGTGTTGGTGGGCTCTCCTTCAAGCAGAGATGGTGGACGAGTCCCACATGGCAAGGGAGATCCCGGTGGCCATGAACTGTATGGTGCAGGGGTGGCTCGCTGGGCAGGGCGAGCTCACCTGCGGGTTCAAGGTCACTAACAACGGTGGCAATATAGTGAAGGTGGTGCATGATGCTAACTTGACTGGCATCTGCTGTGTGGCACACAAGTTTCACCTTGTAGTTAGGAATACCTTGGAAGGGACAAGGCTCCCAGTGGCAGCGCCACCACTACCAGCCATCTCATTTCAAAATGCAGGAAGGTGGTAGGCTACTTCCACTGGAACATCAAGGTGGGCAAGATGCCGCGGGACAAACAGGCAGAGCTGAGCATCCCACAGCACAAAATCATGCAGGATGTGGAGACCTGGTGGAACTCCCCATACAGGTATGCTGGAAAGGCTGGTTGAGGAACAGAAGGCCATGCATGAGATGGCCTTTCTCTGGGAGATTGGGATCAGTGGCCCCCTTAACAAGATGGAGTGTAATACCATCTCCCAGGTTTTGGTGGTCCTCAAGCCATTCCTTGAGGCTGCCGAGACCCTCTGCACTGGCGATACCCATAGTGAAGGAGCTTGAGAATGAAATGGAAAAGTTCCAGGGGACTGATGTTTCAGGCTGGGGCAAGCCGCTTTCACCAGAGGTGCAGGCACTGGCAAAGCAGCTGAAGAAGGGCATCAAAAAATAGCTGGAGCCATTGTGGTCCATTATGTTCCCCATGATGGCAGGAATGTACAACCCAAGGGCATAGGGGAACGTCTGCAGCAGCAAAACCCTCTATCACCAGACGGAGGTACTGGTGAACAGTTAGGGAGGCAAAAGGTCACAGGTGGAGGGACGTGGAAGAGGGGGATGCACTTTCCTGTGCCATCACTCCAACCACCAGCCAATTTCTTCCACCACAGCTGCTGCCAATGTGGGCCAAGGGCATGGCTTCAATGATAGGGTCCACAGGAACCAGACCCCACCACCCGGCAGGTAGCACAAAGGCCTTGGTGACTATCTATCTCACCAAGGACATGGAGCCGCTGCAATACAACCCCTTGGCCTATTGGGCAACCTGCAGCCAGGTGTGGCAGGATCTGGCCACAGTTGCCCAGGAACACCTGTCCTGTCTTGGGAATACCTGTCCTGGGGATGTTGTGACACCCCACTGCACCTCCTTGGATCCTGGTGTTCCTGAAGGTGAACCTCCCACTGCTGGGGTTCGCCAAGCTCCGTGTGCAGACAGAATGAGTTCCACCTTCCTCCCTCCACAACTATTTGCTTTTTTAATTTGCTTTCCAAACCATTTAATGGCCTGGTGTCAGAGCTGGAGGTGGCAGTTTAGTTTATCACCAGCCAGCAAGGGAAGAAAATCTCCCTGCTGAGCTCCCATGCGAGGAAGAACTTGGAGGTATGGGTTCGGGCTATAGGGAAGGAAGAGGCCCAAGGTTCTGGGCATGACCTAAAACTGCACCTTGCCAGGATAGGGAGGCATGGTGGGACTGCAGATGGCACAGCAGCCCCAGGAAATGCCAGGATCACAAACCTCCCTGATGAAAGGCAGATAGGGGACACCTGATAACCTCCAGCCACTGCACTCATGCAGTCCTGGCTGGGGAAAGCCCAGACTTGTAAGATCTTTGAGAGGCCTGAGGCTTACTGGTTGCAGTGGAGTTGTGAGGGTGAGAACATGGAGGCAGCTTAGATCTGACCTGAGGTACCCTTGACTGGTCTGTGCTAGGGCCAGGACCCAAAAGCGGGGGGGGGGGGAGGGTGTCAAAGGCTTCCCAGGGGCCCACTGCAAGGAATGCCCAGAGCAAGAGTCTCAGAATTCTGACTGGCCTGAAGGCAGGGCCAGGGCCTAAGGGGGAGCCAAAAATCCCAGAGAGGGGACCAGAGCTGGACGGGGTGAAGGATGCAACCTGCAAGGCATGGACCGCAGTGTCGGGAAGGTATGGAGCTGCGGAATGGACGTCACCCCTAGACATCAGGGATATAAATGGGCAGAACTCCCGCCTGGGTAACATTTGAATCAGTCTTCTATCAAGACATGGCAGGCGAAAGAGGGGTAGGCGGTTGGCCCAGAAACAGGTGGGCAGGCTGAGATCTAACCGTCACCAGGAAGGCCCCCTGTTACAGGATAACATCCCTGCCGCATTCATCTGGCTCTACCTTAGTGCACACAGGCAAACAAGGTTCTTTGGGTAAATCTGGTATCTTTTATTAGACCAACTAAATAATTGGAGAATATCTCTTAGCAAGCTTTTGGGTTTAAAAAACCTTTGTCAGGCTGAGGAACCATCTGCAGTTGGTACGTGTGCTCTTCTTGGATGGAATGAATAGTAAATGAGTCCATGAGTTTTTGTATCTAGGAGGTTGAAGCGAAGTTCATAGGCTTGTCTGTGAAATGTGCTTTGTAAATTCCCTTTAATGATTAGAACTGAGAGGTTGGAGAGTGGTTTTCTTGTGAGAAATGTGCCCCCACTGGTAATTGAGTGTTCTTGTCTTTAATAGATTTCCATTATGCATTCATTCTGGTGTGCAGTTACTGCTTGGTCTCTCCTACGTATTTTTTCATCAGGGCATTCGGTACACTGGATGAGATACATAAAAAGTTTCTGGAGGTGCAGCTGTAAGATCCAGGAATGGTGACAGTTCTGTTGTGGGGAGTAGTAATTGTGGGGGCACTGGAAATATCTTGGCAGGTTTTGCATTTCTTGTCATGGCAAAATTCATTTGGTGCATGTGGGGCTGTAGGAAGTTTGCTACTGGTGATGAGGTTAATGAGGTTTGGTGCTTGTTTGAATTTATAAACCACTTTTCACAGAAGGGCCTATGAACTTCATTTCATCCACCTCCTAGATACAAAAACTCATGGATTCAATATAGACACTGGATTTATGACACTATAACCTGCCTGACATCCGACTCCCCAGGTACCTCTCCACTTTTACCTGCTACATCCCCCACCCCCCAGCTTGTCTCTCACCCCGAGGCCCCAATTTACATTTACACTGACTGGCTTTCTTGTATGCATACCAGCCTCTGGCTTCTTTACTATTCATTCCATCCAGGAAGAGCGCACACACTAACTGCAGATGCTTCCCTCAGCCTAAGTTTTTAAACCTGAAAGCTTGCGAAGATATATTTCTCCAATTATTCAGTTAGTCTAATAAAAGATATCAGATTTACCCAAAGAACACTGTTTGCCTATGTCCTCAGACAAACACGGCTACAACCTATATCCCTTAACACACACAAGTGATACGAGTTATGCTTTTAACAGTCTGACGGGCACTTTCACAGAAACCCCTGCACCTATCACCTTGAAACTTGGCAGGCTTCGTGGCCTTAGAAGGGGCTACCATCCCTGCTGTTTTCATCTGCAAGAAAATGACGGAAGTTATGGGTATTTTAGTGATTACCCGTTATAGTCTATGGCTGAATCTCCGAATCTGCACCAAATGTCTGAATCCGAATCGGCTGAATCGAATCGGGACAGTGACTCGAATCACTGTACCTCTGAATCAGCTGAATCAAAAGTCAAACACCTGCCACTCTGCACAGGCCCACTTGGTGGCAGGGCCCTGCCAGCCAGGCCACTGATAACCAGGGAAGCGAAAACTGTGGCTTATTTAAAACTGTAGTTTTCGCTTCCCTGGAGATTGGCAGCAAATGACCTGGCTGGCGGTGCCCCTCTGTTAAATCAGGGGCTGGAAGGGCAAGAGACAAAATGAATAATCTTAAAGGAGCTGCTGCAGGGGGCACTTCCAGCACAATTTACTGAGATCCCTATATATGATATATGCAGTGTGTTTAAGGACTGAACTTTTGGGTGGTATCTACATAATTTACTTTTGTGAATTCTGTCTTTTATATAACTACACACCTGCAGAAATGCACTTTTCAAAGACTTGTATATAAAAATATTAGAGCCCAACCTAAACCCTACTAAAGTGAACAAGTCGTTTTAATGGAAATTAAGATCTATAGTGATCAAGGTCAGTTTTCTGTGGAGTGTACAAACATGCTATTCAGTGAGGAGTCATTTCATGCTTCATTTTAACCGCCTGTTTCCAGCCACTTTGGTGCTATAGGTGTTCAAAAGAGGTTGTGAGACTTTTTCTATGAAGTATTTCCTTCCTACATTAATCATATTTTAAAAAGCTGCATTGCTATTGCTTATATTTGGTAGTGATGGGTGTGTGTGTTGTGGGAGGGAACATTACAAGGCAAACCATACTGGAACGTTTCAGTAGCGATAAATGACTAATCAGTGTCTGAATGGAAACCATAATTTAACTATATTGGTTCCTGATGGCCCTGGCTATAGTACCAAAGCACAATTTTACAATACTCAGACCTAACCAACTTCCTTAGAATTGGAGTCAATACCTTGCTTTCTACCTGTAAGTCAGCAACAGTAAGCCCGATACAGAACCCTAAATTGATGCCACTTATGATGACAGTACTTGACAACCTTAACTGTGTTGGTGTACTCAGGAGTGAAAAAGTAGCAACATTTTTACACTCATTAACTCATTTTAAGAGTGGCAAGGTGTGCACCCCTTTCAGCATGATGGATGTAGGAGCAAAGCTAATGGAGACCTTTTGCCTATAAGGTGGACTTACATTAGTTTATAATAAATGATGCAAGATTATTCCAATTCAATACTGCACACATATAATTATTGACGCAGATAAACTCCCCTGAGCAGCCTCACTTGATTTGCAGCACTTTTATTTAAATTAAAAAAAAAAAAAAAAGAAAAGTGCTGAATCCAGCATAAGGAAATTCATCAAGGATGAAAACTAAAAATGAGGGGATGATTCCATTGGTTTTAAAAACCTGAATGAAATAACCAAAATGTTTAGGGTTGTCTTTCTTAATCAAAAGTTGTATCTGCTATTTTGTGTGTGTAACTGCCAGGCACCATCTTAATGCAGTTGCCTAATAAAACATGAGCAAAAATGCAATTATCTAGTAAACAAGCAGTATATCATTCACTGTTTCTTAACATGCTAAAAATATAAGGATCTGAAAATATGAATCTATTATTGTTTTTATATATCTATAGATATCAATATTGATATCTACATATAGATATAGATATCAATATCGATATCTCTATATAGATATAGCTATCTATGGTGATAGGTACCCAACACAGATGACAAAAAAACATGTAGAAGCTCCATTTGGCTGCCCATTTACATGTCTGATAGCACATTCTTATTGTTTGGTATAACCTTGCTTTTAAAAAAATAAGAGGACAAATGGAACAATAACTTTAAAATTGGTTATTTAATCAAGTTTTTCCACAAGCTAGAACCTTTTCTGACCCATTTTTCCAAGGAAAGACTGAAACAAAGGGAGGTCAAGTTATGCTTGACCAAGGTCATTAACTGAAATCAGAATACAGAGTTTTCCTCCTCCTGTGGTACAAGCTGTACCAGGGAAAGGCCCAATAGTTGATCAAAACAAAACAAAAACTTGCACTGCCCATACCCAATACTTTCTGGAAAAAACAACTTGCAAAATATTTTAGTTACGGACTTTAGTGAGCACAGGTGAACACTTACTAGTAGTCTTGGCAGAGGCCTGTAACAGGGCAAAGAGATAATTACTTCCTTACCTCTACAAAAAGTTCAAATGAAACAGAGCTAAGGTTTCAAGGTGGGGAAACCAGGGGAAGCTTTAAGTGACAGTAACCATGGCTTTCAGTGACAATACCACTACGATTCTTCTGGATAGACAGTATTTGAAATGCCTGATTATTAATACAATATCTTTTATGGGCACCAAATTCATGTCAGCAATTTTCTCTCTCTTTCTCATAATGTAAAAACTTCTAATAATTCAATGTACTATTTCTTCTATACTTTTTAAAGTACACAAGAAATGACAATCTTTCACTAAATGCAGATAAGTTTGCAAGAAAGCTGAAGTATTCAGTATATTATTCACTAAGTGTATGCCAATGCTGTTTGACTGCAGGAGATTATGAAAGTTCTCATTTTTTGTGTGCCAATACCAAAAAGAGGAATTAGTTTGTTTACTGGTTGCGAGACTATGTGCAAAAAAAATCTCATATATATCAGTCAGATCTTTGATTATCTTATATCCTTTTTGTAAGCCAGAGATTGATCATGTCACTGCAGGTCTTGGACAAAGTTTCAAACACTGAGCGCAATTCAAGCGTCTCAGGCATTCTCTGATGCATGTAAAAATAATACACGAGTGATATCAAGTGGCATCACATTTAAGGTCTTTAAGATGCCACAGGGGAAAAGGTCAAGTTAAAGTTTAATTTTTTCTTCGGTTATTTCTTCAGCTTGCGTTTGGAGAACAAGAAACAAGAAAGTTGGGGGGGGTGGGGGAAGGACACCAAAAATTAAAAAGAAAAAGAGAAAAGCAACAAGGTTATTAATCATCATTTATAAATAGCCTTAAATCTACAAAAAAAGAATATGTCACAGTCTCAGAGAACATCAATCTAACAAACACAAGACTGTGAAGGCAAGATATGGGGTAGTATTTCAAGTAATGGAAATTAAAAAGGGATTACTGGAAGCAGAACAAAGTACGAAAGAGTCCAGAATGAGGTCATTAGGGTTTATTAGGTTGCGGCGCCGTACAGTACTTAGAGAGATGGGGGAGTCTCTAAAGCAAAGGAGACAATCTGTTTGAAGGCCTTAGGCAAAGAGGAAATAAAAGAAGAAGGAATAGGAATGATGAGCAGACAGAGTATAAGCAGAAATGAATAAAATGATGGAGGGGTGATATAATGTATGGCCTTGAAGGATGAGAACAGGTGCCTGAATTTGATGCAATGAACCAGGGCTGTCCAACTAGAGGCTTGCCATGGGTTTAACTGCATCCCCCAGATTCCTGCCCTACTGCTGCTCCTGTGGAAGCAGCCAGAGTCTCTGGGCTCCCCTTCCCTCCCGCTCCAGGAGGTGGGGCAATGCAACAGCATGGGGAGCCGAGGGGGAGCCTGGGAAGTGCAGAGCAGTGGGGGACGGAAGGGTGGGCAGCGGGTGCCCGTGAGGGCATGTGGCCCGGGGGGGCTGCGGCTTGCCCTGGTGCGGCCTGCGCTGTGCGCAGCTGTCACTGGGGTAGACCATGGAGTGCGTGGCCCCTGAGGCTTGGAAGCTGGACAGCAATAAGATGACCAGGAGGGGTTAAAGAAATAAAAATGAGAGGACAGCCAAGAGAAAACGTCACATTGTTTAAAATATGACAACCAAGGTGTAGGGACACGGCTTCTGAAGTAGGACTACAACACAAAAGGTAGAAGTCTGTGATTAATAAGGGAAGCAGCACAAGGACTTGGCATGAGACTGCACATAGTGGAAGGAATATGGTAACAAATCAAAATACGGGAAATTGTTTGAAGCGGGGACAATGGATGAACAGCAGATCTGGGTCAAAGGCCACAGGAGAGAGGAAAAAAAGACCAGTTAGGAGGAAATTAAGACTTCAGGAAAATACAGCTATGAAACGCGTGTGAAATAATAGCAGGACATCCAATCTGAGAAGACCGAAGCTACTAGACTGACTCTTCTAGCCATGACAATCCAATTCAGGACTTGATGGGAAATGGGAGACAAGGTGGTTTTCTGGAGTTGTAAGACACAGAACCCCTTTTAAGATATCCTTTAAGGGCCTGACAGGACTAAATGCAAGCTACTGAAACTGTCTACTTCATTTTGTCTACTAAACATCTGTAAGTGTCGTATCTCTTGCTGGCAGTGCCAACCATGTTAAGTACTGCCAAACAATAGGCACTGCTGATTTCCACCCCCTGCCTTGCATCTAAGCAGCAGCACTGTTCTAACCATCTTAACTCTGCTTCTGGGACCCCACACTATAATGAATACCTCCCTTCCCTAACATATGAAAGGGTTAGCACTTTTGCAGCTAATTACTGAGGGCTTCCTTCCCAGCTACAAACAGTGCCAAACATCGACCAGCAACAGCTTAAGTGCCACATGTTAAACATTATTACAGTGATTGGTTCCATATTGTAATTTGTGGACAGCCAGTTAAAAGCTTCAGAAGTGTAAAAAAAATTCTATAAAATCACCATGCCATGCAGATATATACAGTATTAGATGATCAAAAGCTTGAAAGTTCCATCAAACATAAAAAAGAAGGGCAAGGAAAAGGTAACTCTTCAGCCTCAAGAATACCACAAACAAAATTAGCCAAACATAAATACCTGTAACGTTTTTATCAACTGGCAAGTCTAATTGTTGCCCCTCCCCCCCAAAAATATTTAAAACAGCAACTTTAAAAAGAAAGCAAACTTTAATACCAATATTAGAGCGAAACAGACCAATTAGGTTTGTGGCACCAACTCTGAATTGAAAAAAATTAAACTTGCAACACAGAATTTCTTCCAAACAAAATGTAGTTCAGCCCTCATATCCAGTTAGTAAACATATTACTACAATGAAGCTTAAGGAAGAAAAAAAAAAAGCCAGCATGTGTGCATGCACACACAGACCCAAAATAAAATGCTAAGCCTCCCAGGCTTTTTGTTAGCTGGCTTGAAAGTAAATGTAGGTTGTCTGTGGAGAGAGAATGCTGCTTCAGCAGTTGAGAATGAATTTCAAGCCTGTGTTCTATTTTATCTTTTGTAAGTGTAATCTATTCAAGGCAATAGTGAACTGACAATTTAAATAACTACATTTTAAAACAAACGAAGCATTGATGTTAATGTGTGAAAATGGTCCCAACCCCTAGGAGTCTTGGTTCCCACCATTGTTTACTTTGACAACAGGATATAATTGCTTACTTACTTGGCAGCAAACTTTACCATCTGCTTGCTTGCATGGTCTCCCACAGCCACAAGAGCCTGGACATTAAACTGCTGCTGACGTAGGACTAAGAAACACTGCTTCCCTGAACAAAGAGAGAAACAATGCAGGTGTATTAAGGACAAGTTACTTAGAATCTTTGTGAATGAGAAAAATGTTTTACTACTTTAAAATTAAGCCCAAGTTTAACACGCAAACACCACAAAGTACATTTATATGCATGTTCATCCAACACTGCAATTATAAGCCAGAATGATCTTCTCCAAGGGCATAAACAAGCGCTTTTGATGTTAAAAAAAAAAAATCCGCTTCTAAAACAAGATGACCAAGATAACTGGTATGGACTGATCTTTGATAAAAGTACAATTTTGTAACGTTCTGACATTTTAAAAGTTTGTTCTTTATAAGAAGTCCAACTCTTACTGCTGCAAGTTGTGTATTGAGACGGCTTCTAAATTCTCTAAATTTTTAAATGCAAGAAATGTAGTTATACATATTTACTTGAATAGAAAACAACCCTGACTATAAAGATGACCCCCAATACATTTTCTGCATACAGAATGTAAAAGTATACATTTGTTATAATTTCCAGATGTAAATCTAATAATTCGATTTGTCCCCTCCTTCTTCTGTCTGTACCTTACCCCCCTCCTTACTGTTACACCCTTTCCCCATAGCATATAAAAATGAGGATCCAATTTGAAAATACTGATCTGAAAACTTACCTTTAGTAATTTGCATATAGTACCCATATACTTAGTTCATCCAGAATTGATGCATTCTACCCTTTTTTGAAACTGCTGCAAGTTTTAGCACAGGTGCTCTAGAAACACACTTTTAACCTACTTATAAACAGCACAAGCTATACATGGTCTTAGTCTAAAATCAAGAAACTAATGATTTACCCTAGAGCTCACTGAGCTGGGCACCACTCAAAATCAACAGAATTTCAAGCCATGGTGACACCACAGCTCAACACTGCTCATAATGCACGTGTACTCCAGATACACTCCACAAAGGATCAACATGCTAATTAATTAGCCCCACTCCCCACTCATGACAGGAACCAAGTCTTCTTGCCATGAGTCCTGGGAGCCTCCAAAAATGTATATGAAGATAAGGTGCAGGGATACCTGGTCCAGTTCCACCTCATGTGGGAAGGGGCCACACTAATCATGTGCGATAGGCCAAGAGCAAATGTGACAGGGATTCTGGGTGAATTGTTTGGGGCCCCATTTGGTGATGTTTGCCAAACATTTAAGACTTATGAAGAAACAGGAATCACTGGAAACAGAAAAGAAAAGCACACCATCACTCTGGGAGTGAAGATAAAGTAAAAAAAGTGGTCAGTGTAGTAGCTTATCATGACTTAAAAGAGAGAGTCAACACCAAATGGGACTGTGCTTAATGAGTACTACCATACATCTTATTCAGATGGGCTGCACTAACCTTTCCTTGCTGTATGTTCCCATCAGTGTTTTTGGCACTGGGGAAAGTGTTGGAGCTTGTTCCGGGCCTGCTAAGTCCTGGCCTGGTGTTGCAGTGTCTACAGGCCCAGTGCTCACTCTCTCCCTGGTGAAGCAACTGCCCATTTTTTGTGGGGTCTTTAAAAAAAGGTTCCATCAGCATGTTTGCCCAATATAGGCCATGTGTTGTATAGTCACACTCAGTGTTGGCTGCATTTAATCAATTTCATAGCTGGTCTCCATTATTGAGCATACCCTGCTTTTGGTAGCTGTTTAATGATAGACAACATACAAGACATTGTAAACAAATGTAAGATAAGGGGCTTTCCACCCATGCTGACTGGAGGGGGAGGGGAAAGCCTCATCTTGTATTTGAGTAAATACGGTAGTATCTACTTTACCTATTCTTTCACCTAATGTTACCCTGAAGTTGTACTTTACTTTGAACTACAAGGTAAATCAGATGCCTGGCCCAAGACTGCATGACTTACTCTAAAGTCATTTAAGCAGGCTCACTCTATCCCCCAACATCATAAGTGTATTCACTAACTTCCAAAATTTAAATAACATCCGTCACTTGGCTTAGCTACTAAGGGTGGCTATGAGCCATCTTTCAGTTGACATGTCTAGTAGGAGTAGAGTAATGAGAAACAGACATTCCACAATATAGTATAAGCACGTAATTTAAATGGGATTTAAATAGCAAAGAGTACTGATTCAGAAAAAAACAGAAACCTAGAAAGAACAATTAAAAATCTAACGGAGAAATCCAGAGAAATATGTTGGTCTTCGCAGGAATTTAAGGAATAGAAAGTAAGATGTACTATACCATATCTACCCAAGTCCATGATGACTCTGAATTTAAGACAACCCCCACCCCAGTAATTAGATTCTATACATGGTAAAAATATAAGTTTATGATTTTCCATGTACAGAATCTAATTATTAGAGGGTTATTTTAAATTCATCCCCACCACTGTTGCAGCACAGAAAGCAGTGGCAGGGGGCAGAAAGTGTATGTGGGGGGGAGCAGGTGGTAAGGAGGCACTGGGGGGGTGGGAGGTCAAGCAACCTGACACCTTGCCCTGTCATACCTTGCCCCCTGCTGGCAGTCATCCCCACTACTTGCCTGCCCCCAAACTGCCTTTGTGTCCCCCACAGCTTCTATCTCCCCACCTCCCCACAGAGCTTCTACCCCCCTGCCGGCCCACTCACACCACTATCGTTTACCCTTGAAGGGATGTGGTAGCTCTGGCTGGGCCCTGCAGCTGGGGCCAGAGCTGCCACACTGCCACCTCTGCTACCAAGCTGGACTGGGACCCATGCTCAGTGCCCTGGGATGGAGTAGGGTAAGGGTAAGCAGTGGGGGCAGGGAAAGAGACAGGAGAAAGGGCTGCAGGGAGCTTGAGGCTGCATGTGGGGGGCCTGGCAGAGAAGGCAAAAGCAGCAGGGGGTGGAGGTGCAGACAGCAGCTGTGGCTCCATCCCCAACCTGGGGTCGGAGCCAGAGGCAGAACGATTTGCCCTCCCCACACTACCTTGTACTTGAATCTAAGATGAGCTCCCCTCATGTTAAATGGGGATAAACCCCCTGCCCTTTGTCTCAGATCTGAATAAATATAGTATCATGGCAGTTTCAAAGAGTTAGCAATGCAGTTTGTTGACACTTAAATGCATCTAATTCAGTGAGATTAAGCACTGTATAAATAGCTGTATAAATTTAACAGTTGCAACAATTCCACATTTCTTTTCATACTTGTTATAGAGTTATCAAGAGATTGTGATTTTAACTGCATTTTCTTCTGACATGGTACATTAACAATATATATTTAATAGTTATTCATAACCACCGACAGCTCATATCATTATCCTTTTAACACACTGTTCTGACTTGTACCATAACAACAATATTTCCATTAAATTGGAGACAGGACATCTGCTAAGTGCCAGATACTTCACTATAAATGGTCATTTTCCTGTAGTTGCCTATGCATGCTATAAAATACTAAACCAATGTATATGTACACACCATGGATCCTATAACAAAATTACAATTACTACTCCTCCAGACCCAAATCTAACAGTTAATTAAAAGCATAATTTTAATATTTTAAATTTACACTGCATGTACATATAGTCTCAGTTCACAAAGTTATGCACTGAACAAGTTTAAAATGAGAACAGAAGCTTTCTTTTGCAATGATGTAGACTGCAACTTCTGCAACACAGCTGCAAGCCCCATACATTCTAGCACCAAAAGGTAAATGGAGAGCATTTCACACAAGGTTTGATTAAAAAAAGTTCAAAGCCAGCAATGTAAATATGCAATAAAAGCACTAAGTTGACTTAAAAAAAAGTTAATGTTACAAGTGATTCGGTTATGAAAAGCTTTGCATTCCATCTGGATCCTGGAAGTCTTAATCTAAAGTAAATGAACTGTTTTCATACACAATTTACAAAAAACCACCATACTTCAGAGATCTCAACCTTACAGCAAAGAAGCAAGTAAGCATGTGGGAAATGAGCTTATACATTTGTAACAGCCAAGGAATTGAAGACAGAAGTAAAGAAGCATCTTCATGGCTTTAAAATTAAATAGAACATTTCATCAATAGATGTAATACTTATGTTTATAAAGTATGCCCTTACAAATCAACCAACTACAAGACAAATCTATTCCTTTTCAACAATGTATAAAAAAAGATAATCCTGTATGGATGAGTTATCCCCTTTTTGCATCCTGTAAGTCTCAGGTTTTGGTATGTACAAGATCATAGGAAAGTGGCTGGAAGTGATCTCCTACAGTCATTTAGTCCAGCCCCCTGCTTCAGGTAGGACTACCCCTGCCTAAATCATCCCAGCCAAGTGTCTTTCTAAATTGCTTTTGGCAACTTCCAATTGATGGGGATTCCACAGTTTCTCTAGGTAGTCTGTTCCAATGCTTGTCCAACCTCAGTCTGAAAGTACATCCGAATCTTCAGCCCCAAATTCTCCTGCTGGGGCTTGAGGCCACTGCTTCTAATCCTGACCCCAATGGCCACAGAGAAAAGCCCATCTCCATCTTCCCTACAAATCACCCTTCAGGTATATGAAAACTGATAGCAAATCCCCCCTCAGTCTTCTTCTCCAGACTAAATAACCCTAGTCTTTCAGACTTGCCTCAAAAGTTTTGCCTCCCAGGCCTAATACTCTTTGTTGCACTGTGCTGGACTCTTTCCAAACCATCTACATTCTTCTTGAAGTGTGGGGCCAGAATTGGACACAATAGCCCTGGTGAGACTTCGCCTGGAGTAAGTAGAGCAGAAGAATCGTTTCCCTTGATTTAACACTCCTGTTAATGCAACCCAGTATGTCATTGACATTTTTGCAGCAAGAGCACACTGTTGGCTTATATTCATCTTCTTATCCATTGTAAGCCCTAGGTTCTGCTCTGCAGTACTGCAGCCTAGCCAGTCATTCTCCAGTCTGTATTTGTGTATGCAACTATTCTGTACCAAGTGCAGGGCTTTGTACTCGTCTTAGTTGAATCTCATCTGGCTGACTGCAGACCATTTCTCCAGGCTATTCAGGTAATTCCAGATCTCTGCCCTACTCTCTGGAGTACCTGCAACTCCACCAAACTTCATGCTGTCCTCAGATTCACTACGTGGGCACTTGGCCCATCATCCAAATCATTAATGAAGATATTAAACAATGCTGGACTCAGGACAGACCCCTAGGGAACCCCACTTGCTCCTTCCAACTAGACCCTAAGCCACTGAGAACTACTCTTCAAGAACAGTGATCAGGGATCCTGGTTTTCCCTGATAAAGAAAAAATTTGGAAATTCTCTGATAAACCCCCCCAAAAATCCATTTTGAAGCAATTAAAAAAGCTCCCCCCCCACAAGCCCTGCTGTTGCCCCTCACTCCACCCCTACCCCCACAGGCCTTGGCCCTGCTGGTGCTGCCCTGGCGAGGTGTCCCCTGTGCGTGCAGCAGCAGCAGCAGCAGCAGGGACAGCGGCACGGGGTTGTGCCCCTTGCTGCTGCCATGCATGCAGGAGATGCCTCGCCAGGGCAGTATGGAGCTCACAATGGCAACGAAATCCCCACAGTGCCAGTCCTTACAAAAGGACTCAATATTTTTGCCCTGAGTAATGTTAGTTTGTTTTAATCAGGAAAAAGGGGAATCTTGTGGAACATAACCAATATTTCTAACCAAACGAAAGGTAAATGATGAAAAGAAACTTCGCTATCAGCAACAGTTGAAACAGCAGAGTTGAGAAAAAGTAGATGCAAAAACAACTTTTTCCAAGGATGATTAAACTGTAAAACAAAAGATAAAGAGAGGACTGTGATCAAATCTTATTCAAGATTAGATGCGTTTTTAGATGAGGCAAGGAAAACATAAGGATGAAATTATATACAAGACTGTCCTTTCATGTTCCAAAACTTCTTTGTACAATTAAAACCTTAAAGTTCAAGACATTCAAGAGTCTAGATTCAATAACAATAGATGTCTTACGCTTGGTAATACAAGCATTGGTTGTTCATACCAGAAATTGGTACAGGCAGTCCTCAGACTTGCGACACAATCGGTTCCTGAAAATCGAGTCTTAAGTTGAAACGTTGCAACTCAAAACCAATTTTCTCATAAGAAACAATGTTATAAATGGGGGACTGGTTCCTGAATCAAGGCCCAATACCCTATTTTCACTAAAAATACCCCAGAATTTTGTACTCGATCCATTATAGATGAGTAACATAGCTACATTAATGTGTATATATTGTAAATAGCAATCATATTGATTTGGAAGGACTTCTTTGAGGTGATTTTGCTAGATGTTTTGAAGGGCTCTTGGTTGGACTCGTTGAAGGGTTCTTGGCTGGAGTCTTCTCAGGAGTCTTGGCTGCAGATTTTTCTGAAGTCTCGCCTGCTTTCTTAAAGAAAGTGTCCAAGGAAGTTTGGACAGATGTTCTCCAGGGAGATGAGCAATGCAGCAAACTTGTTTGCTGGCATGGCATGGCATGGCATTGGATCAAGCGTTGTAAAGTTGACACTGATGTCATAAAGTTGAAACAGGGTGTCAATTTATAAATGTTGTAAGTGAGAAACGCAAGTCGAAACGTCGTAAGTCGAGGACTGCCTGCATACCAAGACAATATCACAATGAAAAGATATGGGTTAAGCCCAACGAAAGAAGTTTGGCTTTGATTCCTGGACAAAGTGAGAGAACATGTGCCTTTTGATGTTTTTTAGCTCTGAACGCCATGAATCGGAATACATACTCCTTCATGGTTGGAAGTTAATAGACAACACGAAGTCTTGTGTAAGAAAAGAATGTAGAGCAGGGGCGGACAAAATACAGCCTGTGGGCCACATCCGACCACCAAGCACTTTCCTGGCCCATGGCGCCCACCAACAAATTGTGCCCCACCCAGCCCTTCCACCACAAGGAAGCCAGCACTCGGCTTCCTCCCAGCACGCAGCCCCGGCAGGCAGTGGCAGCAGCAGCAGGCAGGAGCGCTCGGGGTGCAGGCGCCTGGCGGGGTGCGGCTCCAGCCAGTGGTACACAGCTGGGGTAGCCTCCACCAGGCAGTCTGTATTGCCAGTGCTTCCTGCCACTCACCCGCTGTTCCTGTACCTACCAGGCAGAGGAGGAAAACTGTGGGCTGGAACTGGCTGCCTTCTTTGCTGGGGCTGCGCAGCACCAGACAGAAAGAAGCCTTATTAGCTGGAGCCAGCGCCTGGCGAGGCAGGCAGCCGGCTCCAGTATGCAGGGCTTCCCTCCCGTGCCTGGTGAATGTGGCGGCTTTGTGAGTGCCAGGGAGCACTCCTCACTGCAACATGCAGCACTGGCCAAAACAATGCCTCACTGTGCGCCTGTGCCCCAAGCGCTCAGCCAGCTGCTGCTGCGCCATGGGAGGGAGGATGAGGGGGTCCTCATACCTGCACATATACACAACCCCCAACATACCCTATCCTCCCCCAACAGCTATATCCCATCACAACCACCCCCATGCCACCATATACACCGACACCCCACAATATACAAGACTAAGAATTTATTTTTGAGTTATTATGCAATCACCTCTATATACACTATGCAAACAGAAATCATGACAAAAATAATTTTTGTAACAGAATTAAAATGTGTCATAGTAGGCGTTTGACTTTTAGTGTATGATTTAGTTTTCTTCCGACTCTAAGATAGCAACTCCCACTCCCAAAAGGAGTATTTCAGGGAGGCAAGGGGAGGGACCTCCAGTGGCAAAGGTCAGGGGTTAGGGGTGGGATTTCCAGTCCCAAGATGGCAACAAGAGGGTGGGACAACTGTCAAGGGGAAGGCATACCCATGCGGCCCTCGACAGCTGACCAAAATGCGTTAGACAGCCCTCCACCCAAAATAATTGCCCACCCCAGTGCAGAGTAAGAGTCGGCAACCTATGGCCTGCAGAGCCATTGGGTCCATCCCATGGAGCTAGGAGGTCTTCGGCAGTGTTTAGCTTTGCCCATGCCATGATATGGCCACATGGTGGACAGCCTCCCCCATACTGCAACCAGGCAACAGGAAGTAGCAGCAGTGGTAGCAGCCTGATCTAGTGTCAGTCCACTCGAGACGCCAACCAGGTCATTCTGGCCTATTGCCGCAAAAACCTTGCCAACTGCTAATGTAGAGGAAGAATTTCCAGAGTAATTTTAGGTCGTAACAATAAACATTTAATTATAGATATGTTTTTAATGGGGCAAAGGGAATCGTAATGCTTTATTTCACATTTTTGCTCTGCATATATTTTTTCTAAAATTACAAGATCAGACAAGCGTTATACAGATACTTAAAAAAAAAAAAATTTCTGCAAACCGATTATCAACAGAAGACAGAACAACATATTGCATATCAAGCCTTAAGCTCACCTGCTTCTCCCACCAGAAGTTCTGGCACTAAACAGCAGTTGCTTCTGACACCGTCATGCAGCAGCTATCTGCCAGAGCATAAAGTTAGCTCTGGGAGAGTGCTGGCTGCTAAATGGACCATGACACTTGTTGAAGGCTCAAAAATAGCCACATTTGTCTTCAACTGTCTACTGGGAAGACACACAAATCTCAGTATACCTGGCAGAAATGGAGCATTTCTCTTTACTGGCAGAGTAGAGAGTTCTGCCACTATGAAAGGGCTTTGGGTGTGAATGCATTAAAAGTTTTCCACGCAGAACTTCATGCCTTAGGTGCTGTGAAAAGCCCAGATGGATTTCCACGGACAGAACTCCACACAATGCAAATGTGATTAGTATCAGATTTAAAGATTAATACCAGCTAACCCCCATATTTTCAAGGTTTCTGTCCACAAGCTGACAGCACTGTAAGCAATGCTCCCCAAGTACACTGCTGTGCTATTAACAGCATTAAAACAGACTAAGCTCACCCATATAGAATATCATCATCTTTAACTATTCACACCTTTTTTTTGCACTGGAAAACACAACAATTTGAGACCAGAATCACAAAAGATAACCATTCACATATGGTTATACTTTTCAACAGAAACAGTATACACCTTTAAATTGTATTAAGTCATCACTACACAAGGTGGGGGAAAAAAGAGATTTGTTTTAAAATATGGCCTTCTCCACATGAGGATTTTACCATGTTTAAAACATGACTTCCTTTTTTTTTGTTTTAATTACTGTTGTTAAATGCTCCCTCCTTCATAATCTCAGTGGAAAAGGCAGAAAAAAGAGGAGCCCAAAGAACTGAAACCTGAAATTTTTCATTCAGTTTCACAGAAAAATTTTCAGATGAGGGAAAATACAAAAATTTGATATGCAGTTCAAAATTGATGACAAAAATTCAACAGGTCCAAACAGAACATCACATTTATGGTGGACAAATAAAAAGAGTAAGAAAAAAAATCTATATATTTTGTATCTTAGCATTAGGGACTCAGGACTATAGATACTACTTTTATTTCTAGAGCATTCTGTGCCACTAGGTGCTCCTAAAAGCTCTAGGTTGGATTTAAGGTGAAGCTGAAATAACCTGGATGTTACCAAGGGCAGGGCACTACGGGCCAGATCTAGAACCACCTTCAGAGAGGAGCCAAGTGCAGGTGGAGCTGCGTTGGCTTAAGATGCTGTGGGAGTTAATGCAGCAGTTGTTCTCCCTGCCACAATGGAAACACGTCCCTGATGGGGCTGTGTACTCCCGAATTCGGTAGTCTCCATTCACCTCCCCCCCACCCCTCTGCAATTCCCCACCGTCCTAGATGCTCCATAGGCCAGATGACACAGGTCTGGGGGCTCAACACTTGACATGTCTGACCCTAGAGTCCTTTACTTTTAGACTCCCGGCAACATTATTCTTCATGCACCTTTGCACATCGTCTTATTTCCAGCAAGTCACATGGGTGGCTTACTATGTGAGCAGGTGGGTCCTAAAATTGCTCCCCGAACAACTAAACATGACTAAAGAAAGGACCTGCCACTTATTGTGGTGCTGTTAACTACAGGCTTCAGAGGAAAAGGTAAACTACTTTTCTGCCAGATCTTCCAGAGTGGTACAGCGATAGAAACACCAGCACAATGCAACTGGGCCAGCCTAATGTCACTCTTTCCTCTAAGCCCCTACAGATTCGGTAGCCCCCTACACGTTAGTGCTCTGGAGCTTCATGCTGATAATTCTAGCAGCAATCTGTATTTTCCCTCCAATGCAAAGTCACTGATTATATACATCTATTGCATGGATACCATCTTAATACATACATAGCAACAATTACATATATAATACCTTCTGTACCAGTACTTCCAAGTGGCTTTTGAAAAAAATGAGCTGAGCCACAAAAGTGGGGTTTTTTGCTTGTTTTCTAAGAGAGAAACAAATCTTCCACACTGAAAAAAAATGAATTACTTTTGCATGAGAGGTGTGGCAGAGCAAGGTAGAGTTCATACTGATTTCCCTAAACTTTTAAAAATAAACATTTTTTGTGTATTTAAATCTAAACGAAGTGTGTTGCCTATATACATGTGACCTTATCTTTGTGAACCAGACCCAAGATCATAAAAAAAAGAAGAGGGTTTTGTTGTTGTTGTTTTTTTTTTTTTTTACTGGAAAGAAAAAAGGACTGCATTACATCTTTTTGGCATAATCCAGGAAATAAGAGAAATCAACTACCCCAATTGCTTGTGTAGAGACCTGTTTTCCTTCCACGTTCTATGTTTCTCCCAGTTTGAGCTATCAGAGACAATCTCTAAGCATCATTTTCTTCATGTTCTTGGTATACTCATGTCTCACAACACAGCAGATAAATGTAGCTGAAATCAACACTCATTGTCTGTGTCTCATGTCACCTGAAAAGGTGAAAGCTTATTTAAGCGTGCACATTGCAAACTTATCTCCAGAGGGAAATTCAAGTTCCAGAGAAGAAAAATAGCTGTCATTCAGCTATTTTGACAGCACAGTACTCATGATCGCCAAGGGATTTCTCTCTTAACAGTGAAGAGGTGTTTCCCCCAGCCCAACCTCCATATTTGAAGTTGAAATGCTCAGAGTTTGGTATTTGAGGCTGAAATTGTACCGTAATTATTTCTGTTTCCTACGCAAGACACAACAAAACACTCCCCCCCAGAGGTTAATTACTCTGCCTGCACAAAATAATTTTGGTCCATCTTTGTCCAGTGACTGATACTCAGAAGATGATTCCATTTTGCTTAGCAATGTAGTCTTAAATGTGTTTTCATCATAAACCCATGAGGTCCAAAGAACACAGAATGTCTTACACTGTCTGCCCATTTAAACCATTTTTATGAAGAAAACTAAGCAAGGCCACCTATAGCAACACGTATGATTTTAATAAAGAATGCAGCTTACCTCAAAATAAATAAATAAATAAATAAATCTCAAAGTTCTTCATTCTCCGTGCCTTTGAATCTTTCAGAGAGAAATCAAGACTAAAACTGTCCCAAACCGTTACTTTGGGCAGGAGGATGGCATCTACCATATTCTACATTTCTTTTTACATAACAGTATTTGGAAAAAAAAACAAGTTTTGAAATCTTCTGTGTTTTCTTGTTGGACATGACTGTCAAAACCATGACAGTCTTGGCTTCTTTTTGTTGACATAAGGAAGAGGTAAATATTCAGTTTAGTACACTACCAAAATAAATGTAGCTCACCTTTAGCTCTGCTTGTGTGAATCCTGCCACGAACCCAAATCACCTCATCAGCTTTCTCTGTTGTCAAGTCCTTTATTTTAACCAAAACTCGTTCTGTAACAAAGAAATGGAAGTTATTTTGTTACGTTCAGCTTAGTGAAAATTATTCCTCTTTGCACTTCAAATAACACAGTTTTCAAAGACAACTGCTTATATGTATATGACCAATCCTAAACGTTATATTCTTTACAGCATAATGTGTCGTAAGTGCTTAAAACATCAGTGATCCTGTTGACACCAAGTATGGGTGGTGTTTGATCAACTTTAATTATTTTAAAATGGTTCAAGCAAGCGTACAATTTGACTTAGAATAGTCACCTGGGATAGGATCAAATTGTATTTAGAAAGTTCTGGTTTGAATGTAGGTTAGGGACAGCACTTCAGACAGTCATTTCTAAATTCAAATGAATTAGTATATATACAGCCATTGCAGATGTAAACCCTCGTAAGACTGAAATTATTTTGTGGGTGTACTGCAAAACAAAACACAAACAAGAAATGCTGGAGCAATGGAATCGTAAACACGTCTGTATAATGGCCAAGCCTAAACTTAAACAACTTAGGGCAGAAATGAAGTACAACACAGAAACTCCAAATCTCAGTTCTCTTTTCCTGGACCTGTAAGAAATTAGCTTTTACATATTTGGAAGGTACAGACCTTGTTCTTCCACAACACCCTGGGCTAGATTTTCAAGATATTTAGTTAACCAAGAGTGTAGATAGCTATTGAGTTAGATATGCCTAGGCCTATCATGGTACAAAGAAATGTACACTTAGAGAAGTTTTGAAAGGAAAAGGATAGCTGCTGCTCCCTTTGGGATAGCCCAGTAGCTTTTGTGCTTTAACTTTTACCTGTGCATGTTACCAATACAAGTTAACTAAATCATCCCAATTCTGGCCCTGAATTAAATGGTTAATGTCTGCTACATTTGTATTGCTACAAGGTCATATATAGGTAACAGCTATAGCAAAACAGCTTGTGCACAATCTGAGTAGCAGCTACCTCTCCCCTTCTGAAGCTGCTCCAAGTGTACATTTGTCCATCCTCCCCAATTCCTCCTGATCAATGGAATTCCATATCCAGTGAGATTTCTAAAAATGCCTAGGATGCATTAGCACAGGCACCCTAATATCTTTATAAATATGCTGGGTCTACCTTTTGCTATTGTTTGGGTACCAGGTCAAGAGACAGAGGCTGAGAATTAAAAATTCCCAAGAAGGCAAGGAATGAAACTGGAAAACAGTAAGTCAGGCTGAAAACACAGGCTGTGGCTAGATTAGGAGTTAGAGGTACACTGTTCAAATGTTAGTGAACCTAGCCTAACAGTCTAGTGGACTTTCTGAGAGAGAACCAAGTTAGTGAACACTTTCACAGTCTAACAATACACCTTTAAATCCCAGCCTAGACAAGACTAAGATCAAGAGTACTTCTCCAAACAATAGTGCAAACATCTCTTCAATTGTTTTTTTTCTTTTTAAACTGCAATTCTTAACTGCATTGGGATCTGAAGTGGCCACAAATAAGCTCTAATGGGAGACGTGAACAGGTCAGGCAAGCTAGCAGGAACATCAAGTGCTGAAAAGAGGCAAACAGATTTTCCTTCCACTAAAACACCTCTCAGAAATGAAAAGGGTGGAGATGCAATTCACATTTTTGAAAGCACTGTTATTTGGTGGGTGTTTATTACAAGCTTGAGTTAATGGGACAACTGGCTACAACTGGTCAGACTCTGAATTTTCTAGAGGGAAATGGGACAAGGACTCTTTTAAAGAAAAAAAGCTTTTTCTTCCAAAAGCACCAAAATTACACTTTTGTACCTAGTATTTTATAGTGCATATGGTTGTAATTACAGATTTACAAGTAACTGATTCTTAGAAACCATGGACCTCAGTATATTTGTAATACCACTGATTGCGGTACTGACTGCTGATTGTGGTTAACTGCACTGATTTTAGTGGGGCTATTTATGGTACCAAGCAGTAGCTTTGGTGTTAAGGATCTGTAGGATCAAGTTGCATGTTTGGCACTATTTGTGTTAGAGAGTTTGAAAGGACATCTGTTGAAGCAATGATTACCGCTTTTAAGCGAATACCATGTCATGCTGCAATGAACAATTAATAGGCTGACCTCACCTGAGTAGGCTCCTCATTTCTTCAGTAGTGCCCTTTCAGTTGCACTTTTTCTTCAATTTTTGACTACAACAGTTTTGCATGATCGTAAACATTCACTTCAATTTTTACAATTTCTGAAGTACAACTGCAGCATAAGTAATACATTTTAGAACTCAATTCTATAGCATCATTCAATTATTCATAGTAAAAAAAACATTGCTCATTTAGGGGGATAGTCTTCAGAAAGAAACAATAATACAAGCAATCTAACCTCCCGCCTTGATTATAAGCTTATCTATTTCCAAATACCAAGTTTAATTTCCCTAATTAGGCACGCCACCGTACCTACCCTGCACTTCTCTTCCCATTAAACAACTCTCCCATAGTTTGCCCACTCCAGGTTACCATCTGCTATTCTGGACTCTTTCCCTCAGTCTCTGAAGACTCTTCACAGCTTGCCCCACAATTGTATTATTCTGCACTGGGATGGGATTCAATTTCTGGGAATTAAGTTTTTGGATCTGAAAACTCATTTTAATTTTTCTGTAGGGTGATGTGACATTAAAACATTGGTGTTACATGGAACTATAATATTATTTTCATTTAAAATTCTATTAGCAGCATACCGATCTCTGGTTAGCACCTCTCCTCTGTAGACATATAAACAGAAACCAAGTAAAGCAACAGAATAAAAGTGCAGAGAGTGAAGTGACAGAAAATCTACCCAAGTGCTTATCAACAGGAAAGTGGTGGGGGGGAGAAAAAGAGTGGGAGTGAAGTATTGTGACCAAACTGGCAACTTCAGGGCTGCAAATTTCAGCACCACAGATGCAAAACTCTGCAATCTCTAGTTTCTAGCAATCTCTACTTTCTAGCAATTCAAAATACTGGTATCAGAAAGTTGGAATTACCTGAATTTAAAACTGTATTATTTCAAAGCTATAACATTTTCCAGACACTAATACAAAGACTGAATGAGATGTCACCCCTTTGATAAGCCCCCAGTGTATTGCTCACCATCTGCATTGTATTAACATTTTTAAAAATGTGCTGGACATATAACGATCTGGCTTTAAGCAAGACCAACTGGGACACATTTTAATTTAAAAAAAAAAAAAAAAAAAAGGATAGCATATGAATTATTTAAACATATTTTATCTTACATAAAAAGAAGAAATCAACCTCCAAAGACAGGCATAATAAAGAAAAAATTCTTGTGTCTACTTCTGGAAAAAAAGTTAATGTTTTGCTGCTTCTCCCTTTAACCCTTCTTCCCTCTTCCTGCTAACAAGCTGGTAGCTTCTGCCACAGGTTGTTCTTCCTTGAATGACTGTCACCAATCCTTCACAATCTCCCTTTCATCACTTCTCCATCCATTTAACATCCTGCAGCTAAAAAAAAAAATCTTCCCTTCATGCCACACCAAACATTTCATTCCTTTCATAGGTCCTTCAATGGATTTCAAATTCTCTCCAGATTAAGATCAAGCATTCTTGTTCTCATCTTAAATATACTACACAACTGTGCTCCTGCCTATATTTCAACCCCTGTTTTCAATTACTCATCCTCTTGCAACTCAAGTTGTACTCAACTCTTCTTACCTTGTACATTTTAAAATCTGAGTTAAAATAGCAGACAAGGTAAACTGGGTTTTAATGCGGATTAATGGCTTAAAACCAACCCCCTCCCCCAAAACCCCCCCAACCAAAACCAAAAAAACAATCCCAGGTTCCCCTATAGTTTGAACATGAGCTGCCAACCACAGATAAAGATGACATTACCTTGTCTTGACTGCTAATTTAACAAGTTAATTATGCATTTTAGGGTGGAAACAGATGTCGCTTTTCATCATCTTTGCGCTATCATTGAAATTTTTATGGCAGCACAAAGCAAAAAGATGTCCGTAGCCCAAAAAGTTGTTCGTTATACCACAAATACCAAATTGGTGGCTGTGACAAAGGTAGTAAATTTGTGCTGCCTTATTACAGTTGATGTTTATTTGCTTTATGGCAGAAGAGTGAGCACACCCCAGAGCTGCCACTCTGCAGCTGCCCCTGGAGTCCCTGCTCAGCTTTCCTCACTTTCAAAGACATGCTCCCAGCAGTCTCCAGGGTACATCTTTGGAAGCAGGGAACACGTCACCCGTTATCCTTCAGATCAATGGTCAGGACAAAGGGCAACGTGCATTTCACTCAATGAAGTGGATCAGCTGTGCCTGGACACAAGTAGACACAACCTTTGTCTTCTTTCCATGTGTACCCTAGGGCCAGGACAGCCATGTCTTTTCAGCACTTGAAACACCCTCACCCTTTAATTCTTCCTATTCCCAAGTTCAACCTTTGCTTTTTGTTATGGTATCACTATTTATCTGGTTTAGACTATAGACTCCTACACACAGAGTCTATGCTTCTGATATCCTTGTGAAATCGCAAATCACTATGGTGCTGGATACATAAATAAAGCAGAAGTGAAAGATGACTTACAAAGGTTAAATAAAAAGCCCTTATATTCAAAAGCAGTAAAAAATTAAACCAGCAGTTAGAGTGAAGGAAGACAAAGGACTGCAGTAACGGGGCTGAAGAGAGAAAAATGAAAAGACAAAAATGGTTTGTTTGTTTGTTTTTTTTATAAGCAATTACAGTCTGATGCAGACAGAAACAATGTTAAAAGACATGACATAACAGGAGGAGAGAACACCAGATAGGAAGGGCAGCCAACATTTGCAGAAGAAATTCTGAACTTACAGAATTCTAAGCAGGGCGAGACAAAAGGAACACGCGGGTATGAGGTAAGTGTAAGAGGGAGGAACACCTATAAATGTTTTTTGTTAACTAGAAGAAAATTCTTTACTTGGACTGGAGATGCATTAGCAATCTGTGAGTTCAACAGAACGAAAATAACTATTTATTGGAGTGAAAGAAGAAATTGGACAGATCAGTCTTGAACTCAAAGTCCAAATATTATTGATTGTTAGGTGCCCCACTAGGACAACTCATAACATAGACCCCTAAAAACTGAGGCAACCAAAACCATGAGTCAATTTTGAAAATGTAGGTGCTAATTACTTGGAAATAACACAGGAAAAAGGCATTTCAAGAGACAATTTAGGAAGTGGCTGAGGCATAAATAAGAATTTTAGTAAAGTTAAAATGAATGGGTATATTCTGCTAGTGGGGTAAGTAGGGCAGGGTGAATGAGGCAGCCACCTCAAGTGCTGACTTGGGGTGCGGGAAAGGGGAAAAAAAGTGGCTGGTGCCAGCAGCTGCATGAGTGCAGCTGCAGCAGTAATCTGAAACTGCAGCTGCCCCTGTGCCCTGGGTGCCCCTTTGTCTCCGCTGCTACATTCTTGCATTGTTAGACACTGATACATAAATTTAGAAACCAGAATGTGGGAAAGAAGAGTAATCTGACAGTCCATAGAGTAAAGTAAAAGCCCATGTTAAAAATAATCAAAGACTAAAAAAGGATTTTGTAGCCAGATGAACATTTTCAGACTTTAAACCAGTCTGTAATGGGAACTTAACATTGGGTCAGAAACAAAAGATAACACCTCACCTTGAGAGCAGATATCATAGGAAGTGGCCAGGGCCCACACAGTACTTCATGTGGAAAGGGAAAGATAAGGCTCATTTGAAACAATTTAAAGAAAGGGATGGAAGTTATAAAACTGGTAAGAGGGGCACAGCTCTCCAGTATTGAGGAAGTCTAGAACACTAAGCTTCCTTGTTGGGGTAATGATATTCCCATGGGGAAAGAGCAGAGAGAGAAAGAAAAAGAGGCCATCCTTGGAGAGTGAAGAGCAAGGCCAGATGGTCACATACTGGCCGAAGAGACGTACCATCTTTTTCTTGTTATTACTTCTGGTCTTCTCTCAGTTCCTTCTCCTTGCATAGTCCAGGCTAGAGGTCCTGAAGAATCACAACTGGCAATAGCAGCTGTGGATCTAAGGTCTTTCCAGAGATTGAACTTCTTCTTTGGTACACTTTTTATACATTGATTCATTGCCAGTCACTGCCTGCTGCTACTTTTTGCTTGTCAAGTCTTCCTCTCCCTCACATTTCTCTGAGCAAGGATGAGCTATGCAACCCCATACAGCATGAAGCAATGGCTTTTTATTATGACATGACTGTAAAAGAAACACCTCTCTCTGACCACCCAGTGAAGAACATTTCGCATCTGAAACCTTGTCTAAGTTTATCCCAAGCTTGCAGCTAGTCCATTAAAAAGGTATCACCCATGAAAATTCTTGCCTTTCACAGGTCACTCTCCCACATTTCAGCACTAAGGAAACCTACATGAGACAGATTTTTCCTATATTTTCCTTGTTTCTGCCGAAGTTCCTAGTTCTGGAGGCTATGAGAAGAGACCAGTCAACTGGTTAGAGCAGCAGTACTCAACATTTTTCCCAGGGGACCATTTTTCCCAGCAGTACTCAACATTTTTCCCAGATGGGCAGTGTTCAGTTGGTCAGCAGCCAATCCAGTGCCTGTGGCAGAAGCAGCGGGCACTGTCCAGTTGTGCGGAGGAGAGCGGGAGGCAATCCAGCACCACCGCCCTCCTCGAGGAAGGGGGGTTTGATCTGGCTCTGCAGGAGGAAGGATATGTGGCTCCATCCTGCAGAGGGGAAAGGGAGCATGGTCTGGCCCCAATATGGCCCTGCAGGGGGCAAAGGGGTTGCAGGCCAACCCCATGGGTGAAGGGGTTGTGGCTGGTCCACACGGGGCTTGGGAATTTGGCAGGTGGGAGGGTGTCTGTATTAATGGCCACTGCTCCTGCACCAAATTTCCTGACCCGTGGGGAGTCCTGCAGACCAGATGCAACGGCTCTGTGGGTCACCCCGGGTTAGAGTGCTGGAGTGGTATGGAGACTTTGGCCAAATGTCTTGGCTTAGCATCTCTTGGTTCACCAACTGTAAGATATAAATGATATACCCCTCCATCACCATGTTGAGGATAAGTTCCATTAACATTTACTGGGACTCATGCATAACAGTGAAGAAAACCATGTAAGAACCCTAATACAGCATCTAAACAGACAGCTGTTGCAGGTCTCATGACAGAACTTGTTCCAAAGCAATGGAATAAATGTGATTTCAAGTCCTAGGATTTCTAGAACTGACTAAGCTCTGGTTAAGTCATTTGTACAACAGCAACCCTGTAAATCCAGAAGAAAGTTTAAGCTTAAGGTAGAGAGCAGAAAAGGAAACTGACCCATATATGACTGGGAAGTGAAGGCTGCTGCAGTGGCAGAGGTATATTTCTACTTTTATTGGCATGAGCAGCTGATGATGCGGGCAGATGATGCAAAATCTAAGGACTTCACCCCATTCTCATTAAAAAAACTAGGGGATTGTGGCATCGACGCCTACACAGTCAGGTGGGTCACCAACTGGCTGGAGGGCCGCACCCAGAGAGTGGTGGTGGACAGGTCTTAATCGACCTGGAGGGATGTGGGCAGTGGGGTTCCGCAGGGCTTGGTCCTCGGGCCTGCACTGTTCAGTATCTTCATCAGCGATTTCAACGAGGGGGTAAAAAGCAACCTGTTCAAATTTGCTGATGACATTAAGATGTGGGGGCAAGTGGGCACACTAGAAGGGAAGAATAGGTTGCAATTGGACCTAGACAGCTTACAGGGGTGAGTGGATGAG
The DNA here is from genome assembly GCF_001723895.1 of Crocodylus porosus. NCBI lineage: Eukaryota > Metazoa > Chordata > Crocodylia > Crocodylidae > Crocodylus > Crocodylus porosus. The sequence continues at coordinate 68,396,270 of NW_017728949.1, forward strand.
AACAGGATGGGTTTCAACACTGACAAGTGCAAGGTACTGCATCTGTGGGGGAAGAACCAGCACCATACCTACAGGCTGGGGAACTCCCTTCTTGTCAGTGCAGAGGCAGAAAAAGGACCTTGGAGTCTTTATTGATGCCAAAATGAACATGGGCCAACAGTGTGTGGGGATGCGGTCAGGAAGGCTAACCGTTGGAGTACTGTGTCCAGTTCTGGGTACCGCACTTCAGGAGGGATGTGGACAACATGGACAGGGTCCAGAGGAGGGCCACCCGCATGATCAGGGGGCAGCAGGGCAGGCCCTACAAGGAAAGGCTACGGGACCTGAACCTGTTCAGCCTCCACAAGAGAAGGCTGAGGGGGGATCTAGTGGC